>NC_135573.1:269919930-270272430 GCF_965152235.1 Eretmochelys imbricata
ATATGGGGTGGGGGGCATGGCCTGGCTGAGCGGGGGAATGGCCAGGGAGCTGCGGGGGGGATATGGGGTGGCGGGCATGGCCTGGCTAAGGGGGGGAATGGCCAGGGAGCGTGGGGGGGGGATATGAGGTGGGGGGCATGGCCTGGCTGAGCGGGGGGATGGCCAGGGAGCTGGGGGGAAATGGGTGGGGGGCATGGCCTGGCTGAGCAGGGAGAATAGCCAGGGAGCTGGGGGCGGGATATGGGGTGGGGGGCATGGCCTGGCTGAGCGGGGGGATGGCCAGGGAGCTGGGGGGATATGGGTGGGGGGCATGGCCTGGCTGAGCAGGGGGAATAGCCAGGGAGCTGGTGGGGGGCATGGCCTGGCTGAGCAGGGGGAATAGCCAGGGAGCTGGGGGCGGGATATGGGGTGGGGGGCATGGCCTGGCTGAGCGGGGGGATGGCCAGGGAGCTGGGGTCGGGATATGGGGTGGGGGGCATGGCCTGGCTGAGTATGGGGATGGCCAGGGAGCTGGGGCGGGATATGGGGTGGGGGGCATGGCCTGGCTGAGCGGGGGGATGGCCAGGGAGCTGGTGGGGGGCATGGCCTGGCTGAGCGGGGGGAATAGCCAGGGAGCTGGGGGCGGGATATGGGGTGGGGGGCATGGCTTGGCTGAGCGGGGGGATGGCCAGGGAGCTGGTGGGGGGCATGGCCTGGCTGAGCGGGGGGAATAGCCAGGGAGCTGGGGGGATATGGGTGGGGGGCATGGCCTGGCTGAGCAGGGGGAATAGCCAGGGAGCTGGTGGGGGGCATGGCCTGGCTGAGCGGGGGGAATAGCCAGGGAGCTGGGGGCGGGATATGGGGTGGGGGGCATGGCCTGGCTGAGCGGGGGGATGGCCAGGGAGCTGGGGCGGGATATGGGGTGGGGGGCATGGCCTGGCTGAGCAGGAGGATGGCCAGGGTGCTGGGGGGAGTGGCTGGCGGGGGACAGAAATCTGAAAGGGCGAGCGTGATGAACAGGGCCTGTGGGGAGTCGAGGGGGATACTGAGGGAATGGTGGGGGAAGGGGGTGTGCAGTGGGGCGGGGAGATTGGGAGGACGTGGGGCAGAGCAGTGCCTGGTCCCGGTCATGCTAATTCTCTGTGTTGTGGCAGCTCCCAGAAGGGGGCGTCACTGTGCCATGAGCTGCAGCCGCTGGAAATGCCGCCCCGCAGGCCAGGGGGGCGCAGAGCCCAGTGGAGGCCGGGGGTGCCAGGCTGCAGAGCTTGCCGGGGCGGGGGCAGGTGTCAGGAAGGAAGCGAAGGGAAGGAGAATTGCCTGGGAATCCCTGCCAGGTCCCCTGCCTCGCTTTCCCCAGGCCTGCTGGAGTGCGGGCAGGGTAGCAGCTCACGCTGGATCCGCTTCTGATGGTGACGTGCCCTCAGGCTGGCGTCTGTCCTGTGTGGGCGCCGGTTTCCCTCTTGGAGTAACAGGGTCAGTGACTCTGAGCCCCCCGGCGTGAACAGCCCTGGGCTCGGCACCAGGGGGTGGGCTCTCCCGGGCTGGTGGTGGGGGCGTGGGGGTGGGCAGGTGCTATTCGCTGGTGCCCAGCTGGGAGGCGGCTCCCCGTGGGATGGGGCTCTTGCGTAACCTTAGAAGCATGTTCATTCCCTCCAGGAAGAGGAACAAACTCTCCCTCTTGCCCTGCAGCCTCTGTTGGAGAAGGATCCCATCAGTGATTTCCTCCTGGAGCGCCCCCGGGCCAGGGCCACACCGCAGCCCTCGTGGAAGGAGGTGAGTCTAGCCTAGTACCCTGGACGGGGAGAGCTTCTGATGGCGGGGAATTCCCCAGGCAAGGGCCCTGACTGAGGGCGCAGAGGGGAGATCACCCCCCCAAAACTGGACCCTGCTTTGCACGGCCTGGGTTCCTGCGCAGCCGCCAGGGAGCATCCTGTGACTGCTCCGGCATCCTCTCCGTCCCCAGCTTATGCAGCTTCTCCTTCCTCAGTCGCTCTCTTGCCTCCAGCCCCCGCTCGCTGCTGCCCCCCCGACTTCCTCGGGCCTTGCCAGCTGTAAAGGAAACAAACTTGTCACTAACTCCCAAGAACTTTCTTCCTCCTCCCGCTGTTCCCACGTGCCCGGTCAGCCCGTAACCTCTGACCGCGTCCCCTCCTGCCGTTCTGCGCCCGCCTAGCCCGCTTCCTCCCACTCTCTGGGCCTGGGCTGGGTCTCCTCCAGCTCTCTGCCTGCTCCCCTCCAAGCTGGCTTTGGCTCTCCTTGGCCCCCTCCTCTACGCTGTAAGTCTGCACTCCTTCCTCTTCCTGCCTGCTTGTTTCCATGCCTCGCTGGCTCTCCTGTCGCTGGCGGGGCCGCTCGCTCCCCCAGGCCTGTTGGTGTCGCTCAGGTTTGTCCTCTTGGAGGCCTCATCTGCCCCAGCGTTTCCACTGCCAGCGGTACACTGGGGCCTCTCAAATCTCTCTGGACCGGGCCTCTGCTTTTCTGCTCTGAGGTGTCCAGCCGCCTCTCTCCGGACCCCTCTCCGCTACCTGGCATCTCCATGACAGCTCCTGTCTCCCCTGCCCATAGACTCAGTGTCAGCTTGGTCTCCCTTTCCCTGTGTCTGTGCCCTGACTGTCCCTTGCCTGATCGCTGTCACCTTCTCTCCAGCCACTCCCTGCTACACAGCGCTGTCTCCTGCGGCTCCACTCCGCCGCCTCGAATTGTATCGTCCCCTCGCTGACTGAGCACCGCCCTAGGAGTTAAAAACAGAACTGCAACGATCCCTCTGCCTGCCTTGCCCGTCAGAGAGAGATGGCTTCAGTGGGTACCAGGTTTATTTGCCTTTAACCTGACTCGAGAGGAAGCCGAGTCTGACGGCTACAGGCGTCTCTTCCCTTGTGTCAGAGAGTTCCTGAGGCTAGGGCCAGTTCCTAGAAAGTTGTCTCCTGCACTTGTGAGTCTTCTCCATTTGGGCGACAGTTGAATTGTTCTGTTAGAACTGAGCTGTGGTGTGAGCTTGGGGTTGGGGAGGGGAGGGGAGTCTTGTACCCACAGGATCGGGTCAACACCTCCCATTTCGCAACAGTCTGATGGAGGAGCCCCTTCAGTGTGCTGGAGCCCCAGGGGTCTCAGCCTCCAGGGCAGGCCTCATTGCCTGCTAACTGAACCTCTGGGGTGCCAGCACCCTGCTGCACCCCAGGAGCTCTGCCCAGCGAGAGCAACCGAGCCAGACTCATGGCCGAGACTCACCCCCTTTGCAGGGACCACTGCACCTCAGTGTTGACAGTGACACTCAAACCAGTCGGGTTTATTAGTCACCCGGCATATGGCATCGGCCATCCTTAGGTCAGCACAGAGACCTGAGGGCAAAGGCGAGTCCATGCAGGTCAGCCCTGCGCACCAGCCAAGCTGCCGGGAACCCCATTTTCAGGCTCTCCGTCTTTTCTTAGTCAGTTCCCAGATGAGATAGCTTAAGCCAACACTCACACCTCAGCCCTTTGTTCTTCAGCTGGGATCTCAACTCTGCAAAATCCTTGAGTAGCTGCAACTCCATTGTCTCGCTGACCCCCTTGGTGATCTGGGGTGGTTTCAACCAGTTCCTTAATGACTCTTCATTCCATCCAGCTGGTAATCTCTCCCCCTCCCCCCGCAGCTGTGCAAAGTGTAGGGGAAACCGAGGTGCGCACAGTTTTCACAAAAAAATTCCCACTTTGTAACAAGGGCTCTTTGAGCGAGGGCCAGCCCCATGGAGGCCTTTGCAAATCAGGACAGAGACCTTGAATTCGCCTCTGTTCCGTGGGGAGAAGATGCAGAGTGGAGCACTGTTACCGGAGCCAGCCCTACGCTGCTGAGCAGACAGGCTGCTGCGTTCTGCACCAGTGGGCGCTTTCTGAAGCTGTCCTGCTGCGACTTGAGGTGTGATGCACGTTCGGGTGCGAAGCAGTTCGGTTTGCGGCACACGTGGCATGCCTGACTCGTACCTACAAGTGCAAGGAGATGAATGTGGATCTACCCCTGGCCCAGCCAGAGGCTCCCCCTTTCCACCGGCACAGCTGAACCCTGCCGCCCCAGAAACATCAGCCTGCCTTGCGCCATTCACCTGCCCCTCACACCTGGCGACTCTCTGCCAGGCCCGCTCTAGCACACGCCACAGAGGTGGGTTGGCTGCTGGAATCGGGGGGTGGCCGCTCCCTTACCAGCCGTGGTGAGGTTCTCTGGGCAAATGGGTCTCTTCTGGCCTTCGAATGTGAGTGATGGTCGTTTGGGTCAAGGAACCTCTGGAGCAGGGCCAGAAACAGGGATTTGAAGCCTATTTCAGCACGCAGCCCTAACAAGTGGTTTTCAGAGAACCTCTATAATCAGTCTCAGCAATCAAGCCTGGAAGCTGGGAATGCCTGGATCACCCTGAACTGGTGCTCCAGACATGACATTCTCTGTGTCCTTACACCTCCCCTGAGCCGGCTGGTCCCCTGCCTTGGGGCAGGGCCGGCGCCAGTGTCCCCTAGAGGGGAAAAGCCCCGTGTCCCCATTCCCTGCCCCCCGAGCCAGCTGTTCTCCATGCCCTGGGGCTGGATTGGAGCCAGAGTCCCCTTGAGGGTCTCGATCCCTTGTCTAATGCCCGGACCCACCCTGGCTCTGCGAGTCTTCTCCCAGCATGCTTTGGGGAGCGATCGTGCCATACAGTTGTGACCGGAGCCACTTTGTTCCGGTCGGCGTTCCTGTGCTCGGCACTCGCGCCCGAGGGCTGGGGTTGGTGTCACCCGGAGAGAAGCGGGGGCTGGGGGAGGCAGTGAAGTGGGGAGGGGTGTCCCTGGGGCAAGGGGCACTGCTGTTAACCCCTTACTATTCTTTCTGTATTTCAGTGACTGGTGGAATGGTGTTGGGCAGATCCGTCCCTTCTCTGCACTGCACGTCCTGAACTCCAGCCGAGCTGGAAGTCTTTGTGCAGGTGAGTCTGTCCAGACGCCGCACCCCGGCGGAGGTGGCTCCCTTGCTGGGCACAGGGAGCGCGCGGAAAGCTCCGGACGTTTGGCTTGACATAGGACGATGTTGTTGGGTAGACCCTCCCGGGTACTGTAGCTGTTCTCTGCTTCAGAGACCTCCCAAGGCAGGCTGACAGCCATGGACGGGGGGAGAGTTCTGGGCTGCAAGGTGTACCTCTGAGCCAGGTATCTCCTCAGCTCTGTCTCTGTCCCACCTTCCAGCCTCCTGTCTTCCAGCCTGGGGCTCCTCCGTCCAACTGTAGCGTTTCTCACTCCTGACTCGCAGACCCTGCTCTTGCAGCCCAGGGCTCCCCTCCCCAGCTCTGTCCTGCACCCCCCTGGGCTTCCTGCCCCAGCTCTGTGCTGTGGTCTGCGCTGGGTGAGGGCGGCGCCGCGTGGCTCCATAATGCTGGGAGCGGTTGAGCGATGTTCGGGGCACTTGTCCAGCCCGATTCCTCTCTCTTGTTGCTGTGCCGGACGTGGCTTTCTGCTGCCTGCGGCGCGGGCCCCAGAGCCGGTGTCCTGCCGCAGCGTCTGTCTGCGGGGCCCAGGGGTGTCACCGCTGGGTGGAGGAAGATGAGTGCGTTCTCCGCAGCCCTGCCTGCTGGGCTGAGGCGCTGGCCGTGTGGCGGGGGTATTGGAGGAGCCGACGGGCGGGGGTGGTGCCAGCTTTGTGTGGGGTGGCGGGGGGGGGCAGCAGTGCTGGGTCGAAGGGGCGAGGGCTCCCGAAGCGCTGGCAGTGTGTGGGGAGTGGTAGGGGGATGGGGGTAGCAGTGGGGCCAGGGTCCCAGGGCGCTGGCAGTGCGGGGGGCGAAGGGGCGAGGGCTCCCGAAGCTGCATGGGGGTTGAGTGCTCTAGGCTGCTGGGGACTGGCATTGGCTGTGTGGGGCTGGGGCTGCTCCAGGCTGGGATTTGCTCCTCCCGCAGCTCGGGCTCTCATTAGGATGGCTCCCGTGGCGTCAGGTCACTTCGTGTGGCAGCCAGGAAGGCCTGGCTGGAAGAGGGAAGGGCCTGGCCTTGGTGCTCCCACGGTACAGCCTGTCTGAGCCTCCCTCAGCTGCTGGGGGGTGTGGGGGGTCTGTGCTGAGCACGGTCAGTGCGTCCCTGCCTGTTAGAGCAATTAGCCCCACTGCCCTCAGGGGGCCGGGCGCCCAGCTGCCTTTCAGGCTTTTCGGGGTCACTGGAGTGCTTCAAGCAGGCTGCCAAAGGCAGAGGGATTTCATTGCCCTAATGATCCTCCCTGGCTGGCACCTGTTAGTCTCCTCCCGGCACAGCCCTCTGGGTGACATCTCAGTCCGTTTCCTTCTGTTGCGGCTTCTGCCCGGGCAGGCGCCACGGGGAGGCAGGGTGGCAAACCCCCTGCTCCAGGGCGCGGTGCTCGGATGGCTCCCTTGGCTCCCAGCAGTCAGAGCGGCGCCTCTCTCTGCTCTGTCCAGGCTGCAGCCCAATGGGGTGGGTGCAGACGGACTCCACCCAGCTTAGCGCAGGTCCTTTGGCAGTGGAACTGCAGCCGGGGGTTTGCCAGGCTTGTCCTTGGGTCTGCGGCTGTCGCTGCTCTTGGTCCCTGAGCCAGGCAGATGGGCGCTGGTCCGGGTGAGCCTGCGTGCGCTGCGGAGCAGACAGTGCTCTTGGGGGCTGGTGGGTCCCACCTGTCAGGGCCCTACCTAGCACTGTCCCCATGCCCAGCTGAGCTGCCTTGTTCTGTAGGGGAGGGGTGCCCAGCTAGGCTGCTCCACTCTGCCTCCTGCCCTTCCAGCCCTGCTGTGGGGCTGGGTGTGTTAATAACCTTCCGAGTCCTTCCCTGCTGGCCTGGGGACCCCTAGCAATGAGGGGTGGTGGCAGGAGGCCCCCCAGATGCAGGGAATAACTAACAGTGCCTTTGCTGCAGCTACCTGAAGGGGTGGGGCGGCCTGGGGGTCTCTCCACAAGGAAACCCCTCCGGCTGGCATGGGCTGCAGGGGGACTCTCCTCCACTCCGGGGGCTTGCAGGGTCTTGCTGGGTTCACCAGGACAGTTTGGGCGGGGAGGATGCGAGTCTTGCGGTGACGATTCACAGGGGAAGGCGAAGGCATGAGTAGGAGCAGGGAGTCCTGGCCTGCTCTGCTGGCTGCCGTAGCGAGGGCGGGGTGGCTGGGGCAGCAGATCGGGCGTGGTGGCTGCAGAGGGGCTGGAGCCCCAGGGAGCATGGGGGTTGCGGACACAGAGCTCTGCTCCGGGGCTGAGAGGGGACAGCCCCTCTGGGAGACTCTGGAGAAACTCCCTGAGACTCTGTGCTCGGCTCTGGTCCCTGGATCCCAGAGCTCCTGGGAGCCGGCTAGGGGGGCATAGGGGCTCCGTCAGGTGGGCTGACTGAGCATGGGATTGGCCTTGAGAGCTCTGGAGTCCCTGGCATTTGGGCGAGTGACCAGGAGACTTGACAAGAGGGGAGGAGGGGCCCCCAGCGCTGGGCCGGGCAGCCCTTCCCGCCGCGAGGAAAGCCCACCAGCCCACACCGCTACTGCCAGGGCCGGCTCCCCGGGCCCTGGTGCTCAGCGGCGTCAGCGCTAAGAGCTCCTCTGGGGGCGTCCAGCATGGCAAAGTCCCCTGGACGTGGAGCAAACGGCACCAGTTCAGCAGTGCCAGGCTGGAGCTGCGAGCGCCTTGTGCCCAGGAGCACTGGACTGATGGATGCAGAAAATACTGCAGCCTCCCTGCCCCCCCCCATACCATCCTTGTGCCCCCTTCATTGGGAGGTATTTTGTGAGGTTCCTGAGCGGGTGTTTCAGGCTGGAAGGCTGCAGCGCTTTCTCTGCCCCCGAGCTGTTCACGTCTGTACGCAGCTCTCCACACTGGGGTGTCTGAGCCAACGTCATGCCTAGTGTCTGCGGTGGGCGGCTTATCCTCCATCTCTCCCCCTCCCCAAGGGGACCAGCGGTTCTGGGGCCTGTGATCCTATAGTCTGATCTCAGCCCCAGGGCTGCCCTGCGTTGATTCCCGGCTGGACTAGAGTAGGGCTTTTAGAAAAGCAGCCAAGCCTGATTTAATGTTGCCGATGTGACGAAGCGGGACTGTTCTTAATGTTTCCTCTGAACAGTGTGGGGGTGCCTCAGTTTCCCCTATGCAGTTCTTAAGTATCTAGGGGGTGGGGTAAGGGTGTATGATTGTTGCAGAGCCCTAGAGGGCAGGTGTGTGCAGGGGTCTGGCACAGAGAATGGCCAACACCCTGTTTCCTGGCAGCTGGCGGCCTGGGCCCTTCCCCCCTGCAAGGTGAGAGCTAAAGGGTTGGAGAACAAAGGAATCAGGTGACCTCCTGGCCCGGGAAAGGAACAAAGCCCAGAGGAGGAGGGGCTGGAGGGAGTTTCAGTTTGGGGTTGGCTGGGGATGAAGGAGTGAAGTGCAGACGTGGTTGTCTGTCTCACTGCCCCCCAAAATGGACCCAGCTGAGGGGTCCTGTTCTCTGCACCTAGAAGCTCTGTCGTAGACCACGTTCCTGTCGTCTAATAAACCTTCTATTTTACTGGCTGGCTGAGAGTCCCGTCTGACTGCGGAGTTGGGGGGCAGGACCCTCTGGCTTCCCCAGGACCCCACCTGGGTGGACTCGCTGTGGGAAGCGCACGGAGGGGCAGAGGATGCTGAATGCTCCGAGGTCAGACCCAGGAAGGTGGAAGCCATGTGAGCTGTGTGTCCTGCAGACAGGCTGCTCACAGAAAGGAGACTGCCCCAGAGTCCTGCCTGGCTTCATAGGGAGCAGCTCCAGAGCATCGCCCGGGGACACCGTGACAACTGGTGGCAGAGGTGGGATGTACTGCACCCCGTGGAGGCGCTTCCTTCACTAAGTGACTGGGGAGCAGTACAACGAAGGGGGATTGACGAGGACCAGGTGTGCTGAAGGCTCAGAGAGGAGCGGTTTCGGGGGGTGGTTAACCCCTGGGAGTGTGTGACCAGTGAGAAGGACTGTGCGGTAATGGGGTCCCCCTGGGGACTGCGGTGAGCAGTCTCAGGGGCGGAGGAGCCTGCGGCTTGGCCCTGGGAGAGAGAAGGACTTTTGCAGTAACAGGGTTCCCCTGGGGATTGCAGCGAGCGGTCCCAGGGGCGGAGGAGTCTGCAGCTCGACCCTGACAAAGAGGGGGTGACCTCGAGAAGGGCTGGCACACTAGGGGTCCTCCCTAGAAACCGTGGGGAGCTGAGAGCACACAGGCCTGTGAGTCCACAACAACTTGGGAAGAGCGGAGTGATGGCCTGTCACCGTCTCCTGAAGAAGGACATTGTAACCCTGTGCAAAAAGAGAGGGTTGAGCGTTGGAAAGTTCACCAAAGCAGAGTTAATCGTGCAGCTGGAGGAGGATGACCGCTCTAAGGAACAGACTCCTGACCCCAAATGGGGCTATAGCAGGATCTGGGAGCAGCTGGAGTGGTAGCCAGGCATCCCCAAGACTCCTGTCCCTGACCAGACGAGGGTCTTCACGATTGGGTTCCTCATCGGGGGATCGGAGACGGATGGGATTGGAGCTGAGTGCGAGAGAGCGAGAGGACTGTGAGAGACAGCGAGAGCCCGAGAAAGAGCTGCAGAAGCAGCAGCAGCATGAAGTGGCAGTGGGGGAGTGGGGAGGGCTAGGGGACCTCCCAGGGGTGAGTGGGGATAGACCTCGGGGGGCCAGTTCCGCAGGGAACCTCGAGACTAAATTGCTGCCCCTGGTTAAGGAGGGGGGGATGTGGATGCCCACCCCACTGCCTTTGAGCGGGCTGGAGATCTGAATCAGGGGGACCCTGTGGAACAGCCCTGGTGTCTAGCTCCCTTGCTGGGTCCCAAGGCCACAGACTCCGTCAGCGAGATAGGCGGGGAGGTGGACAGGCTCCCACTCCTGACCCCAACCTATGTCTGTTTGGAGTCTCCTGGGCTCAGGCACCTCGGACCCCCAGTGGGAGCAGAAGGTGACGGTCAATGGGGAGACATTCCTGGGGTGGCGAGATCCTGGGACAGAGAGAACTGTTGTCAGGCCCCGGGTGGTGCAGCCTCAGATGCTGAGGGGCTGTGTGAGCTGGGTGAGGGTCCTCGCCCTGCCTATGGCCCAGATCCCTGTGCAGACCCAGGAGGGGTGGGGCTGGCTGGTCCTGGGAGTTCTCCAGGATATCAGCTGTGAGACCCTGTTGTGGGGTGACTGTGTCTTTTTGGGACAGGATCCAGGCCCTGCTCCTGTAAGGCCCTGCTCCTGTAATGGCCAAGGGTTTGAATTTGAATCCGGTGGAGAGGGAAATGGTCAGTGAAAATGCAGGTTTCAGAGTAACAGCCGTGTTAGTCTGTATTCGCAAAAAGAAAAGGAGTACTTGTGGCACCTTAGAGACTAACCAATTTATTTGAAAATGCAGATGACCTGGCTGGCATGGGGGAGGAGCTGCTAGGCTCAGGCTACCTGCCTGCCCGTAACCAGACCCCTGGGGTTGGGTGAGACAGAGAGATGCTCCCTGCCCCCTTGCACACTGGGGAGGGGGCTCAGGGGGCTCACGCTGGCTCTGATGCAGTGAGGAAAGCAGCGAGCTCGCTGACTACCCCCACTGGGACAGCAAGGGCAGTGCTGAGCACAGTGGGAGCTGAGCTCACCCAGCTGAGGGGGGGAGACACAGGCAGGGCAGGGGATCTGTTGGGAGCGGCAAGGTGCTTGGTAAGGAAAGTCTGGATGAGCCTAGGCAGCCTTGTGAGCTGATGGCTTTGTCTAGTCAGCAGGGTGGGAAGGCGAGGAGAGTGGAAGATGAGTGTCCCTGGACCTTACCTGTTAGCTGGGTGGAGAATTGTGACAGGGAAGGAAACATGCCTGTGTCTGTCAGGGGTATTGACTTGGCTATGGAGGGAGCTACCCTGATCTCCAAGCAGTTGTCTGTGACCAGCCCTGTGTGCTGGGACAAGGGGAATGAGATCCCAAGCTGTGTGTCCGGGAAAGGAGAAAGTGTGTCCGGCTCTTCTTTGTCTGTGGAGCAGACAGGAGGGGCCTTTCAGCCTGTGATGGTTGAGAATACTGCAGTTGTCTCAGAGTTGGTTCTGGATTCAACTAAAGCCCAGGAAGGGAATGGTCCTAAGTTTGTGTCTGCTCGGGAGAATGGCCCTGTAACTAGGTCACATCCAGTTAGTGTCTATGTAAAATCCCAGAGCCCAGACAATTCTGGTGCTTGTATTTTGCCTGTGGCTAGTGTGTTGTTGGGAAAGGGTGTAGCAACTCTGTCTAATCAGAGTGAGATCCTAGTGTCACGGAGTGTGCGGGAGTCCGGGGCCTGCACCCCTCTTCCTGGGATCACTGTGACTCTCAGCCAGCCAGTAAAACAGAAGGTTTATTGGACAATAGGAACACAGTCTAAAACAGAGTTTGTGGGTACAACCAGGACCCCTCAGTCAAACACTTCTGGGGGGCAGGGAGCTTAGACCCCAGCCCTGGGGTTCCCTGCGTTCCAGCACCAAGCACCAAACTGAAGCCAACCCCCCCCTCACCCCCCAGCAGGCTCCCTCCTGCAGCCTTTGTCCAGATTCCCGGGCAGAGGTGTTACCTCCCCCTCCTGTCTCAGGTTACAGGCTCTCAGGTCTCCCATCAGCAGTGAAACTCCCCTGCCACATTCCCAGGTCAACACTCCCCCTTCCCTGCTGCGTCACACCTAGCCAGGACACAAGGAGAGCAGGAAGGTGATCTGATTATGTTACCTACTGAGCGTGTGGAAACCTGTAGCAAGAAGGAAAAGATTCATGAACTTGTGTGTGGCAAAGGGAAGGAGAATGCTTCTGACCTTTTATCTAGGAAGTCTGTGAGTTTGCCTGAAAGGGGATTGTGGAGGAATCCGCCGGATGGGCCAGAGGTGATTCTGGATGTAAGTGAAACCCAGCAAGAGTCTGTTGTTGCTCAGGAAAGTGTTCCTCTAGAGCAAGCCCTAGGTGAAGAGGGTAAGGGCAGAACTTCTGTGAGGGGTGAATTGTTGCATAGAAAAGCCCGAGGGAAAGGAATCCTCATGGAGTCTTTGCAAGCAGTTTAATGCAACTGAAGGGTGTGAAAGTGTTTCAGTTCCTAACAGCCAGAAATTTTCTGTTGTGAATGGATCCACTGACTTTCCTGTTGGAAGATCCAGTGTGGATAGCTTTGAGAAGGGCTCAGACGGAGTGAAAGCTGTTAAGAAAGTTAAACAGTCCTATAACCAAGTGGCTGTGTTTGGCCAACTTGTTGTGGAGAAAGGGATGTCTCCATGCTAGTTCTGTAAGTGAACAGTATGTGTCCCAGGTCAGGATGGGGGCTCTTAACCAAGAGAGCCTGAATTGCAGCCCTCCAGACTGGAGTGCTGGGAGAAGACCCGATTCCAGTTTGACCCCTAGGGGGTTTGGGGTGGCAAAAGTTATGGGCCGCATAAACCTTCCCACATGCAGCCTGCGAGTGCTATCGACCACCCCCGACCTAAGGGAGGGTGTGAAACTGGAGGGGCCTGGTGTAACTCCCACCAAGGAATAGGAGAGATGCTGGGGCATCCATGGGAACGTTGGTGGCTTCGAACTTCCCCAGGTCATCGGCTAAAGTGACCCCACTCAGTTCAGTCTCAAAGGGAGGAGAGATGTGACGAAGTGGGACTGTTCTTAATGTTTCCTCTGAATACTGTGGGGGTGCCTCAGTTTCTCCTAGGCAGTTCTTAAGTATCTAGGGGGCGGGATAAGGGCGTATGATGACTGCAGAGCCCTAGAGTTGCAGGGGTCTGGACACAGAGAATGTCGGACACCCTGTTTCCTGGCAATTGATGGCCTGGCCCTCCCCCCTGCAAGGTGAGAGCTAAAGCCTTGGAAAACAAAGGAATCAGGTGACCTCCTGGCTGGGTGGGGAGGGAAGGGAAGGGACAAAGCCCAGAGGAGGAGGGAGAGCTGGAGGGAGTTTCAGTTTGGGGCTGGCTGGAGACATGGAGTGAAGGGCAGACGGGGTTGTCTGGCTCACTGCCCCCAAAAATGGACCCGGCTGAGGGGTCCTGTTCTCTGCATCTACAAGCTCTGTGTTAGACCATGTTCCTGTCGTCTAATAAACCTTCTGTTTTACTGGTCGGCTGAGAGTCCCATCTGACTGCGGAGTTGCGGGGCAGGACCCTCTGGCTTCCCCAGGACCCCGCCTGGGCGGACTCACTGTGGGAAGCGCACGGAGGGGCAGAGGAGGCTGAATGCTCTGAGGTCAGACCCAGGAAGGTGTAAGCTGTGTAAGCTGTGTGTCCTGCAGACAGGCTGCTCCCCGAGAGGAGACTTCCCCAGAGTCCTGCCTGGCTTCTTAGGGAGCCGTTCCAGTGCATCGCCCAGGGACTCCGTGACAGCCAGCAATGGAGGCTCGGCTGCAGCCCTTGGTGAGCAGCTTCCTTCCCTCCCTGTTAGAAATGCTCGCCTTCTCTCCGACCTGGTTCTGGCCAACTTCGTCCAGGGACTGGAGCTTGGCTGGGTCTACTTGAGGGAAGAGCCCCCATCAAACCTTGGTTCCCCAGGTAGCCCCTTACAGCCTGGGATCACCCCCCAAACTTCTTGTTACGCTAAATACATCATGCTCCTGCAGCCAATCCTGGGAAGGCCACAGGGTCGTACTGTGGGCTCGCAGACAGCTGCCTGTGCGCCAGGACCTCCAGGGTCCTAGCTTCCTGGGTTAGGCCCCCCCTCCTGTAAGTATGGGCGTGGTGGGGAGGCTGTTTATACCCTGTGCTCTCTGCGTAGGAGAGACGGCAGGTCAGAGGAGTGCGCCTGGCATGGGGAGCGGAAGGCGGGGAGCTCTAGGTTGGTCTGTGGGTACTGTGGGGTTCGCTCCAGGCTGGGACTGGCCCCTGAGCAAGGTCTGTCCCCTGCCCATGCGCTGGGCAGAGCTGAGCTGTGGACCCTTTCAGATAACCTGGAGGATAAGGATTGAGGCCTGGACCTGCTATTCTGGGGGGTACAAGTGCAGGAGTGGACACCGGGTGCGACAAGCTCCCCGTAGCCGGTGGCAGCTCACCAGCTGAGCTGCACGCTCTGTATTTGTCAGTTTCCCAGGGCCGGCGGCTTGGCACTTAGCCAGGCAACACGGCTGAGACCATCTGGCAGGTGACAGACGTGTGTAACTGGGGCTTGGCCCTTGTGCGCCCAGACAGGATGCAGTCTCCTCGCCAGCCATGGCCATGTGACTCATTGGTGCTGCTCTGGGGGAGCTTAGCTGCGCGCTGGACGGACACGGTGCTCCCTTGGTGGGTGGGAAGGCCCAGTACTTTGTCGGTGCAGCATGGGAAGGGAATTGCAAAAGCCCAGGCTTGGAGACTCAGACCTTCCTGCGATTCCAGCTACCTGTGCAACTCACTGCTGCAGGATGTTGTATCAGATACAGAACCGGCCAGTGGGGGGACTCCTGTGACTTCACATGGTTTCCTGCACAGCTCTCTTGGCAGGGGGGCAGGGGCCCCTCCCCAGCATGGCGTGTGCTGAGCTGCTGCCTTTCCCTTCGGCTGGCTGAGCGCACCAGGAGGACGGCGCTGTCTTCTCTCCACTGCCCGTGGGGCAGAGTGTCTGGGCAGTGGGACCTGCTCTGGCAAGGGCCCTGTCGCAGGGGAGATGGAAGGCAGGGTGACCCAGTCTGGAGTCCTGCTCCGGTACCCTTTTGGCCAGTGAGCATTCTCCGAGGAGTTGCTGCTGCCTTTCCAGGCCTGGCACTTGGCGAGATTCCCCAGCGTCTCCACTTGGTTCCTGTGGAATCCCTGCGAGGCCGGATCCGGCCTCTCCTCTCCCCTGCCAGTGCTGGATGCGCTTGGGCCAGATCCCCAGCCCCCCTTTGGGGTCAGATCCGGCCTCTCCTCCTGCCTGCCGGTGCTGGGTGTGCTAGGGCCAGATCCCCAGCCACCCTTTGGAGTAAGATCCCCAGCCCGTGTTTGGGGCCAGACCCGGCCTCTCCTCTCCCCTGCTGGTGCTGGGTGCTCTGGAGCCAGATCCCCAGCCCCCCTTTGGGGTCAGACCCGGCCTCTCCTCCCGCCTGCCGGTGCTGGGTGCTCTAGGGCCAGATCCCCAGCCCCCCTTTGGAGCCAGATCCCCAGCCCCCCTTTGGGGCCAGACCCGGCCTCTCCTCCCGCCTGCCGGTGCTGGGTGCTCTGGAGCCAGATCCCCAGCCCCCCTTTGGGGTCAGACCTGGCCTCTCCTCCCAGCTGCCGGTGCTGGGTGCTCTAGGGCCAGATCCCCAGCCCCCCTTTGGGGCCAGATCCCCAGCCCCCCTTTGGGGTCAGACCCGGCCTCTCCTCCCGCCTGCCGGTGCTGGGTGCTCTAGGGCCAGATCCCCAGCCCCCCTTTGGAGCCAGATCCCCAGCCCCGCTTTGGGGCCAGACCCGGCCTCTCCTCCCAGCTGCCGGTGCTGGGTGCTCTAGGGCCAGATCCCCAGCCCCCCTTTGGAGCCAGATCCCCAGCCCCCCTTTGGGGCCAGACCCGGCCTCTCCTCCCGCCTGCCGGTGCTGGGTGCTCTAGGGCCAGATCCCCAGCCCCCCTTTGGAGCCAGATCCCCAGCCCCCCTTTGGGGCCAGACCCGGCCTCTCCTCCGGCCTGCCGGTGCTGGGTGCTTGGACCGAATTCCCAGCCCCTCACACTTGCCGGGGTAGCTGAGCGCCTCCCATTCCGACCCGGGCAAAGTGGTTACATTCGCTCCTCTGCTGCCCCTTTTCCTCCTTTCTTCCACCCCCGCTCTGGAGCCAGTGCTGGACGTTGGGCTCCTTTGTGCTGCGAGCCAGGCTCCCTGCCCGGCCGCAGGCCGTCTGTGCCCAGCGGGAGCTTGCTGCAGCCGCGCAGGGCTCGGAGGAACAGTTACAGAGACCTGGCGCTGGCAGCCTAGTTTGGGAAACGCGCCTGCTCCGGACTTGCTGAAACAGAGTCTTGCCGTGGCTCGAGCATAAAAGCCTCCAGCGTGAGTGAGGCAGGAGCCTGGCTTGGAGCCTGCTGGGCAGCGCTCTCTGGGACAGCTCTGGCACTGGGCTGGCCCGGCCCGGCCCAGCCGACAGCCTGTGGGGTGGGATGGCAGCTCCCACTCCTGGCTGAGGGGCCCGGCTGTGTCGCCTGCTCCTCCTTCCAGGGCTCCCCCCGGCAGCCTCTGCATTAAGCAAGAAGCAGCTTGCTGAGAAGCGAAGCCCATGAGGCTGGGTGCCCGGGATTCCTGCGCGAGAGGCCATGCGGTGGGGTGAGTGGGTTGCAGGCACTCCCCTACCCTGGGGGGCTCGGCACCTCTGCGGTTGTGGGGGAAGAGGAGGGCACCGTGAGCTGTGCTGGGACAGCTGCCCGTGCGGTTTGCTGCAGCTCTTGTGTACCAGCGGAGCCGGGGCTAGCCGAGGGCACTGCTTCGACTCCCTCGCGCCAGGGCCCCAGTCTCACATAGCAGAGGGGTGTGCTGGGGAGGGGGGGGATGTGGGGAGGGGTGGTCACTGGGTGAGGTGGAAAGGGGGCGTGTAGCAGGGAGCTATTGCATGACCCCCCCGCCCTGCCTGGGGAAAGGAGGCTGGTTGGGGCCAGTTCCTCTGGTCAGAGCTGGCCACCCGGTGAGGCCAGGGCCAGATGTGGTCCAGCTGGGCCCTGTGGCCAGGCACGTGGGAACTACAGCTCCTAGTTTGCAGTGCTCCATCTGGAACCAAGCTGCACGTGCTGGGGCGGCAGCCTCCATGAGCAGCAGGGGCCTCCCCTCTGGGCTGGCATGCTTTGGGGCTCAGCCACTGTCTGGCGGGGGGGATGGTGCCCACCAGCAGCGCAGAGCCCAGGGGTCTCGGAGCTGGACTCTGGGGTCCCTGTGCTGGGGGCGGAGGGACTGCTGTGGGCTGGGGAGGTCCCGACTATGCTGCTCACTGGGCGGGTTTCTCTGGCTGACTTCTCACCCTGTAGTGCCAGATAAGGGCTATTGGCTCCTGGTGTGGTACCTCCCCAGCCCTGGGGCGAGCGAGAGTGGACAGGGAGGTGGTGACAGGCTAGGCTAGTCCTGACAACAGGATGATCAGAAACTCTCTATCACCTGCCCCATGGGCTCTTGCAGCCTCCCTCCCGCAGGCCCTCAGGGGCTTTCTCACTGCCAAAGGGCCAAATCGCCCAGCCCATCATAGCTAGTGGGTCCAGAGACAGGGCAGTGCCAGCCGCCCCCATTCACCCGCTAGCTGTCTGCCTGGCATGGACCTCTGCCAGCACCTTGGGAAGGCTGCTACATGCCCAGGTGCTCTCCCTCTGTGCTTCAGGCCAGCCGTTCTGCAGGCCCCCCGAACCTCCCTGGCCGTGCCGGCTTTGCTCGCAGTCTGAGCGTCGTGTGGGGCGGGGGAGGCTCCATCCCCAGGAGCTAGTTGCTTTGTGGCAGGGCAGGGATGTTTGAATGGTGCTGCCGGAGTTGCGGTGTTTAGAGGGTCTCTCTGACACGGGATGGTCTGGGGAGGCTGCTGGGGCCCTTCCCAGGGGCTGGCAGGGGGTGCTGAGCAGGTGGGCTAATGCGCCAGGCTTGTCCTGCCTGGAGACACCTCAGTTCTCACCATGGAGACGGGATGGAAGACCGAGCTCCCTGGCCTGGCTGTGACTGGGCAGGAGGGGCTGGTTTGCAGGCAGGGGCCCTGCCGGGCCTGAGGCATGTGCAGAGCGTGGCATCCCAGGAGAGAGGAAGAGACCCAAAGGCTGGACGGGGCAGTGTGGGCTGGGAGGGGCAGGGCCCTCCATTCGCTTGGTGGGGCACAGGAGACCCCTGAGTTTGGGAGCAGTGTGGGGCGCAGGGGTTGGAAGCCAGCCTGGCCGGGTACCAGAAGGGCGTAACTTTCCCCATGGAGCGGGGTCCCAGCTAGCTGTAGAAGTGGGGGTGGCCTGCAGCACCATCTCCCAGCACTTGGCACTGAGCTGGAGTCCGGGAATGCCAGGGCTGCCCTGCCGAGGGTGTGAGTTCCCCAGTGCTCTGGGCAGTAGGAAGGCTCTGGATCTAGCTGCTGTTCTGTCTCGTTGACCCTCTTGCCCAGCTGAGCTTGAGGAATGGGGTTCCTCACCCCCTTCTTGCTGGCAGACCTAGCGTGGCTCCATCAGACCCCAGCCCTGCCTTTGGGGCTCTCCCGACAGCTGCTTTGGATTGCAACTTTCCAGCTGTTGGCGGGGGGCCTTTCTGCTGCTGGTTCTAGTGTCGGGGGGTCTCCTGACTGCACCTGGTCTCTGGCCAGGGCTCGGTTGCGGTGAGTGCTGCCAGGGCTGATTTCCATAGATGTGCTTTGCAAAGTGCCTTCCTGCTGGGGAGGAGAAAGGTGGGGCAGGGGCCTCTCCAGAGAGCAGCAAACCTCTCCCATTTGGTATTGAGGGCATGGGGATTAGAAAGTGCTTGTGGGCTGAGGCATTGGGACAGGGAGGTGGGGTGGGGCAGGAAGTGGGGGGGGGGAGGATGGCAGGTGCCCATGGGTCAGGAAGTGGATGGGTCTCAGGGTGCTGCTTTAGTGCGTCTCAGTGGAGGGGGAAGGGCTGCATGTCTCCTGGGACTCTTTGCAGGCCCTGGGCTGTGCCCTGGGTGCCGAGGCAGGGCGTGGGGGTCAGGGCAGGCTATCCCTTCTCTGGTTGGGGCTTCCGGCTGCTCCCTCGGCCCGGGCACCGGCGTGTGGCCCTGTGTGTGTCCAGTGCCCGGCACAGCGGGCCTGACCCGTGGCTGGGTCCCAGTGATAATCCGTGCTGCCTGGGCTGATGCTGCCGCCTGTTGGTAGCCTCCTCGGGGTGGGGAGCGTCAGGCCAGCATTGGGCTGAGGGATCCTGCTCCTCTGCCTTGGGGCACGAGCTCACTGTGGCTGGCACATCAGTTCAGCTCTCCTGGGGCAGGACCAGGGAGCGAAACCTGAGCTCTGGGGGCAGGACCCATTGGTCGTGCCTCCCTCCCCAGATTGCTGTTTTTGTGGGCAACCGGGAGTGGCTTTTCCAGGCTGCATCCCGGGGGCTGGGGACCCGTCCTGCCTGGGCCGGTTCCTGGTGGCTCTTTAGCCGTGGAACATTAGAGCCCATGAGGAATGTGTTGGATGAAGAGCAGCCGTGGGGATTACTGCCTGTTACAGCTGAATTCCTCCTCTTTTCTTCGCTGGCGCCCGCCAAGGGTGGGCAGAGCCTGGAGCCGGGGTCACGCTGGCAGTGAGGCAAAGCCCCTGCCTCGCGCGGTTCTGCCCCCCAAGGCTGGTGGAGCTGTGGACGCATGGGGTGCCAGAGGTGGCTGTTGCTAGTGCAGCCAGATGGAACCCGCAGCCCCGGCTTGGGACCCACGTCTTCCCGATAGGCTCTGGGATCTGCCGGCATCTCCGTCAATTCCTGCTGAGCGTGGGATAGGGACCATGTAAGCACCTGGCTAGCTGGGGCCTGTGCCAGTGAGTTCCACAGGTTAAATGGGTGCTGTGGGATCCGTTTTCAAGGCTCTCTCTTTCAGTCTTGCGGGGTCCCCTTGTCCTTGTGTTGTGAGAGGGAAAACGGGAGCCCACGATCCACCTTCGCTGGCCCATCTGTATCCAGCCATGCTGAGCAGTCCCTGCTCCGACAGGCTTGAATGGCTCCCCGCCCGTCTCTGAGCCTCTCCAGGGAGCTGCAGATGCAGTAACCCCGGGCAGGCGGTGTGGCCCCATTGGTTTGTAGCTGGGCAGTGTTTCCTTTCCAGCTCTGCTCCTTGCTGGCTGCTGGGCACGGGGCAGAGAGCAGTGTTGAGGGGTGTCCTGCTTTGGGCTCTAGGCAGGGGGAGAGATGGGCTCTGGCTGCTTGCCATGGCCCGTTGCTGGCTCCCCCAGAGCGCCGCTGATCCCAGGGCTGTGAGCATGTCCCAGGCTGGCTCCTGGAGGACCGGAGAGACCCTTGCAGAGGCTGTGCGGATGGCCGGGAGGCGTCCAGAGTCCCCCAAAGTGGGGGGAGTTTTGGGCACTGCTGGATGCCATGATGGGACTAGAGTTGCCCAGGGCTCTGCCTCAGCCACCGCCCCGGCACAGAGGTAGCCAGGGTGTCTGTCATTCCCCCTCCGCTGCATGCTCAGCCCTGCTTCGCTCAGCCACAGTGACCACTCGTCATCCTGGCAGGCACTGCAGGCCGAGGGGCCGCTCCCTGGGGATCTCCCATGGAGGAGACGGTATGAGCTTGTGTCAGTCCACCAGGACGAGGGTCCAGGGATGCCCTCAGGGACCCGGGTGGGATGAAGGAGCAGACGCAGCCCAATGGATCTTCAGGAGCTACGAAGCCATGGGCCTGGCGCAGCCCGGATTTAGGCGAGGGCGTGGGACAGAAACCGCCCAACTGGCTGCGATGGGGATGTGCTGCTGTCAATGGAGAGAGGGCAGACTCGTCTCCTCCTCCTGCGCCTCAGCACTCTCGGCCCTGGGATAGGGCCCAGGGCAAGGCACTGCCATGGGCTCAGTCCTGGAAGGTTGCACTCCACAAGATGGGCCATGCTGGGGAAACTTCCCCTGCACCACTAGGCCCCTCTCGGGACCTTTCTGCACCGCCGGGGAGCCATCGGGGGAACAGGTCCGACTGGGCCAGCAGCGTGCGGGTGACACAAAGCACTGTCCTCCCTCACCGCTCCCGCTGCAGCAGCCAGTGCTGGGGCGAGACCAGCTCCGGGGTGCAGAGCGCTGGCTGAATGGAGCCAGCAGGAGGGAGCTGATACTGGGGGCAGAGGCCAGCCTGGTGGGGCGTTGAGGATTCGGTGTGCTGAGGCCAGAGCCGAGGAGTGCTCTCTGATTCCTCGCTCGCACAGCAGCATCTGGGCGCTGTGATTCTGCGGTTGGTTGGACACTCCAGCCCATTGTGGCGGGCCGCGAACTCGCCTTGATTGTTCTGCCGTACCTGGGCAGGGAGCCATCAGTCATTAGAAAACTCCCACCAGTACAGAGTGTTGCAACGCGTCTCCTTGGCCGTGCAGGCTACCCAGCCGCACAGGCTATCACCGTCCTCTGCTGGCTCCCCACACCCAGTCTGCCCCAGTCGAGGTCTCCGACCTTAGCCCCCGGGCACTCGGTGACCTGGGCCCAGGATATCTAAAAGAGCCCAAAGCTCTGGGCTGAAGACTGCGGTCGACAGCTCAGCTCTGGGGGAGCAGCGCAGCTGTCCAGTGCACTGGGAAAGCTCCTCTGGGCAGGGGACGCAGCTTGCTCAGGGGCCGGTCCCAAGCACATGGCGCGAACCCCGCAGGACCTACGGACCATCCCAGAGCTCCCCGCCTTCCACTCCCCATGCTGGGCACGCTCCTCCAACCCTCCCTTTCTAAAAAGGCTGTAAATGGGGAATCATTCTCCACGGGGGGGGGCGTTTTGAGTGGGGTCAGTTCTCCAGAGTACCGGCATTGCTGGGGAAGGGGGGCCCTGTCACAGACCCCCAGGGTCAGCGCTGCACCCCCAGTTTTGGAACAGTCTCTAGGAGGCTCCTTCACTGGGCCAGCCCCCCTGGGGGTCCCACTCTGCCTCCAGGGTGAGGCACACGGCCTCACCGCCTCCTAGACTGGCCCTCTGGGCCTGCAGCGCCCATCCCCCGTGAGCTCCAGGCAGCAAGTCCCCCGGAGACAGCCCCTGAGGGAGACTTGGCCGCTGTGCAGGGATCAGGGCCCCTCGCCCAGCCCCTGGAGGGACCCTCCCAGTGTGGGCACAGCTGGGGTCACTCGTTAGCTGGGGCCCGGCCTAGGGGATCCTTAGGTCAGCATGGGGCAATGAAGGGTGAAGCAGGGGCCGTCCTGGCCAGCCTCGAGCCCAGCCCGGCTGTGGGGAACCCTCAGGTCTCGCTCTGTCTGTCTGGGCGGCCTCCTTGGTCAGTTCCCAGATGGGCCCCAACTGCTCCCCGCAGCCAACGCTTATCCCCACCTCACCCCTCCCCCGTCTGTGATCCCGAGCTGGGGAGTGTGGCTCAGCCCCCTGTAATGGGCGGGGGGGGGGGGTGTCCAGATCTCTCTGGGGCGTGGGTTGCTGGGTGTCCCCATCCAGGTGATTGGATTTGCCGTTGTCCTCTCATGCTGCACTGCTATGGGGTTAGGGCCCCGACAACTAGAGACTCCTGGCCTGCCCTGAGAGCAGACAGGCCTTCCCCCTCCCCAGGTAACAGTGCAGAACCTGGGGAAACTGAGGCACACGCAGCCTTCATAAAGATATTGCAGAAACTTCCCACTTTGTCACGGGCTCATGTGAATGAGATCATCGAATCACAGAGTTGTAGGGCAGGGAGGGACCTCGAGAGGTCCTTCTCCGAGCCCTGCACTCAGGGCAGGACTAAGTATTCTGTAGACCACCCCTGGCAGATGTTTTAATGTGCATTAATCCGGCTAACTGCAGAGGCAGCCAGCTGGGGCCAGGGTGAGGTCGCGCTCCCCAGACGGGGCTGTATCCTGGGGAGCAGCGGCTCGGGGAAGGACCTGGGGGTCGTGGGGAAAACAGCTGAACGTGGGTCCCGTGCAGGGCTGTGGTCAGGGGCAGACAGAGGTGGAATTGCTTTTGTGGGCTGCTCCAGTGAGACCAGCCCTGCAAGCTGGGCTGGGGCCACACTCAGCAAAGGTCATTGGACACACTGAAAAGGTTCAGAAAAGAGCCCCAAGGAGGAGTCAAGGCCTGGAAAAGCTGATTGACAGAGTCCGAGTCTTTAGGGATGTACACGACTGAGAGTGTCAATTCAGGACAAATTGCTTAGAGCAGGGCAGTTATAGCCCCAAGCTGGAGTTCCTTTACTATTAAGGCAAACCCAGCCAGAGAGGACTTCAGTCTCACCCCACTGGCTAACCAGAAGTCACACAAGCAATTCCCTCAGACACTCCCGTTTCCCAGTATCCCCACCAGGGCCACTCGTTATGGGGACGAATGGTTATGAAAACCAATCCCCCAGTAAAAGAAAAAAGATTCTCCTGATCCCAAAGGACCAAGCCCCAGACCCAGGTCAATATACCAGTCAGATCTTACCTACAAATCACGCTGTTGCCAATCCTTTAGAATCTAAAATCTAAAGGTTTATTCATAAAAGGAAAAAGAGAGGAGAGCTAGAATTGGTTAAATGGAACCCATGACATCCAGTAATGGCAAAGTTCATGGTTCAGGCTTGCAGCAGTGATGGAATAAACTGCGGGTTCAAATCAAGTCTCTGGAGTCCATCCACAGCTGGGATGGGACATTCAGTCCTTTGTTCAGAGCTTCAGTTTGTAGCAAGGTTCCTCCAGATGTAAGAAGCAGGATTGAAGACAAGATGGAGGGGTTTCCAGGGCCTTTTATATCCTCTCCATGCAGAAGGGCACCCCTTTGTTCTTACTGTGGAAGATCACAGCAGCAAGATGGAGTTTGGAGTCACATGGGCAAGTCACGTGTCCATGCACGACTCAGTTTACAGGCGGACGCCATTGTTTACATGTTAGTTTGAAGATTCCCAGGAAAGCTCAGATGTGGATTGGCATCTCCCAAAGTCCATTATGTGTTAAGTGTTTCTTGATTGGGCACATACAGAGAAGAGTCCCTTCTCAAGAAGCTGACCAGATGCTTCACTGAGGCTACTTAGAATCAAACACATTGAGATACAAGTACAGAGCCAATATTCATAACTTCAACTATAAAAATGATACACGCATACAGACAGTATAATCATAACCAGCAAATCATAACCTCTTTATAGACACCTCACACGACAACGTTTGTACAATATTTGCTGCAAATATATAACAGTGGTTGCAACAATGATCTGTACAGTCACAGGTTATGTCAGTAACATCACAAGTGGCTCGCAAATTGCTTTGTCCAGGACGCGGCCCAGAGGTACTTGATCATGGGCTGGGGGCACCTGCCGAGGAGGCGGTTTCTGGTGATGGGGGCTCTGTAGTGTGGCAGACAAGGTGAGATCCGAGGGCTGGCAGCTGAAGCTAGAAACAGGGTGAAGATCCCTCCCTCTTGGGAACAGCTGACTTGGGCACATGGCGGGTTTGGGGTCACTGGGAGGCTGCGGCGCAGTCTGGGGGGAGCTGGGAGGCTGCAGCGTGGTCTGGGGGGGAGTGGGAAGCCGTGATGCTGCGGCCTGGTCTGGGGGGGAGCGGGGAGCTGTGAGGCTGTGTCACGGGGTCCCCGGGCGATGCTCTGGAACTGCTCCCTACGAAGCCAGGCAGGACTCTGGGGAAGTCTCCTTTCTATGAGCAGGTTTCAGAGTAGCAGCCGTGTTAGTCTGTATTCGCAAAAAGAAAAGGAGTACTTGTGGCACCTTAGAGACGAACCAATTTATTTGAGCATGAGCTTTCGTGAGCTACAGCTCACTTCATCGGATGCATACTGTGGAAAGTGTAGAAGATCTTTTTATACACACAAAGCATGAAAAAATGGGTGTTTACCACTACAAAAGGTTTTCTCTCCCCCCACCCCACTCTCCTGCTGGTAATAGCTTATCCAGGAGAAAACCTGGATTTGTGCTGGAAATGGCCCAACTTGATTATCATACACATTGTAAGGAGAGTGATCACTTTAGATAAGCTATTACCCTTATCCCACCACCTAGATACTTAAGAACTACATAGGGGAAACTGAGGCACCCCCACACTATTCAGAGGAAACATTAAGAACAGTCCCCCTTCATCACATCTCTCCCCCCTTCAAGACTGAACTGAGCGGGGTCACTTTAGCCGGTGACCTGGGGAAGTTTGAACCCACCAACGTTTCTATGGATGCCCCAGCATCTCTCCCATACCTTTGTGGAAGTTACACCAGGCCCTTCCAGTTTTACGCCCTTCCATTTTCACGGCCTCCCTTAGGTTGGGGTGGTCAATAGCACTTGCATGCCACATGTGGGAAGGTTTATGTGGCCCGTGACTTTTGCCACCCCAAAACCCCCGGGGGTCAAACTGGGATCGGGTCTCCTCCCAGCGCTCCAGTCTGGCAGGCTGCAATTCGGGCTCTCTTGGTTAAGAGCCCCCATCTTGACCTGGGCTACATACTGTTCACTTACAGAACTAGCATGGAGGCATCCCTTTCTCCACAACCTTGTCTCCCCAACAAGCTGGCCAAACACAGCCACTTGGTTATAGGACTGTTTAACTTTCTTAACAGCTTTCACTCCATCTGAGCCCTTCTCAAAGCTATCCACACTGGATCCTTCAACAGGAAAGTCCGTGGATCCATTCACAACAGAAAATTTCTGGCTGTTAGGAACTGAAACTTTCTTGATTAAATCACTTTCACACCCTTCAGTGGCAGTAAACTACTTGCAAACACTCCATGAGGATTCCTTTCCCTAGGGGCTTTTCTATGGGACAGTTCACCCTTCACAGAAATTCTGCCCTTACCCTCTTTACCTAGGGGCTTGCTCTAGAGGAACACTTTCCTGAGCAACAGCAGACTCTTTCTGGGTCTCCCTTACATCCAGAATCACCTCTGGCCCATCAGGCGGATTCCTACACAATCCCCTTTCAGGCAAACTCACAGACTTCCTAGACAAAAGGTTGGAAGCATTCTCCTTCCCTTTGCCACACACAAGTTTAGGAATCTTTTCCTTCTTGCCACAGGTTTCCACACCCTCAGTAGGTAACAGGATCAAATCACCTTTCTGCTCTCCTTGTGCCCTGGCTAGGATCTCACCCTGATTAGACAGAGTTGCTACACCCTTTCCCAACCACACACTAGCAACAGGCAAAATACAAGCACCAGAATTGTCTGGGCTCTGGGATTTTGCATAGACACTAACTGGATACGACCTAGTTACAGGGCCATTCTCCCGAGCAGACACAAACTTAGGATCATTCCCTTCCTGGGCTTTAGCTGAATCCAGAACCAACTCTGAGACAACTGCACGACCCTCAACCATCACAGGCTGAAAGGCCCCTTCTGTCTGCTCCACAGACAAAGAAGAGCCGGACACACTTTCTCCTTTACCAGACACACAGCTTGGGATCTCTTTCCCCTGGTCCCAGGACACAGGGCTGCTGCTTCTGCAGCTCTTTCTTGGGCTCTCGCTGTCTCTCACAGTCCTCTTGCTCTCTCGGACTCAGCTCCAAGCCATCCATCTCCAATCCCCGGATAGGGAACCCGATCGTGAAGACCCCCGTCTGGTCGGGGACAGGAGTCTTGGGGATTCCTGGCTACCACTCCAGCTGCTCCCAGGTCCTGCTATAGCCCCATTTGGGGTCAGGAATCTGCTCCTTAGAGCGGTCATCCTCCTCGAGCTGCACGATTAACTCTGCTTTGGTGAACTTTCCAATGCGCAACCCTCTCTTTCTGCACAGGGTTACAATGTCCTTCTTAAGGAGAAGGTGATAGGCCATCACCTCGCTGTTCCCAAGTTGTTGTGGACTCACAGGCCTGTGTGCTCTCAGCTCCCCACGGTTTCCAGGGAGGACCCCTAGGGTGCCAGCCCTTCTCGAGGTCACCACCTCTTTGCCAGGGTCGAGCTGCAGACTCCTCCGTCCCTGGGACCACTCGGTGCAATCCCCAGGGGAACCCTGTTACTGCAAAAGTCCTCTCTCCCAGGGCCAAGCTGCAGGCTGCTCCGCCCCCGAGACTGCTCACCGCATTCTCCAGGGGACCCCATTACTGCACAGTCCTTCTCGCTGGTCACACATTCCCAGGGGTTAACCGCCCCCCAAAACCGCTCCTCTCTGAGCCTTCAGTAGCTCTGGTCCTCGTCAATCCCCCTTCGTTTTACTGCTCCCCAGTCACTCACTACAGGAAGCACCATCCACGGGGTGCAGTACATCCCACCTCTGCCACCAGTTGTCACGGAGTCCCCAGGTAATGCTCTGGAACTGCTCCCTACGAAGCCAGTCAGGACTCTGGGAAAGTCTCCTTTCAACTCTGCAGTCAGACGTGACTCTCAGCCAGCCAGTAAAACAGAGGTTTATTAGATGACAGGAACATGGTCTAAACCAGAGCCTGTAGGTGCAGAGAACAGGACCCCTCAGCCGGGTCCATTTTGGGGGGCAGTGAGCCAGACAACCACGTCTGCCCTTCACTGCATGTCCCCAGCCAGCCCCAAACTGAAACTCCCTCCAGCCCCGCCCTGCTCTGGGCTTTGTCCCTTTCCCGGGCCAGGAGGGCACCGGATTCCTTTGTTCTCCAACCCTTTAGCTCTCACCTTGCAGTGGGGAAGGGCCCAGGCCATCAGTTGCCATGAAACAGGGTGTTGACCATTCTCTGTGTCCAGACCCCTGCACACACCTGCCCTCTAGGTCTCTGCAAGGATCATACACCCTTACCCCACCCCCAAGATACTTAAGAACTGCCTAGGGGAAACTGAGGCACCCCCACACTATTCAGAGGAAACATTAAGAACAGTCCCGCTTCGTCACAGGCTGCGGCGCAGTCTGGGGGGGAGCGGGGAGTTGTGAGGCTGCGGCGTGGTCTGGGGGGGAGCAGGGAGCTGTCAGTCTGCAGTGCGGTTTTGCGGGGGAGCGGGGAGCTGTGAGGCTGCGGCGTGGTTTGGGGAGGAGCGGGGAGTTGTCAGTCTGTGGCGCGGTCTGGGGGGGAGTGGGGAGCTCTGATGCTGCGGCGCGGTCTGGGGGGGAGCGGGGAGCTGTCAGTCTGCAGTGCGATCTGGGGGGGAGCGGGGAGCTCTGACGCTGCGGCGCGGTCTGGGGGGGAGCGGGGAGTTGTCAGTCTGCGGCGCAATCTGGGGGGGAGCAGGGAGCTCTGACGCTGTGGCGCAGTCTGGGGGGGAGCGGGGAGTTGTCAGTCTGCGGCGCGGTCTGGGGGGGAGCGGGGAGCTCTGACGCTGCGGCGCGGTCTGGGGGGGAGCGGGGAGCTGTCAGTCTGCGGCGCGGTCTGGGGGGGAGCAGGGAGCTGTCCGTCTGCAACGCGATCTGGGGGGGAGCAGGGAGCTCTGACGCTGCGGCGCAGTCTGGGGGGGAGCGGGGAGCTGTCAGTCTGCGGCGCGGTCTGGGAGGGAGCGGGGAGCGCTGACGCTGCGGCGCGGTCTGGGGGGGAGCGGGGAGTTGTCAGTCTGCGGCGTGGTCTGGGGGGGAGCGGGGAGCTCTGACGCTGCGGCGCGGTCTGGGGGGGAGCGGGGAGCTGTCAGTCTGCGGCGCGGTCTGGGGGGGAGCGGGGAGCTGTCAGTCTGCGGCGCGGTCTGGGGGGGAGCAGGGAGCTGTCCGTCTGCAGCGCGATCTGGGGGGGAGCAGGGAGCTCTGACGCTGCGGCGCAGTCTGGGGGGGAGCGGGGAGCTGTCAGTCTGCGGCGCGGTCTGGGGGGGAGCAGGGAGCTCTGACGCTGCGACGCAGTCTGGGGGGGAGCGGGGAGCTGTCAGTCTGCGGCGCAGTCTGGGGGGGAGCGGGGAGCTCTGACGCTGCGGCGCGGTCTGGGGGGGAGCGGGGAGCTGTCAGTCTGCGGCGCGGTCTGGGGGGGAGCGGGGAGCTGTCAGTCTGCGGCGCGGTCTGGGGGGGAGCAGGGAGCTGTCCGTCTGCAACGCGATCTGGGGGGGAGCAGGGAGCTCTGACGCTGCGGCGCAGTCTGGGGGGGAGCGGGGAGCTGTCAGTCTGCGGCGCGGTCTGGGAGGGAGCGGGGAGCGCTGACGCTGCGGCGCGGTCTGGGGGGGAGCGGGGAGTTGTCAGTCTGCGGCGCGGTCTGGGGGGGAGCGGGGAGCTCTGACGCTGCGGCGCGGTCTGGGGGGGAGCGGAGCTTGGACAGACGGGGAGCAGGGGGTTTCTAAGTTACCTGACGGGCCCCTGTGCGCGCAGAATCTGGCAGCTCAGCATAGTTAACGTCTTGCTGCTCTCCAGATCTCTGTGCGGCAGGGCCGGGTGCTACCCCTGGGGCAAGGCCAGCGCTGAGGTTCCTGCCCGTGGTCATACAGCAGCCCGTGGCGGGGCAGGGACTGACCCTGACTCCCACGCCGTGGGCCGGCTCTCCCGCCTGGAGCGCTGTCACCATGGCGCGGGCTGGGGGCCGTTCCCCGCTCCCGCTGGCCCCGACGTGCTTGGCTCCCCCCTCTCGCCAGCAGGGCAGTGACTGCTGCTTGGAAGGGGCGGGGGTTGTCCACGCTTGCCCCAGCTGGGAATAGGGGAACGGGGCCGTCCCTGGGAGCAGGGCCCTGCGGGCAGGCAGCGGGGGAGACAGGGCTCGGTGCACGGGGTGTGGTGCTGCTGGGGGCTGCGGAGACAACGCGCCCCGTAATCGCCTTAGTCAGGATCAGGCGGGCGAGTGGAGGCTCGTCCCTGGAATGTGACTCCGGTGCAGTGGCAGGAGCAGCAGTGCCGTCTGGCACCCACGTGCTAAGCCGAGCCCGCCCGTAATTCCCTGCACCGGGCAGGGCTTGCGAGCAGCCGCGTTGGCAGCCGTATCTCCATATCTGCGGACCTGCCCTGCTTATCTGGGCTGGATTGTTCTGCGCAAACAAGAGCCCTTTGTGGGCCGCCGCCGCTTGAGAGCCAGGGAGCCTCCGGAGGACCTGTGGGGGAGTTGCCGAGGGGCCTGCGTCCGGCCTGCAGACCCCTGCTGCCCAGGTGGGGGCAGCCGGTCTCACGCCGGGCCTGGGCCTTGTCGCGCACTGGCCCCGAGAGAGAGCAGCTGCTCTGGGGACGCAGCTGTAACAGGGCAGGGGGGCCCTGGGCCGGGCTGCGAGGATGCTTTGCTCTGGCCCAGGCTGTAGCTTTCCCTCCCCTTGCCCCCCACTCTCCCCAGCCCCACTGCCTTCATGGGGAAACAGAGAGTTTTGCCCCAGGTCACACAGTGCGTGAGCACCAGACCTGAGAACAGAACCCAAGAGTCCTGGCTCCCAGCCCGCCTGCTTACACCCCCGGGGCTCCCTGCAGCCCTCCATGCCTGCACAACACTCCTGGGTGCCATGCTCCCAGCCCCATCCATTTCAGGGACGCCCTGCAACTCCCCCCAGCCTCTTCTGACCAGGATCTCTGGTTGCCCTGTCCCCGCATACCATGGTCCCCCAACTCAGGGGCTGTGTGCATCCCATCCCCCTTTTCTGCCATTTCCCCAAACCAGGGTCCTCCAGTCTCTCCCCCCACTAGAGGTTCTGTGTCCCCCACAGCAGAGCACCCAATTCTCTTCCTCACCCCTTCCAGCACCCCGTTCTCTCCTTGGCAGAGGCTCTGTATGAACCCTTGTTACCCCCTTCTCTTCACTTCCACTTCCCCCCATGGGGCCCCCTTTTCCTCTCCCCCAGTAGTGGGTGTCCTGTGCACCCCATACCAGGGTCCCGCATTCTCCCCTCACATTGCAGCAGCTGTGTGCGCTCCCTTGGCATTACTCTTTGTTCTTCCTGGGAGGGAAGTCAGCGAGGGTGTCAGCGTGTGACAACTTGTGCTGAAGGCATTCACGGGGCCATCAGCCAGTTCTCCCAGCTGCAGACATGCGCACATGGGCTGGGGCTATACTAAAGGGGGCGGTGTGCTACATTTACCCCCAGATCACTGGGGGTCTGACCGTTGGTGCCAAGCATGCGCTTGGACATTTTGGAATTGGTTGGATGTGGCATTCTGAAGTTATCCTTTGACCGACAAGTGGAGAAACGCCAGCAACCTGAGTGCGAGTGCTTCGCAAGCATGGCCAGCCTCCACTTCCTGCCCAGCCAGCCTCCACTTCCTGTCCAGTGCTGCGGAGAGAACCCAGGAGTCCTGGCTCCAAGTCCCCAGCTCTACCCACTAGACCTTACTACCCTACCAAAGCTGGCCAGAACTACTAACTGTGATATAAGAACAGGAGTACTTGTGACACCTTAGAGACTAACAAATTTATTAGAGCATAAGCTTTCGTGGGCTAAAACCCATTTAATCCGATGCATGCAGTGGAAAATACAGTAGGAAGTGTGACAAAGCTCTGTCCTTGCCTCCGTGGGTCCCGCTAGTGGATCCTTAATCCCTCCGTGGATTTCGCTAGCCTCAGAGGCTCACTGTGACCCTCCACGTAACCCTTCTCTCTAGAGACAAGGGTCACAGTCTACTGAGCCATTTTCATCATAAGCCAGCGAGGGAGGTGAGGAGAAGTTATCCTTCCTTGCACAGTCTCTGTTGTCTCCTAGTCTCAGTGATTAATCAGGGGGCAAAGGGCGGGAGCCTGGGCTCACCCTCTACTCTGGGCTCCAGCCCAGGGACCCTAATAGTATTAGCTATGGTAGCTGACCTTTTAGAAACATGACATGTACAATTCCCTGGGCTACTTCCCCCACAGCAGCCCTCAGTTCCTCAAGCTCCACTTCACCCTTACCTCAGGGCCTCCTTCCTTGTGCCTGATATGGTGTATACTACTCAGCCTCTCCAACAGCGCAACTTCCTCCCACAGCTCCTGACATGCACCCCCACCTGACTGACTGGGAGGCTTTTAACTAGTTTCAGCCAGCCCCTGATTGGCTTCAGGTGTCCCAATCAACCTAGCCTTCTCCCTGCCTTCTGGAAAGTTCTTAATTGGCCCCAGGTGTCTTACTTGACTTGGAGCAGCTGCCATTTCACTTATCCTGGTACCAGGGATTTGTTTAGCCTGGAGCTAATATCTCTGTCTCCCACTACTTTTATATAGCCATCTGGCCTTGCCCCATCACAGAAGATATATATATACAGAGAACATGAAACAATGGGAACGCACGGACCTGCTTCTTTCGGGTCGGCCGGGGCCAGTTTTGAATTGCCTCTAGCTTATTCGTTTGGGGCTTCACTATACCCCTTCCCACAATATATCCCAGGTACCTAGCCTCTGCTAGCCATATGGCGCATTTAGCGGGATTAGCAGTGAAGCCAGCCCGCCTTAAGGTGCGCAGTACTGCCTCAAGTGTCTCCAAGCGGGTTCCCCAGTCTGGTGTTTGGATGATGACATCATCTAGGTATGCAGCTGCATAACTAGTATGGGGGTGCAGCAGCTTATCCATGAGGCGCTGGAATGTGGCTGGGGCCCCATGGAGCCCAAAAGGGAGGACGGTGTACTGGAATAGCCCATCCGGGGTGGAGAATGCTGTCTTTTCTTTAGCTTCTTTGGTCAGAGGAATCTGCCAGTACCCTTTTGTCAGATCCAGTGTAGTCAAGAATCAGGAACTACCCAGTTGGTCAACCAGTTCGTCGATGCGCGATATGGGGTGTGCGTCAAACTGGGATATTTCATTCAGTCGGCGAAAGTCATTGCAGAGTCTCATGGTACCGTCAGGTTTAGGCACTAGAACAATGGGACTGGACCACTGACCGTAAGATTCTTCAGTAACCCCAAATTCTAACATTTCCTTTACTTCGTCCTTGATTTCTTCCCCTTTGGCTGCTGGGATTCGGTAGGGTCTCAATGTTACCTTGGCTCCAGGGATCGTGCGGATATGGTGATAGGTCTCCGTCGTCTGCCCTGGTTTTGTAGAGAACACATCTCTGTTGCGATTAATCATGTCGGCTGCCTCGATCTTTTGGATCGGCGTCAAGTCGGATGATATCCTCACTCGCTCGTGTAAGTTATCCTCCTGGGGAAGCGTCTCCTGCATGATGAAGCATGCCTCTCGATCATGCCAAGGTTTTAGAAGATTGATGTGGTAAATTTGCTCCAATTTCCGGCAGCCTGGCTGCCGCACCTTATAGTTCACCTCTCCCACGGCTTCGATTATTTCGTGGGGTCCCTGCCACTGGGCCAACAGTTTACTTTCTGCTCTGGGCACCAGTACCATCACCCGATCCCCTGGTTGGAACCGTCGAAGCTTTGCTTGGTGGTTATAATGGGTTCGTTGGGTCTCCTGTGCTCTCTCCAAGTGCTCCCGTACAATGGGCGTAACTCAGCCTATCCGATCTCTCATCTGCAGTAAAACATGCCCAACTGTGTTCCTTCCGGGATTTGGCTCCTCTTCCCAGGCTTCTCTGGCTACATCCAATGTGCCCCGAGGCTGGCGCCCATATAGGAGTTCGAATGGAGAGAAACCCGTGGAGGCTTGCGGAACCTCCCGGATGGCGAACATGAGGTAAGGCAATAGGGTATCCCAATCTTCCCCATCCCGGCTCACCACTTTCCTGATCATGGCCTTGAGGGTCCTACTGAACCTTTCCACAAGGCCATCTGTTTGCAGGTGGTGTACAGAGGTCCATAGGGCTTGTACATGGAGCAATGAACAGAGATCTTTCATCAACTTGGACATGAAAGGTGTCCCTTGATCAGTAAATATCTCCTTGGGTTGCCCAACCCAGGCAAAGATCTGTACTAGCTCCTTAGCTATGGTCTTGGAAGCTGTGTTGCGCAGGGGAACAGCTTCTGGGTACCAGGTTGTATAGTCCAGTACAACAAGCACATGTTGGTGGCTGTCTTCTCTAGGGGCCCTACCAGATCCATGGCTATCCGTTTGAAAGGAACCTCTATTATTGGAAGAGGTATCAAAGGAGCCTGCAAGTGCAGGCGAGGGCTGTGGTAACTGACACTCAGGACAAGAGGTGCAGTATCGTCGGACATCTTCATGTACTCCTGGCCAGAAAAACCTCCGCAGGATCCGTGCCTGGGTTTTCTCTACCCCTAGGTGTCCTCCAAACAGGTGACTGTGAGCGAGACTCAATATGGCTTTTTGGTGTTTTTGTGGCACCAGAAGTTGTTGTATCTCTTGCTCCTGCATTTGCACCATGCGATCTTCCTTCACTACAAAGTAAGGTCCAGAACCGCGGACCTTCCCATCCACAGGTATCCCATCGATCTCAGCCACCTCTTTCCTGGCGTTATAATATCTGGGGTCCTCTGCCTGGTCCTGCCCAAAAGTCTCTCTCCCAGGACTAAGTGACTAAGTGACAGAGGATGTGTAAAAAGCTAATGTACTCAATGCTTTTTTTGCCTCTGTCTTCACGAACAAGGTCAGCTCCCAGACTGCTGCACTGGGCAGTACAGCATGGGGAGGAGGTGACCAGCCCTCTGTGGAGAAAGAAGTGGTTCGGGACTATTTAGAAAAGCTGGACGAGCACAAGTCCATGGGGGCGGATGCGTTGTATCCGAGAGTGTTAAAGGAGTTGGCGGATGTGGTTGCGGAGCCATGGGCCATTATCTTTGAAAACTCATGGAGATCGGGGGAAGTCCCAGACGACTGGAAAAAGGCTAATGTAGTGCCCATCTTTATAAAAGGGAAGAAGGAGGATCCTGGGAACTACAGGCCAGTCAGCCTCACCTCAGTCCCTGGAAAAATCATGGAGAAGGTCCTCAAGGAATCAATTCTGAAGCACTTAGAGGAGAGGAAAGTGATCAGGAACAGTCAGCATGGATTCACCAAGGGCAAGTCATGCCTGACTAATCTCATTGCCTTCTATGACGAGATAACTGGTTCCGTGGATGAAGGGAAAGCAGTGGACGTGTTGTTCCTTGACTTTAGCAAAGCTTTTGACACTGTCTCCCACAGTATTCTTGCCCTCAAGTTAAAGAAGTAAGGGCTGGATGAATGGACTATAAGGTGGATAGAAAGCTGGCTAGATTGTTGGGCTCAACGGGTAGTGATCAATGGCTCCATGTCTAGTTGGCAGCCGGTATCAAGCGGAGTGCCCCAAGGGTCAGTCCTGGGGCCGGTTTTGTTCAATATCTTCATAAATGATCTGGAGGATGGTGTGGATTGCACCCTCAGCAAGTTTGCAGATGACACTAAACTGGGAGGAGAGGTAGATACGCTGGAGAGTAGGGATAGGATACAGAGGTCCCTAGACAAATTATAGGATTGGGCCAAAAGAAATCTGATGAGGTTCAACAAGGACAAGTGCAGAGTCCTGCACTTAGGATGGAAGAATCCAATGCACCGCTACAAACTAGGGACCGAATGTCTCGGCAGCAGTTCTGCAGAAAAGGACCTAGGGGTGACAGTGGACGAGAAGCTGGATATGAGTCAACAGTGTGCCCTTGTTGGCAAGAAGGCCAATGGGATTTTGGGCTGTATAAGTAGGGGCATTGCCAGCAGGTTGAGGGATGTGATCGTTCCCCTCTATTCGACACTGGTGAGGCCTCATCTGGAGTACTGTGTCCAGTTTTGGGCCCCACACTACAAGAAGGATGTGGAAAAATTGGAAAGAGTCCAGCGGAGGGCAACAAAAATGATGAGGGGACTGGAACACATGAGTTATGAGGAGAGGCTGAGGGAACTGGGATTGTTTAGTCTACGGAAGAGAAGAATGAGGGGGGATTTGATAGCTGCTTTCAACTACCTGAAAGGGGGTTCCAAAGAGGATGGCTCTAGACTGTTCTCAGTGGTAGCAGATGACAGAACGAGGAGTAATGGTCTCAAGTTGCAGTGGGGGAGATTTAGGTTGGATATTAGGAAAAACTTTTTCACTAGGAGGGTGTTGAAACACTGGAATGCATTACCTAGGGAGGTGGTGGAATCTCCTTCCTTAGAAGTTTTTAAGATCAGGCTTGACAAAGCCCTGGCTGGGATGATTAAATTGGGGATCGGTCCTGCTTTGAGCAGGGGGTTGGACTAGATGACCTCCTGAGGTCCCTTCCAACCCTGATATTCTATGATTCTACGATAACCTGCCCAAGCTCCCAGGGGCCGGCTTCTGCTTCTTCCAATGGCTCGCCGCCGTCATGGCTGGGGGCAGCTTCTGGCTCACCTTCTGTGGTGGAAGTTTCTCTGTTGGCTGCTCTCGTCCATCTGCCTACTAGGGAGGTCTTCTGGCCCTGGGTCAGGATCCGGGTTCCCAAGGCCTTCGCAGCCTTCCTCTCTTTTTTTGTCTTCCGGGTCTTTCAGGGGGCTGAGAACAGATCCTGAGAAATCTCAGCGAACATTCGGGGTTGACATTCCCCCGGTGATGAGTCGCTGTCCTTAGGGTCCCCACCTCCCTCCAGCCTCTCCGGGGGGAGTAAATTATCAAACCCTGGATAGCCCCTCCCAATGACTACAGGGTATGGGAGTTCAGGTACTACGCCCACGGTCACCTCAATGGGGTTTCCCTGAACCTCTATCTCCACTGGGATGGTGGGGTAATGGCTCACGGCCCCGTGCACGCACGTCACTGCTACGCATTTGGCTTGTAGCAGCTGACTTTTTTACCAGCTTACCCGATATGAGGGTGATCGCACTCCCCGAGTCCACAAGCGCTGAAGCCTCTGCTCCATTTATCCTCACTGGCCTGGTGTAATTATGCAGGGCTAATGCGACCCCCGCGAGGTGGATAAGGGAGCATGGGACCTCCCAATCCCCCAAGTTACATTGCATAGGCTCCTCAGTGCTGGGACACTGTGCTGCTATGTGTCCCCACTCCCCACATGCATAACATCTATAATTGCTTTTAATCACTCCCCTATCCCAGAGGTTAGGGGATTTAATCCCAGAGTTCCCCCCACTCAGGCCAATCCCTTCCTTCTGGGGTCCCCGCTGGTTTTTGCCCCCCCCTTCTTCCACCTAGGACTCCCCAGGGGTTTGGCCGCCCAACCTTCCAGGGTTGGGGTCCGGTGCTTGCTTCGAAAGGGGCCTTCCTTGGGTAGTCGAGTCAGTTCCCTGGCTGTCATCTGTCTTTCTACCAGTGTGATCATCTCGTCGTACGTGGACTGATCGTTCTGGCCTACCCATTTGCGGAGATCTGGCGGCAGTCCCCACAGGTAATGGTCTATGATCAGGGTCTACAAAATCTCCTCCGGCCTGCACAGCTCGGGCTCTAACCACTTCTGCGCGAGGTGTATGAGGTCGAATAGCTGGGACCTCGGGGGTTTGTTCTCCTGGTATTTCCCCTCATGGCCCTTACCGCTGCTGTGACCCCTGATCGTGCTAGGATTCTGTCTTCAGACGGGTATAGTCAGTGGCATCTGTGGCAGGCAAGTCAAAGTAGGCCTTCTGGGCCTCTCCACACAAAAAAGGGGCGAGAATGCTGGCCCACTGCTCCTGGGGCCACACCTCACTCTGAGCAGTCCTTTCGAATGAGAGGCGATATGCCTCTACATCATCTCCTGAGGTCATCTTTGGCACACAACCAGTGGCCCTGAGGGTTTGCGTCCCGTCGGACCCCCTGGCCTGGGAGGTGAGGATCTTCAGCTGGTCCACCACCTCTCTCAAGAGGGCACGATCTTGGGTCGCCTGGCTCATCAGTAATTGATTGTTTTCCTGCTGTAGCCACATAGACTCCTGTTGTGTCATTGTCTGAACCTAGGTGGCCTCCTGCTGGGCTGCCGTGGCTTGTACCAGAGCTCTTACACCTCCTCCATTGTGGTACAAAGCAAACAAACAAACCAAAACAAAAAAAAAAAATCCAAAACCCCAGTGCACTTTTTTTTTTTAAACCTCTTTCTTCCGCCACGCTGTGTAAGAAATCCCACTGCTAACACCAGTTGTGACAAAGCTCTGTCCTTGCCTCCGTGGGTCCCGCGTTTCCTGGCGGATTTCACTAGCCTCAGAGGCTCACTGTGACCCTCCACGTAACCCTTCTTTCTCTCAAGACAAGGGTCACAGTCTACTGAGCCATTTTCCTCATAAGCCAACGAGGGAGATGAGGAGAAGTTATCCTTCCTTGCGCAGTCTCTGTTGTCTCCTAGTCTCAGTGATTAATCAGGGGGCAAAGGGGGGGGAGCCCGGGCCCGCCCTCTACTCCAGGCTCCAGCCCAGGGACCCTAATAGTATCAGCTATGGTACTTTTAGAAACATGACATGTACAATTCCCTGGGCTACTTCCCCCACAGCAGCCCCCACTTCCTCAAGCTCCACTTCACCCTTACCTCAGGGCCTCCTTCCTTGTGCCTGATATGGTGTGTACTACTCAGCCTCTCCAACAACACAACTTCCTCCCACAGCTCCTGACATGCACCCCCACCTGACTGACTGGGAGGCTTTTAACTAGTTTCAGCCAGCCCCTGATTGGCTTCAGGTGTCCCAATCAACCTAGCCTTCTCCCTGCCTTCTGGAAAGTTTTTAATTGGCCCCAGGTGTCTTAATTGACCTGGAGCAGCTGCCATTTCACTTATCCTGGTACCAGGGATTTGTTTAGCCTGGAGCTAATATCTCTGTCTCCCACTACTTTTATATAGCCATCTGGCCTTGCCCCATCACAGAAGATATATATATACAGAGAACATGAAACAATGGGCGTTATCATACAAACTATAAGGAGAGGTTTCAGAGTAACAACCGTGTTAGTCTGTATTCGCAAAAAGAAAAGGAGTACTTGTGGCACCTTAGAGACTAACCAATTTATTTGAGCATGAGCTTTCGTGAGCTACAGCTCACTTCATCAGATGCATACCGTGGAAACTGCAGCAGACTTTATATATACACAGAGAATATGAAACAATACCTCCTCCCACCCCACTGTCCTGCTGGTAATAGCTTATCTAAAGTAATCTTCAGGTTAGGCCATTTCCAGCACAAATCCAGGTTTTCTCACCCTCCACCCCCCCACACAAATTCACTGTCCTGCTGGTGATAGCCCATCCAAAGTGACAACTCTTTACACAATGTGCATGATAAGGAGAGTGATCAATTAAGGTGAGCTATTACCAGCAAGAGAGAAAAAACCCCTTTTGTAGTGATAATCAAGGTGGGCCATTTCCAGCAGTTGACAAGAACATGTGAGGAACAGTGAGTGTGGGGGGGGGGGGAATAGTTTACTTTGTGTAATGACCCATCCACTCTGAGTCTTTATTCAGGTCTAATTTAATGGTGTCCAATTTGCAAATTAATTCCAATTCAGCAGTCTCTTGTTGGAGTCCGTTTTTGAAGTTTTTTTGTTGTAATATTGCGACGTTTAGGTCTGTAATCGAGTGACCAGGGAGATTGAAGTGTTCTCCCACTGGTTTTTGAATGTTATAATTCTTGACGTCTGATTTGTGTCCATTTATTCTGTCCGGTTTGGCCAATGTACATGGCAGAGGGGCATTGCTGGCACATGATGGCATATATCACATTGGTGGATGTGCAGGTGAACGAGCCTCTGATAGTGTGGCTGATGTGATTAGGCCCAGTGATGTTGTCCCCTGAATAGATATGTGGACACAGTTGGCAGCGGGCTTTGTTGCAAGGATAGGTTGTCATGGAGTCCCCGGGCGATGCTCTGGAACTGCTCCCTAAGAAGCCAGGCAGGACTCTGGGGAAGTCTCCTCTCTCTGAGCAGCCTGTCTGCAGGACACACAGCTCACCCGGCTTCCAGCTTCCTGGGTCTGACCTCGGAGCATTCAGCCTCCTCTGCCCCTCTGTGCGCTTCCCCCCAGCGAGTCCGCTCAGGTGGGGTCTTGGGGAAGCCAGAGGGTCCTGCCCCTCAACTCCACAGTCAGACGTGACTCTCAGCCAGCCAGTAAAACAGAAGGTTTATTAGATGACACGAACATGGTCTAAACCAGAGCTTGTAGGTGCAGAGAACAGGACCTCTCAGCCAGGTCCATTTTGGGGGGCAGTGAGCCAGACAACCACGTCTGCACTTCACTCCATGTCCCAGCCAGCCCCAAACTGACTCCCCCTCTAGCCCCTCTTCCTCTGGGCTTTGTCCCTTTCCAAGGCCAGGAGGTCACCTGATTCCTTTGTTCTCGGACACCTTTAGCTCTAACCTTGCAGGGGGGAAGGGCCCAAGCCATCAGTTGCCAGGCGACAGAGTGTTGGCCATTTACGTACCCTGGCCCTTTGCTCTGCAACAATTACACCCCCTTATCCCACCACCTAGAGACTTAAGAAATGCCTAGGGGAAACTGAGGCACCCCTACAGTATTCAGAGGAAATATTAAGAACAGTTCCGCTTCGTCACATCTCTCCCCCCTTCGAGACCGAACTGAGCGAGGTCACTTTAGCCAGTGACCTGGGGAAGTTCAAACCCAGCAACGTTCCCATGGATGCCCCATCATCTCTTCCATTCCTTGGTGGGAGTTACATCAGGCGCTTCCAGTTTTACTCCCTTTCTGTTTCACGCCTTCCCTTAGGTCGGGTGTGCTCAATGGCATTTGCAGGCCGCATGTGGGAAGGTTTATGCAGCCCATGCCCTTTTGCCACCCCAATACCCTTGGGGTTCAAACTGGGATCGGGTCTTCTCCCAGTGCTCCAGTCTGGAGGGCTGCAATTCGGGCTCTCTTGGTTAAGAGCACCCATCTTGACCGTGGCCAGCTCTGGGCTTGGGCAACCGCTCCCCACCTTGTGTCCCAGGTATAACGCCTCTGCCATCCCCACCTTACACCTTCCAGCTTTTACCATCAGTCCTGCCTGCTTCGGGCGACCCAGCCCTCTCTTCACCTGGGACACGTGTTCCTCCCAGGCCTGGCTAAAGACAACTTAATGTACACCAGGGCCAAGTTCTGCAGCCCTCTTCAGCTTGTCTAGAATCTCACCAGGCCTAGGCCTGGGGTAGGCGTCGGACACGGTGATGGCTTTAAGCTTTGGATAGTCCCCACAGAACCAGATCGACCCGTCTTTCTTGGGGACCAGCCCCACGGGTGAGGCCCATGGGCTGTTGAATGGCTGGATCCCGAGCGAGGGACATTGTGGGCCAGGTACGATAGCCTGCGGCGATAGTTCTGGGGCACCCCCAGCTGCCTCCTGATCCCCCACGGTTCTACTTCCCCTGCGGGAGCCCCTTCCCGGTACAGGAATCCCGTCTTCCACGGGAATCTGTCCCTGCAGACTTCCCCACAGGGGTTTGCAGCCTGTGGCCAGCATGTTCCCTCAGCTCCTCCAAGGAGGGATCCTTCTGCAGCTCGGTCTGGAATTCAGCTGCTGGGGGAGGGAGTGGGACCTGTTCCCTCTCACGGGCTGGGCCTTTGTTCTCAGACAACTTTAGCTCTCACCTTGCAGGGGGGAAGGGCCCAGGCCATCAGTTGCCAGGAGACAGAGTGTCGGCCATTTATGTACACTGGCCGTTTGCTCTGCAACAATTACAACCCCTTATCCCACCACCTAGAGACTTAAGAAATGCCTAGGGGAAACTGAGGCACCCCTACAGTATTCAGAGGAAACATTAAGAACAGTCCCACTTCATCACATCGGTTCCTGGGTTAGTGTTTTTGTTGAGTGGCGTGTGGTTGCTGGTGAGTATTTGCTTCAGGTTGGGGGTCTGTCTGTAAGCAAGGACTGGCCTGTCTCCCAAGATCTCCCAAGTCTTGGGTCCCCCCTCACTCACCGCAGCCGGGGCCCCACTGCTCCTCAGCCTGGCCAGCAAGCTGAGATCAGGGGGGTGCTGCATCCGTACCGACAGCTGTTTTCCAACCAGCCTGGACGCACTAATCTGACTGTCCACCGGGTGCAGACAGGGTCGCACCCGCTGATAAGATGCTCCCCCTTCCGAGTCACAGGGAAAACTGCTCAGGACCTGGAAAGAGAGGTCCAGGACATGCTGGCTTTGGGGGTGATCCAGCCATCTGCCAGCCCTTGGGCCTCGCAGGTGGTGCTGGTCCCCAAAAAGGACGGGTCTGTCCGGTTCTGTGTGGCCTATCGGAAGCTCAATGCCATCACTGTATCTGATGCCTACCCCATTCCCAGGCCGGACAAGCTCCTAGACAAGCTGGGAGGAGCCCGGTACCTTACCACCATGGACCTTACAAAGGGCTACTGGCAAGTGCCGCTGGATGCAGATGCCCGGCTGAAATCGGCCTTTATCACCCCTCTGGGGCTCTATGAGTTCCTGACCCTGCCTTTCGGCCTCAAGAGAGCGCCGGCCACCTTCCAGCGCCTAGTGGACCAGCTCCTGAGGGGGATGGAGAGTTTTGCCATGGCGTATATTGATGACATCTGTGTCTTTAGCCAGACCTGGGAGGACCACGTGTCCCAGGTTAGACAAGTGCTGGACCGACTCCAGGGGGCTGGGCTGACTGTAAAAGCGGAGAAGGCAAGGTGGGGATGGCTGAAGTATCTTACCTGGGCCATCGGGTGGGGAGTGGCCGCCTAAAGCCGGAACCAGCCAAGGTGAAGGTGATCAGAGACTGGCCCGCTCCCCACATCAAAAAGCAGGTCCAAGCCTTTATTGGGATGGCAGGATACTACCGAAGATTTGTGCCCCACTTTAGCGCCATAGCCACCCCCATCACTGAGCTATGCAAGAAGGGGAAGCCAGACAAGGTGGTCTGGACCGAGCAGTGCCAGGAGGCTTTCCAGGCGCTGAAGGAGGCTCTGGTCAGTGGCCCAGTTCTGGCAAACCCAGACTTTGAGAAGCCCTTTGTGGTGTTCACCAACGCCTCCGACACGGGACTGGGGGCAGTGTTAATGCAGGAGGATGAAAAGGGGGAGAGACACCCCATCGTGTACGTGAGCAAGAAGTTGCTACCCCGGGAGCAACACTACGCGGCCATCGAGAAGGAGTGCCTGGCCATGGTGTGGGCACTCAAGAAACTAGAGCCCTATCTCTTCGGGCGACACTTCACCGTCTACACCGATCACTCTCCCCTGACCTGGCTGCACCAGATGAAAGGAGCCAACGCCAAGCTCCTGAGATGGAGCCTGCTCCTGCAGGATTACGACATGGACGTGGTCCACTTGAAGGGAAGTGGCAACCTGATAGCGGATGCGCTGTCCCGGAGAGGGGGCCCCGAACTTCCCCAGGTCACTGGTCACAGTGACCCCGCTCAGTTTGGTCTCGAAGGGGGGAGAGATGTGAGGATGTGACTCAGCAGGGAGGGGGGAGTGTTGACCTGGGAATGTGCCCTGGGGATGGGAGACCTGAGAGCCTGTCACCTGAGGCAGGAGGGGGAGGTAACACCTCTGCCAGGAATGTGAAGACAGGCTGCAGGAGAGAGCCTGCTGGGGGGGTTTAGTTTCAGTTTGGTGCTGGGGAGAGGAACACAGGGAACCCCAGGGCTGGGGTCTAAGCTCCCTGCTCCCCCAGAAGGACTTGACTGAGGGATCCTGGTTGTACCCACAAGCTCTGTTTGAGACTGTGTTCCTGTGACTTGACTGAGGGGTCCTGGTTGTACCCACAAGCTCTGTTTGAGACTGTGTTCCTGTGGTCCAATAAACTTTCCGTTTTACTGGCTGGCTGAGAGTCTTAGTGAATCCCAGGAAGAAGGGTGCAGGGCCTGGACTCCCCCACACTCTGTGACACCAGGAAGTGGATCTCTTGTGTGGACTGGTCCAGGCTGAGGTTGATGGTGGGATGGAAATTGTTGAAATCATGGTGGAATTCCTCAAGGGCTTCTTTTCCATGGGTCCAGATGATGAAGATGTCATCAATATAGCGCAAGTAGAGTAGGGGCATTCGGGGACGAGAGCTGAGGAAGCGTTGTTCTAAGTCAGCCATAAAAATGTTGGCATACTGTGGGGCCCTGCGGGTACCCATGGCAGTGCCGCTGATTTGAAGGTATACATTGTCCCAAAATGTGAAATAGTTATGGGTGAGGACAAAGTCACAGAGTAACTGTGCTATGTAACGTATCATTTAAATCTGCCTTGGTACCAAGTGACTGGAGGAGAGCTAATGTGAAGCCAATTTTTCAAAAAGGCTCCAGGGGCGATCCTGGCAATTACAGGCTGATAAGCCTGACTTCAGTACCAGGCAAACTGGTTGAAACTATAGGAAAGGACAAAATTATCAGACACAGATGAACATAATTTGCTGAGGAAGAGTCAACATGGTTTTCGTAAAGGGAAATCATGCCTCACCAATCAACTAGAATTCTTTGAAGGGGTCAGCAAGTATGTGGACAAGTGGGATCCAGTGGATATAGTGTACTTAGATTTTCAGAAAGCCTTTGACAAGGTCCCTTACACAAAGGCTTTTAAGCAAAGTAAGCTGTCCTGGGATAAAAGGAAGGTCCTCTCACAGACTGGTAACTGTTTAAAAGGTAGGAAACAAAGGGTAGGAATAAATGGTCAGTTTTCAGAATGGAGAGAGGTAAATAGTGGTGTCCCCAGGGGTCTGTACTGGGCCAAGTCCTATTCAACATATTCATAAATGATCTGGAAAAAGGGGTAAACAGTGAGGTGGCCAAATTTTCAGAGGATACAAAACTACTCAAGATAGTTAAATCCCAGGCAGACTGTGAAGAGCTGCAAAGGGATCTCACCAAACTGGGTGACTGGGCAACAAAATGGCAGATAAATGCAAAGTAATGCAGATTGGAAAGCATAATAACAACTACACATATAAAATGATGGGGTCTAAATTAGCTGTTACCACTCAAGAAAGAGATCTTGGAGTTATTGTGGATAGTTCTCTGAAAACATCCACTCAATGTGCAGCGGCAGTCAAAAAAGTGAACAGAATGCTGGGAATCATTAGGAAAGGGATAGATAATAAGACAGAAAATGTCGTATTGCCTCTATATAAATCCATGGTATGTCCACATCTTGAACATTGCGTGCAGATGTGGTCACCCCATCTTAAAAAAGTTATATTGGAATTGGAAAAGGTTCAGAAAAGGCAGAGAAAGGCAACAAAAATTATTAGAGGTATGGAACGGCTGCTGTATGAGGAGAGATTAATAAGACTGGGACTTTTCATCTTAGAAAAGAGACAACTAAGAGGGGAATATGATAGAGGCCTGTAAAATCATGAAGGGTGTGGAGAAAAAGAAGAAGGAAGTGTTATTTACCCCTTTGCGTAACTCAAGAACCAGGGGTCACCCATTGACATTAATAGGCAGCAGGTTTAAAACAAACACAAGGAAGTATTTTTTCACCCAGCGCACAGTCTACCTGTGGAACTCCTTGCCAGGGGATGTTGTGAAGGCCAAGACTATAACTAGGTCCAAAAAAGAATTAGATCAGTTCCTTGTCCATCCATGGATATTAGCTAGGATGGGCCGGGATGCAACCCCATGCTCTGGGTGTCCCTAAATCTCTGTTTGCCAGAAGCTGGCAGTGGGCGGCAGGGGATGGATCACTTGGTGACTGCCTGTTCTGTTCATTCCCTCTGGGGAACCTGGTATTGGCCACTGTCAGAGACAGGACACTGAGCTAGATGGATCAGTGGTTTGACCCAGTGCTGCCGTTCTTATGAGAGAACCCAGGAGTCCAGACTCCCAGTCCCCCTGCTCTAATATCTAGACTCTCCTCCCTGTCTGGAGCCAGGGGTAACTTTGACAGGGTAACAAGCCTTGTGGATGAGGGAAAGCAGTAGATGTGGTATATCTTGACTTTAATAAGGGTGTTGTTACTATCTTACATGACTTTGTCAAAGCAAATGAGGGAAACAGAGCCTAGAGAAATCTACACTCACATGGGTGCAGAGCTGGTTGGAAAACCGTTCCCAGGGAGTAGTTGTGACAAAGCGGGGCTGTTCTTAATGTTTCCTCTGAATAGTGTGGGGGTGCCTCAGTTTCCCCTAGGCAGTTCGAAGTCTCTAGGTGGTGGGATAAGGGGTATGATTGTTGCAGAGCCCTAGAGGGCAGGTGTGTGCAGGGGTCTGGACACAGAGAATGGCCAACACCCTGTTTCCTGGCCACTGATGGCCTGGCCCTTCCCCCCTGCAAGGTGAGAGCTAAAGGGTTGGAGAACAAAGGAATCAGGTGACCTCCTGGCCCGGGAAAGGAACAAAGCCCAGAGGAGGAGGGGCTGGAGGGAGTTTCAGTTTGGGGTTGGTTGGGGATGAAGGAGTGAAGTGCAGACGTGGTTGTCTGTCTCACTGCCCCCCAAAATGGACCCAGCTGAGGGGTCCTGTTCTCTGCACCTAGAAGCTCTGTCGTAGACCACGTTCCTGTCGTCTAATAAACCTTCTATTTTACTGGCTGGCTGAGAGTCCCGTCTGACTGCGGAGTTGGGGGGCAGGACCCTCTGGCTTCCCCAGGACCCCACCTGGGTGGACTCGCTGTGGGAAGCGCACGGAGGGGCAGAGGATGCTGAATGCTCCGAGGTCAGACCCAGGAAGGTGGAAGCTTCCATGTGAGCTGTGTGTCCTGAAGACAGGCTGCTCACAGAAAGGAGACTTCCCCAGAGTCCTGCCTGGCTTCATAGGGAGCAGTTCCAGAGCATCGCCCGGGGACTCCGTGACAACTGGTGGCAGAGGTGGGACGTACTGCACCCCGTGGACGGCACTTCCTGCACTAAGTGACTGGGGAGCAGTAAAACGAAGGGGGATTGATGAGGACCAGGCGTGCTGAAGGCTCAGAGAGGAGCGGTTTCAGGGGGTGGTTAACCCCTGGGAGTGCGTGACCAGCGAGAAGGACTGTGCAGTAATGGGGTCCCCCTGGGGACTGCGGTGAGCAGTCTTAGGGATGGAAGAGCCTGCGGCTTGGCCCTGGGAGAGAGAAGGACTTTTGCAGTAACAGGGTCCCCCTGGGGATTGCAGCGAGTGGTCCAAGGGGCGGAGGAGTCTGCAGCTCGACCCTGGCAGAGAGGTGGTGACCTCGAGAAGGGCTGGCACACTAGGGGTCCTCCCTAGAAACCGTGGGAAGCTGAGAGCACACAGGCCTGTGAGTCCACAACACCTTGGGAGCAGCAGAGTGATGGCCTGTCACCGTCTCCTTAAGAACGACATTGTAACCCTGTGCAGAAAGAGAGGGTTGCGCATTGGAAAGTTCACCAAAGCAGAGTTAATCGTGCAGCTGGAGGAGGATGACGGCTCTAAGGAACAGATTCCTGACCCCAAATGGGGCTATAGCAGGATCTGGGAGCAGCTGGAGTGGGAGCCAGGCATCCCCAAGACTCCTGTCCCCGACCAGATGGGGGTCTTCACGATCGCGTTCCCCATCAGGAGATCGGAGATGGACAGGATTGGAGCTGAGTGCGAGAGAGCAAGAGGACTGTGAGAGACAGAGAGAGCCCGAGAAAGAGCTGCAGAAGCAGCAGCAGCATGAACTGGCGGTGGGGGAGCGGAGAGGCCTAGGGGACCTCCCCAGGGTGAGTGGGGATAGACCCCGGGGGGCCAGTTCCGCAGGGAACCTCGAGACTAAATTGCTGCCCCTGGTTGAGGAGGGGGGGCATGTGGATGCCCGCCTCACTGCCTTTGAGCAGGCTGGAGATCTGAACCAGGGGGACCCTGCGGAAAAGCCCCGGTGTCTAGCTCCCTTACTGGGTCCCAAGGCCATAGACTCTGTTAGCCAGATGGGTGGGGAGGTGGACAGGCTCCCACTCCTGACCCCAACCTATATGTCTGTGTGGAGTCTCCTGGGGCCAGGCCCCTTGGACCTCCAGTGGGAGCAGAAGGTGATGGTCAATGGGGAGACATTCCTGGGGTGGCGAGATCCTGGGACAGAGAGAACTGTTGTCAGGCCCCAGGAGGTGCAGCCTCAGATGCTGAGGGGCTGTGTGAGCTGTTTGAGGGTCCCAGGGATGAAGCCCCTCGCCCTGCCTATGGCCCAGATCCCTGTGCAGACCCAGGAGGGGTGGGGCTGGCTGGCCGTTGGGGCGCTCCAGGATATCAGCTGTGAGACCCTGTTGTGGGGTGACTGTCTCTCTTTGGGACAGGATCCAGGCCCTGCTCCTGTAATGGCCAAGGGTTTGAATTTGAATCCAGGGAACCAATTGGCGGAGAGGGAAATGGTCAGTGAAAATGCAGGTGACCTGGCTGGCAGCGGGGAGGAGCGGCTAGGCTCAGGCTACCTGCCTGCCTGTGACCAGACCCCTGGGGCTGGGTGGGACAGAGAGATGCTCCCTGCCTCCTTGCACACTGGAGAGGGGGCTCAGGCTGGCTCTGATGCAGTGAGGAAAGCAGGACCTGGGAATGTGCCCTGGGGATGGGAGACCTGAGAGCCTGTCACCTGAGCCAGGAGGGGGAGGGGGAGGTAACACCTCTGCCCAGGAATGTGAAGACAGGCTGCAGGAGGGAGCCTGCTGGGTGGGTTTAGTTTCGGTTCGGGGCTGGGTAGAGGAACACAGGGAACCCCAGGGCTGGGGTCTAAGCTCCCTGCTCCCCCAGAAGGACTTGACTGAGGAGTCCTGGGTGTACCCACAAGCTCTGTTTTAGACTGTGTTCCTATTGTCCAATAAATCTTCTGTTTTACTGGCTGGCTGAGAGTCTCAGTGAATCCCAGGAAGAGGGGTGCAGGGCCTGGACTCCCCCACACTCCGTGACAGGGAGACAAGGTTGTGTAGAAAGGGATGTCTCCATGCTAGTTCTGTAAGTGAACAGTATGTGGCCCAGGTCAAGATGGGGGCTCTTAACCAAGAGAGCCCAAGTTGCAGCCCTCCAGACTGGAGCGCTGGGAGAAGACCCGATCCCAGTTTGACCCCCGGGGGTTTGGGGTGGCTAAAGGGCACGGGCCACATAAACCTTCCCACATGTGGCCTGCGAGTGCTATCGACCACCCCCCCCGACCTAAGGGAGGGCGTAAAACTGGAAGGGCCTGGTGTAACTCCTACCAAGGAACGGGAGAGATGCTGGGGCATTTATGGGAACTTTGGTGGCTTCGAACTTCCCCAGGTCACCGGCTAAAGTGACCCCGCTCAGTTCGGTCTCGAAGGGGGGAGAGATGTGACGAAGCGGGACTGTTCTTAATGTTTCCTCTGAATATTGTGGGGGTGCCTCAGTTTCCCCTATGCAGTTCTTAAGTATCTAGGTGGTGGGATAAGGGGTATGATTGTTGCAGAGCCCTAGAGGGCAGGTGTGTGCAGACGCCTGGACACACAGAATGGCCGACACCCTGTTTCCTGGCAACTGATGGCCTGGGCCCTTCCCCCCTGCAAGGTGAGAGCTAAAGGGTTGGAGAACAAAGGAATCTGGTGCCCTCCTGGCCCAGGAAAGGGACAAAGCCCAGAGGAGGAGGGGCTGGAGGGGGAGTCAGTTTGGGGCTGGCTGGGGATGAAGGAGTGAAGTGCAGACGTGGTTGTCTGTCTCACTGCCCCCCAAAATGGACCCAGCTGAGGGGTCCTGTTCTCTGCACCTACAAGCTCTGTGTTAGACCATGTTCCTGTCGTCTAATAAACCTTCTGTTTCCCCGGCTGGCTGAGAGTCCCGTCTGACTGCGGAGTTGTGGGGCAGGACCCTCTGGCTTCCCAAGGACCCCGCCTGGGCGGACTCACTGTGGGAAGCGCACGGAGGGGCAGAGGATGCTGAATGCTCCGAGGTCAGACCAAGGAAGGTGGAAGCTGGGTGAGCTGTGTGTCCTGCAGACAGGCTGCTCACAGAGAGGAGACTTCCTCAGAGTCCTGACTGGCTTCATGGGGAGTAGTTCCAGATCATCGCCCGGGGACTCCGTGACAGTAGTTATCAGTGGTTCACAGTCATGCTGGAAGGGTATTTCAAGGGGGGTCCTGCAGGGATCTGTTCTGGGTCCGGTTCTGTTCAATATCTTCACTGATTTAGATAACGGCATAGAGAGTACACCTACCAAGTTTGCGGACGATACCAAGCTGGGAGGGGGTGCAAGTGCTTTGGAGGACAGGGTTAAAATTCAATGGTCTCGACAAACTGGAGAAATGGTCTGAAGTAAATTGGATGAAATTCAATAAGGACAGATGCAAAGCCCTCCACTCAGGAAGGAACAATCAGTTGCACACATACACAATGGGAATGACGGCCTAGGAAGGAGTCCTGCGGAAGGGGATCTGGGGTCATAGTGGATCACAAGCTAAATATGAGTCAACAGTGTAACGCTGTTGCAAAAATAGCAAACATCCTTCTGGGACGTCTTAGCAGGAGTGTTGTAAGCAAGACACGCTCTACTCTGCGCTGATTAGGCCTCAACTGGAGTATTGTGTCCAGTTCCGGGCCCCACCTTTCAGTAAGATGTGGCCAAATTGGAGAAAGTCCAGAGAAGAGCAACAAAACTGATGAAAGGTCTAGAAAACATGACCTGTGCGGGAAGATTATAAAAACTGGGTCTGGAGAAGAGAAGGCTGGGAGGGGACATAACAGTTTTCAAGTACATAAAAGGAGGAGGGAGAAAAAATGTTCTTAACCTCTGTAGACAGGACAAGAAGCAATGGGCTTAAATTGCAGCCAGGGCGGTTTAGGTTGGACATTAGAAAAAACCTCCGACCTGTCAGAGTGGTTGAGCACTGGAATAAATTGCCCAGGGCGGTTGTGGAGTCCCCGTCACTGGAGGTTGTTAAGAGCAGGTTGGACAAACCGCTGTCAGGGATGGTCTGGATAATACTTAGTCCTTCCTCAGTGCCAGGGACTGGACTAGGTGACCTCTCGAGGTCCCTGCCAGTTCTACGACTCTGATTCTGCGGTAGAACACAGGAGTCCTGGCTGTCCTCCGGGACAATAAAGACTTCAAGGGCTTTCGGTAATGGTAGGGATTGTCCTGGCCCCCTTGGCCCAAGCTGCCCCCATGCTCTCTGTGCTGGGATAGGGACTGTTATTGGAGGCCAGCTGCTGGGGACAGGAGACTGGGCTTAATGGGCCCTGGGTCTATCCAGCCTGGCATTGCCTGGGTTCCAGCTGTCTTGCCGGGAGAGTTCTTCTACTGGGCATGTGAGGCAGTGTCCCTTGGGGTGTCCGTGCCCTGCTCTGCATTCCCCACTGGGCCCCCCTGGCCTGCGGGCCCTGCCCTCTCCTGACTCGCTGGGGCTCAGGAAAGGCTGCTCTAGCCCTGGGAGGAAGGTGGGTGTGTCCCTGCGTTTCCCTCTGGGCTGGGCATTGCTGTGCCCTTGGTGGCAGGGGAGGGAGGAGGTGTTGACTCAGCGACCTGGGTGGAAATCAGAGTTAGTGACAAACACAATCAGGGCTGCCCGTGAGAATGGCAGAGCCGGAGACCGGGAACTCCAGTTGGCTGGGTCGTCCCCATATAGCCACCAACAATCCCTGGGAAGGAGCAAAGAAGTGCAAAGGCCTTAAGAGCTGATCCCTGCACCGGTGCCATCCCCCTGTGCCCCCTGATCCGGGCAAGGATGCCCCAGCCTGACCCGTCTCCTACTGGGGAGTGTCCCCTGCGATCTAGCCTCAGCATCCCCTGCTGCTCTCAGCCCCCTGCATCCCTGCTCTGCCTGGAGAGCGGTCTGTCCCGGGGCACACGTCCCCCTGGAGCCAGCAGCTCAGCTGTCTCTCCCCGCCAGCTGGCCAGTGTCTTTCTGGGATTGCGCGGGCCAGTGGGTCCATGTCCCCAGAGCCCAGTGGAGGGGCTGCCCCAGGCACAGGCCTGGCCGGGCAGGTCCCCTGGCAGGGCAGGCCTGGCTGACTCGGGGCCTGGTGGGGGAGCGGGGCCTGGTGGGGGAGCTGGTCCTGCCCGCCAAGGCTGAGTGCTGGCGCCTCAGGCTTGTTCCTGGAAAGCTGCAGGTGCAGAGATGCTTCACGAAGCCGCTAACAGTCTGGGCTTATGGGGCTTAGCTCCTCAGAGCCCTGTTCCCCCTGGTCTGGGCTGGGACTGCCTGGGTGGAGGAGGGGACCCGCCCCAGCTCCTCGTGCAGCGTCTGGCAGGGGGTGGAGGGGGCCCGGCGCAGCTGAGAGGAAACGGCCTGACTCAGCCGCTGGCTCCGGTTGCGCATTTTCCGGGCACCAGGGCGAAACGCTGAGCAGTTTCCAGCAGGGCCTGTCGCCCGCCAGCCTCGCTCAGCAGGTGACTCACCCGGGCAGGGGGCTCCTCCCCACCCGTGCTGCTGGCTGGCTGGCTGGCACCCCTTCCGGCATGGTGCGTGGAGATAGCTACCGCTCCCTGCAGAGCCCTGGGCCAGCCCCTGCCCCTTCTGCCCCCACCCTCGGCTCTGCGATCTGCCTGCCCCCCACTACCCCAGCCTGCTCCCTGCAGAGCCCTGGCCGGCCACCGCCCCTTCCGCCCCCGCCCTCGGCTCTGCGATCTGCCTGCCCCCCACTACCCCAGCCTGCTCCCTGCAGAGCCCTGGCCGGCCACCGCCCCTTCCGCCCCCACCCTCGGCTCTGCGATCTGCCTGCCCCCCACTACCCCAGCCTGCTCCCTGCAGAGCCCTGGCCGGCCACCGCCCCTTCCGCCCCCGCCCTCGGCTCTGCGATCTGCCTGCCCCCCACTACCCCAGCCTGCTCCCTGCAGAGCCCTGGCCGGCCACCGCCCCTTCCGCCCCCGCCCTTGGCTCTGCGATCTGCCTGCCCCCCACTACCCCAGCCTGCTCCCTGCAGAGCCCTGGGCGGCCACCGCCCCTTCTACCTCCGCCCTCGGCTCTGCGATCTGCTTGCCCCCCACTACCCCAGCCTGCTCCCTGCAGAGCCCTGGCCGGCCACCGCCCCTTCCGCCCCCGCCCTCGGCTCTGCGATCTGCCTGCCCCCCACTACCCCAGCCTGCTCCCTGCAGAGCCCTGGCCGGCCACCGCCCCTTCCGCCCCCGCCCTTGGCTCTGCGATCTGCCTGCCCCCCACTACCCCAGCCTGCTCCCTGCAGAGCCCTGGGCGGCCACCGCCCCTTCTACCTCCGCCCTCGGCTCTGCGATCTGCCTGCCCCCCACTACCCCAGCCTGCTCCCTGCAGAGCCCTGGCCGGCCACCGCCCCTTCTGCCCCCGACCTCGGCTCTGCGATCTGCTTGCCCCCCACTACCCCAGCCTGCTCCCTGCAGAGCCCTGGCCGGCCACCGCCCCTTCCGCCCCCACCCTCGGCTCTGCGATCTGCCTGCCCCCCACTACCCCAGCCTGCTCCCTGCAGAGCCCTGGCCGGCCACCGCCCCTTCCGCCCCCACCCTCGGCTCTGCGATCTGCCTGCCCCCCACTACCCCATCCTGCTCCCTGCAGAGCCCTGGCCGGCCACCGCCCCTTCTGCCCCCGCCCTCGGCTCTGCGATCTGCCTGCCCCCCACTACCCCAGCCTGCTCCCTGCAGAGCCCTGGCCGGCCACCGCCCCTTCTACCTCCGCCCTCGGGTCTGCGATCTGCCTGCCCCCCACTACCCCATCCTGCTCCCTGCGGAGCCCTGGACCGGCCACCGCCCCTTCCGCCCCCGCCCTCGGCTCTGTGATCTGCCTGCCCCCCACTACCCCAGCCTGCTCCCTGCAGAGCCCTGGCCGGCCACCGCCCCTTCCGCCCCTGCCCTCGGCTCTGCGATCTGCCTGCCCCCCACTACCCTAGACTGCTCCCTGCAGAGCCCTGGGCGGCCACCGCCCCTTCTGCCTTGCACCGCTACAAACTAGGGACCAAATGGCTCGGCAGCAGTTCTGCAGAAAAGGACCTAGGGGTTACAGTGGATGAGAAGCTGGATATGAGTCAACAGTGTGCCCTTGTTGCCAAGAAGGCTAGCCGCATTTTGGGATGTATACGTAGGGGCATTGCCAGCAGATCGAGGGACGTGATCGTTCCCCTCTATTCGACATTGGTGAGGCCTCATCTGGAGTACTGTGTCCAGTTTTGGGCCCCACATTACAAGAAGGATGTGGAAAAATTGGAGAGAGTCCAGCGAAGGGCAACAAAAATGATGAGGGGACTGGAACACATGACTTATGAGGAGATGCTGAGGGAACTGGCATTGTTTATTCTGCAGAAGAGAAGAATGAGGGGGGATTTGATAGCTGCTTTCAACTACCTTACAGGGGGTCCCAAAGAGGATGGTTCTAGACTATTCTCAGTGGTGGAAGAGGACAGGACAAGGAGTAATGGTCTCAAGTTGCAGTGAGGGAGGTTTAGGTTGGATATTAGGAAAAACTTTTTCACTAGGAGGGTGGTGAAACACTGTAATGTGTTACCTAGGGAGGTGGTGGAATCTCCTTCCTTAGAAGTTTTTAAGGTCAGGCTTGACGGAGCCCTGGCTGGGATGATTTAGTTGGGGCTTGGTCCTGCTTTGAGCAGGGGGTTGGACTAGATGACCTCCTGAGGTCCCTTCCAACCCTGATATTCTGTGATTCCATGATTCTATGCAGGTGCCTCTGTGGATTTTACCTGCTCAGGTAGAACCTGGAGTGTTCGCATTGCACAGGAGCGGCCTCCATGCCCCGAGTGTGCCCACTGAGCCCTTGCCTCCCCCCGGCGCTCCCAGGACAGGTTCTCCCCTGCAGCCCCGGGCAGGCCGTTGCCAGGGCTGGAGAACGCGGCTTGAGGTCTGGGCGCCTGCCCAGAGCACACGGGGTACAGGGGGTATCCCCTCGCAGGCCGAGGGAGTGTGCTGCCCCAGCTGGGCCTTGCCAAGCTTCTGCCCTTTTCCGCGAGCTGCTGGGACGTCCGTGGGAGTGGGGCTGGGCTGGGGAGGGGACAGCGTGGGCTCAGGCCCAGAGTAGCTGCAGGGGCTGGGCCGAGATCTTGTGTGGCGGACGGTGATGCAGGACCGCAGATGGGTCTGGCAGGGGAGGCTGTGGTGCCCACATGCCGTGGGGCAGGCTGGGGGTCTGGCAGGGAGGTGCCTGTAGTGTGGCTGGGGGGGCTGGCATGCAAGGCCAGGCCTTCAGCTAAGTTGCTGCCCTGTGCTGCGGCCCCACATCCCTGGCCAGGGGCCTGGCTCCAGCCCAGGGCCTCATGCTGGGCTGCCCGGCCATGAGGTGGAGCCCAGCCAGCTCACTCCAGGGGAGACATGAGCTGAACCCCAGCTCCTGCCTGGGGCCTACTGCTCCCCCCAGCCCCAGTTTCCACCCTTGGTGTGGCCTGAGGCCTGGGGAGGGGGCTGCCTCTGAGATGCTGTCTGGAGAGAGCCCCCAAGCTGGGCTGCAGCGACCAGAGCCGGAGGGCAGGCACTGGGGCCAGTGACTCCCGTGTGGTGGTTTTACGTCCAGCACCTACCGCGAACGACTGGCCTGGCGGAGGAGCCGAGCCCCGATGTGGGTCCGAGCCTCCACCAAGCAGGCCCTCGGCACCTGACTCTGCAGGCTGCTGGGCACGGAGCCGGGCGAGCCCTCGGAGAACCACGGGCAGCACGCAGCTCTGAGCTCCCGGCTCCCCGCCTGGCAGACCCACTGGAAGCTGGACTCTCTGGGCAGCCTCCTGACCGCGCAGCACCGCGTGGCTGCGGCTGGCACCGTGCTGGGGCAGGTGGGTTTGTGCCTCGGGGACCACCCAGTCCTGTTGAGCTGCGGGAGCTGGGGTGTCTCCTTTGGACAGCCCCGCGGGCGGGGGCAGCTGCGGTGGGAAAGCCGTGAGGCAGGTCAGCCTAATCTGCCCTGGCTCCGCAGGAATGTGGAAGTTCTGGCTCCATGAATCGCCCGTAATCAGAGCTGAGCCGGGCACTGGCAGGAGCCGGAGCAGAGGCAGAGCAGCTGCCCCAAGGGGAGGCGCGGCCAGCTGTGGCCTCGCGTGCTCGGGAGGTATGTCCGGAGCGGGCAGGGTCGGAGCCGGTTCTCCCGGGCGCAGGGCTGGTCAGTGAAGCGACAGGCATGTCAGGAGGGAGGCAGGGCTGTGGGCCCAAATGGGGGGTCCTGATGCGGCCTCAGTGGGATCCCCTCCCGGGATTGGTGCCTGCCCCCCGGCACATGTGTGGGGCCCTGGCAGGAGGCGCTAACCTGAGGCCAGCAAAGGAGTGTGGCCGGCAAGGCTGCCCCGGCGGGACTGAGGGGCAGGATGAGGGAAGTGCCATCCCCACCGAGAGCCAGCGAGGGCTGCAGGGGAGAGACGGCTCCATCTCAGAGGGCTGCTGGTTTCTCCCTTCTGCCTTGCAGGGCAGGTGCTGGGTGTGGGGGGTCCTGGCAACTCCAGCCCCCGTTCCAGCTGTGTGCAGGGGACGGGCGGCGGGAGTGGCGGGGCAGGCGCTGGCTGTGGGGGGGCTCCCAGCAACTCCAGCCCTGTCCCTGCCAGGGGCGCTGGGGGGGGGCGGAGCAGGGCACTGTCTGTGGGGGACTCCTGGAAACTCCAGCCCCGTTCTAGCTGGGGCTCTGTGGGGGACGGGGCAGGACCTGGCTGTGGGGGGGCTTGCAGCGACTCCAGCCCCATCCCAGCCAGGGCGCTGGGGGGGGGCAGGGCAGGGTGCTGGCTGTGGGGGGGGCTTGCAGCGACTCCAGCCCCATCCCAGCCAGGGCGCTGGGGGGGGGCAGGGCAGGGTGCTGGCTGTGGGGGGGGCTTGCAGCGACTCCAGCCCCATCCCAGCCAGGGCGCTGGGGGGGGGCAGGGCAGGGTGCTGGCTGTGGGGGGGGCTCACGGCCACTCCAGCCCCATCCCAGCCAGGGCGCTGGGGGGGGGGCAGGGCAGGGTGCTGGCTGTGGGGGGGTCTCACGGCCACTCCAGCCCCATCCCAGCCAGGGCGCTGGGGGGAGGCAGGTCAGGGTGCTGGCTGTGGGGGGGGCTCGCGGCCACTCCAGCCCCATCCCAGCCAGGGCGCTGGGGGGGGGCAGGTCAGGGTGCTGGCTGTGGGGGGGGCTCGCGGCCACTCCAGCCCCATCCCAGCCAGGGCGCTGGGGGGGGCAGGGCAGGGTGCTGGCTGTGGGGGGGCTCACGGCCACTCCAGCCCCAGCCCAGCCAGGGCGCTGGGGGGGGGGGGCAGGGCAGGGTGCTGGCTGTGGGGGGGGGCTCGCGGCTACTCCAGCCCCATCCCAGCCAGGGCGCTGGGGGGGGGCAGGGCAGGGTGCTGGCTGTGGGAGGGGCTCGCGGCCACTCCAGCCCCATCCCAGCCAGGGCGCTGGGGGGGGGCAGGTCAGGGTGCTGCCTGTGGGGGGGGGCTCGCGGCCACTCCAGCCCCATCCCAGCCAGGGCGCTGGGGGGGGCAGGGCAGGGTGCTGGCTGTGGGGGGGGCTCGCGGCCACTCCAGCCCCATCCCAGCCAGGGCGCTGGGGGGGGGCAGGGCAGGGTGCTGGCTGTGGGGGGGCTCACGGCCACTCCAGCTCCAGCCCAGCCAGGGCGCTGGGGGGGCAGGGCAGGGTGCTGGCTGTGGGGGGGCTCACGGCCACTCCAGCCCCAGCCCAGCCAGGGCGCTGGGGGGGGGCAGGGCAGGGTGCTGGCTGTGGGGGGGGCTCACGGCCACTCCAGCCCCATCCCAGCCAGGGCGCTGGGGGGGGGGCAGGGCAGGGTGCTGGCTGTGGGGGGGGTCTCACGGCCACTCCAGCCCCATCCCAGCCAGGGCGCTGGGGGGGGGGCAGGGCAGGGTGCTGGCTGTGGGGGGGGGCTCACGGCCACTCCAGCCCCATCCCAGCCAGGGGCGCTGGGGGGGGCAGGGCAGGGTGCTGGCTGGGGGGGGGCTCGCGGCCACTCCAGCCCCATCCCAGCCAGGGCGCTGGGGGGGGCAGGGCAGGGTGCTGGCTGTGGGGGGGGTCTCACGGCCACTCCAGCCCCATCCCAGCCAGGGCGCTGGGGGGGGCAGGGCAGGGTGCTGGCTGTGGGGGGGCTCACGGCCACTCCAGCTCCAGCCCAGCCAGGGCGCTGGGGGGGGCAGGGCAGGGTGCTGGCTGTGGGGGGGGCTCACGGCCACTCCAGCCCCATCCCAGCCAGGGCGCTGGGGGGGGGGCAGGGCAGGGTGCTGGCTGTGGGGGGGGTCTCACGGCCACTCCAGCCCCATCCCAGCCAGGGCGCTGGGGGGGGGCAGGGCAGGGTGCTGGCTGTGGGGGGGGGCTCACGGCCACTCCAGCCCCATCCCAGCCAGGGGCGCTGGGGGGGGCAGGGCAGGGTGCTGGCTGGGGGGGGGGCTCGCGGCCACTCCAGCCCCATCCCAGCCAGGGCGCTGGGGGGGGCAGGGCAGGGTGCTGGCTGTGGGGGGGGTCTCACGGCCACTCCAGCCCCATCCCAGCCAGGGCGCTGGGGGGGGCAGGGCAGGGTGCTGGCTGTGGGGGGGCTCACGGCCACTCCAGCTCCAGCCCAGCCAGGGCGCTGGGGGGGGCAGGGCAGGGTGCTGGCTGTGGGGGGGGGCTCACGGCCACTCCAGCCCCAGTCCAGCCAGGCCGCGGGGTGGGGGGGGGCAGGCGCTGGCTGGGGAAGGGACGGATGGGCCCTGTGCGTGTGGGGCCGGGGCGCGGAGCCCTGCTGGCACGATGCCTGCCAGAGAAATGCTGCACAAAGCGGCTCCCTCTCCCTGCCCCCCAGGAAGGACTCGAGGGGCAGGGGTGGGACAGGCATTTGTTCGGGCAGGCACTGTCTCTCCCTCTCCCCGCTCCCTCCCCACTTCCTTGGCAGCGGCTCTGTGGGAGGCTCTGGCTGGGGGCCTGTCCGGGGGCACGGCCCGGGCAGGCACAGGGGGCCCTGCAGGGGAGGGGGCTCTGGGTTGGCAACTCCCCTCCCTCGCCTGCTCCTCTGGGTAATCTCGTCTGGACGAGTGCTGCGGAAACCTTGGCACCGGCTCATGCTGGCACGAGGCTGGTGCGGTACTGCCAGGCTCCCTGATCCCATAGGGAGGAGAGGAGCTCAGCTCTCCTACCATCCCACAGGGGAACCACCCCCCAGCCCTGCTGTGGGTCAGGAGAGAGCTGCCTCCGCCCTCCAGCTGGCTGCGGGGAGGCGCTCCGATTTCAGCCCCTGCTCCAGTCCCAGCAGGAGGCGCTGTGAGGAGCACGGCAGGAGGGCTGGGGTGCGGGCAGGGCTCCCAGCTACTCCCGCCCCAGCCCATCGCAGGCAGGGCTCTGACTCGCCCTGTCTGGGCCTGGTGGTGCTGCCAGGGGCTCAGAGCCCTGCTGGTCCCAGGTGGGATCTCCCCGACCCTGCCGCTCTGGCCTGCACCACAGCATGGAGACGTGTGGGGCAGGGACTGTTCCGGGGGCCTGGGGGCTGCACTGCCAGCTGCCCAGCCAGCGTCTCCTTGGGCAGCCCCGTGTCCCCGCCTCACCCAGCCAGCCCTGGAAAAACCCTGGCCCTGGAAACAGTGACTCAGGTGCCCAGCCGCTTCTTCCCAAGGATCCTGCTTCTCCCTCCCCCAGCACCTCTGACTCCTCCAGCCGTGGGGCCTGACAGCCCACCCCAGCCACCAGCAGTGAGCCTGACAACCCAACCCATCCCTCAACCCAGCCCCCAGCCATGGGGCCTGACAGCTCAACCTAGCTCCCAACCTGGGGACTCCTCAGATGGGGCATGCAGATAAACATGCAGCCACTTCTGGGGAGGGCAGAGCTTAGCTCCTTCCCAGGGGGGCGGGGGGCGAGGGGGTTGGGACAGTACAGCAGGCAGGAGCTCAGGTTTGAACGAGGGACCTCCAACTCGCTGCCTGGCCCAGCTCCCCGCAGAGGGCTCCAAACAGGAATGTGGGGCGAGGAAACCTGTCCCAATGGCTACGTACCCCACATTTGGGGTGGGCCATTCCCAGAGGGCCGTCAGTAAGTGGCTGACTCTTGGTTGGGCCTGGGGGCTCATCCCAGTGCCAGCTCAGGTCTGAGCGAAGGGGAGCCGGGGACAGCCGGGCAGTGGCGGAGGCTGCAGCTGGCAGGGGCGATGCAATCAGGCAAGGAAGGGCAGAGCTGTCCGGGGAAGGGTCCCGGCTGAGCTGACTCCGTACGTCTGGGTGGCTGCTTCTCATGGTGCCATTGTCAGAGGCCAGGGTGCTCTCTCCACCCGCCAGCCCTTGTGCCCAGTGCCTGCCTGTCCTTCGGGGGAGCTGCCCTTGGCACCCAAGCTCAGCAGGTGCGTGGAAAGGGCAGGTGCATTCCCAAGTACCCAGGGACTGGCAGCAGGTCTGGGAGCCTGGCCACGCAGCGCCCTCCGTGCCCCGCTGAGTGCTGGTGCTGGGCTCCCCGGAATGTGCCCGAGCCTGCTCCGAGACTTCCATGGGGTGGGGCTATGGGCCCCACAGGCAGTACCCAGTTCCTCCGGGGTCTTGTGGGGAGGGCAGAGGCTGGGCCTGGGCAGGCGTCATGGGCCTCCTGAGGAGTGCTGGGCACTTTCGCTGAGTCTGGCTTGGGGAGCACGTCCAGGGCTTCCCCTGGGTGTGCTCAGCCCAGCCCCAGCAGGGGCCTCATCCAGCCCCCTGGGCAGCACCGCTGGAGACACCCAGCCGCCCTGGGCGGCTGCTGCTGAGGTGTGACCAGGAAAGGGCCCAGCATGAGCCCTGCACCATCCCCTCTCCTGCACCCCGTGCAGGGCAAGAGCTGATGCCGGCTGGGCGGCAGGGGAGGGGAAGGCCCTTGGCAGTCAGTGCCACCAGGCCCAGGCCCAGGGGAGGACTCCCATGACGAGGGCTGGGTGAGTAACCCATGTGAGGGCCAGTCATCAGTCGCCACCTTCCTCCTCAGCTCCTGCCAGTCACGTGTCTGCACCTCATGGAACAAAAAATCCTGGGGAGCGTGTAACACCAGGCAGATGGGACAGTCCGGTCGCAGAGCCAGCGGCAGCTGGGTGCAGGGATCGGCAGAGCTGGGTACCGGTGGTAGCTGGACGCGGGGATCAGCGAAGCTGGGTACTGGTGATGGCTATTGGCACAGCTGGGTACCGGTGGCGGTAGGGCACGGGGATTGGCAGAGCTGGGTACTAGTGACAGCTGGACGCGGGGATCAGCGGGGGGGTCGCGGGGCCTGTGGCACGGGCGGGGGGGCGTCGCGGGGCCTGTGGGACGGGGGGGGCGTCGCAGGGGCCTGTGGGGACGGGGCGGGGGCGTCGCAGGGGCCTGTGTCACGGGGCGTGGGCGTCACAGGGGCCTGTGGGACGGGGGGTGGGCGTCGCAGGGGCCTGTGGGACAGGGGGGGGCGTCGCAGGGCCTGTGGGATGGGGGGGGGGCGTCGCGGGGCCTGTGGGACGCGGGAGGGCGTCGCAGGGGCCTGTGGCACGGGGCGGGGGCATTGCAGGGGCCTGTGGATGGGGCGGGGGCGTTGCGGGGCCTGTGGCACGGGGCGGGGGCGTCACAGGGGCCTGTGGGACGGGGGCGGGGGCGTTGTAGGGGCCTGTGGGACGGGGCGGGGGCATCGCAGGGGTCTGTGGGACGGGGCGGGGGCGTCGCGGGGCCTGTGGGACGGGGGGGGCGTCGCAGGGGCCTGTGGGACGGGGCGGGGGCGTCGCAGGGGCCTGTGGCACGGGGCGGAGGCATTGCAGGGGCCTCTGGATGGGGCGGGGGCATTGCGGGGCCTGTGGCACGGGGCGGGGGCGTCGCGGAGGCTGTGGGACGGGGCGGGGGCGTCACAGGGGCCTGTGGGACGGGGCGGGGGCGTCACAGGGGCCTGTGTCACGGGGCGGGGGCGTCACAGGGGCCTGTGGGACGGGGCGGGGGCGTTGTAGGGACCTGTGGGACGGGGTGGGGGCGTCGCAGGGGCCTGTGTCATGGGGCGGGGGGGTCGCAGGGGCCTGTGGCACGGGGCGGGGGCGTCGCGGGGCCTGTAGTACGGGGCGGGGGCGTCGTGGGGCCTGTGGAACGGGGCGGGGGGGTCGTGGGGCCTGTGGAACGGGGCGGGGGGGTCGTGGGGCCTGTGTCACGGGGCGGGGGCGTCGCAGGGGCCTGTGGGACGGGGCAGGGGGGTCGCGGGGCCTGTGGGACGGGGCGGGGGCGTCGTTGGGGCCTGTGGGACGGGGCGGGGGCGTCGCAGGGGCCTGTGGGACGGGGGGGGCGTCGCAGGGGCCTGTGGAACAGGGCGGGGGCGTCGCGGGGGCCTGTGGGACGGGGCGGGGGCGTCGCGGGGCCTGTGGGACGGGGCGGGGGCGTCGCAGGGGCCTGTGTCATGGGGCGGGGGGGTCGCAGGGGCCTGTGGGACGGGGCGGGGGCGTCGCAGGGGCCTGTGTCATGGGGCGGGGGCATCACAGGGGCCTGTGGCACGGGGCGGGGGGCGTCGCAGGGGCCTGTGGGACGGGGCGGGGGCGTCGTAGGGGCCTGTTGCACGGGGCGGGGGTGTCGCAGAGGCCTGTGGGACGGGGGGGGCGTCGCGGGGGCCTGTGGGACGGGGCGGGGGCGTCGTAGGGGCCTGTTGCACGGGGCGGGGGCGTCGCAGGGGCCTGTGGGACGGGGCGGGGGCGTCGCAGGGGTCTGTGGGGACGGGGCGGGGGCGTCACAGGGGCCTGTGACACGGGGCGGGGGGGTCGTGGGGCCTGTGGGACGGGGCGGGGGGGTCGCAGGGGCCTGTGGGACGGGGCGGGGGCGTCGCAGGGGCCTGTGTCATGGGGCGGGGGCATCACAGGGGCCTGTGGCACGGGGCGGGGGCGTCGCAGGGGCCTGTGGGACGGGGCGGGGGCGTCGTAGGGGCCTGTTGCACGGGGCGGGGGCGTCGCAGGGGCCTGTGGGACGGGGGGGGCGTCGCGGGGGTCTGTGGGACGGGGCGGGGGCGTCACAGGGGCCTGTGACACGGGGCGGGGGGGTCGTGGGGCCTGTGGGACGGGGCGGGGGGGTCGCAGGGGCCTGTGGGACGGGGCGGGGGCGTCGCAGGGGCCTGTGGGACGGGGCGGGGGCGTCGCAGGGGCCTGTGGGACGGGGCGGGGGCGTCGCGGGGCCTGTGGAACAGGGCGGGGGCGTCGCGGGGCCTGTGGCACGGGGCGGGGGCGTTGCGGGGCCTGTGGGACGGGGGGGGCGTCGCAGGGCCTGTGGCACGGGGCGGGGGTGTCGTAGGGGCCTGTGGGACGGGGCGGGGGCGTCGCGGGGGCCTGTGGCACGGGGCGGGGGCGTTGCGGGGCCTGTGGGACGGGGGGGGCGTCGCAGGGCCTGTGGGACGGGGCGGGGGCGTCGCAGGGGCCTGTGGCACGGGGCGGGGGGCGTCGCGGGGGCCTGTGGCACGGGGCGGGGGCATCGCAGGGGCCTGTGGGACGGGGGGGGCGTCGCAGGGCCTGTGGCACGGGGCGGGGGCGTCGTAGGGGCCTGTGGGACGGGGCGGGGGCGTCGCAGGGGCCTGTGGGACGGGGCGGGGGCGTTGCGGGGCCTGTGGGACGGGGCGGGGGGCGTCGCGGGGGCCTGTGGCACGGGGGTGGGGGCGTCGCAGGGGCCTGTGGGACGGGGCGGGGGCGTCGCGGGGGCCTGTGGCACGGGGCGGGGGCGTCGCGGGGCCTGTGGGACGGGGCGGGGGCGTCGCGGGGGCCTGTGGCACGGGGCGGGGGCGTCGCGGGGCCTGTGGGACGGGGCGGGGGCGTCGCAGGGGCCTGTGGGACGGGGGGGGCGTCGCGGGGGCCTGTGGGACGGGGCGGGGGCGTCGCGGGGCCTGTGGGACGGGGCGGGGGCGTCGCGGGGCTTGTGGGACGGGGCGGGGGCGTCTCAGGGGCCTGTGTCATGGGGCGGGGAGGTCGCAGGGGCTGTGGCACGGGGCGGGGGCCGTGGCGGGGCAAGTGGCACGGGGTGGGGGCCGTGGCGGAGCCAGTAGCACGGGGCGGGGGCGTCGCGGGGCCTGTGGGACGGGGCGGGGGGCGTCGCAGGGGCCTGTTTCATGGGGCGGGGGGGTCGTGGGGTCTGTGGCACGGGGCGGGGGCGTCACAGGGGCCTGTGGGACGGGGGGGGGCGTCACAGGGGCCTGTGGCACGGGGCGGGGGCGTCGCGGGGGCCTGTGGGACGGGGCAGGGGCGTCGCGGGGCCTGTGGGACGGGGCGGGGGCGTCGCGGGGGCCTGTGGCACGGGGCGGGGGCATTGCAGGGGCCTGTGGATGGGGCGGGGGCGTCGCGGGGCCTGTGGGACGGGGGGGGGGGTCGCAGGGGCCTGTGGGACGGGGCGGGGGGTCGTGGGGCCTGTGTCACGGGGCGGGGGCGTCGCAGGGGCCTGTGGGACGGGGCGGGGGCGTCGCGGGGCCTGTGGGACGGGGCGGGGGCGTCGCGGGGGCCTGTGGCACGGGGCGGGGGGGTCGCAGGGGCCTGTGGGACGGGGCGGGGGCGTCGCGGGACCTGTGGGACGGGGCGGGGGCGTCGTTGGGGCCTGTGGGACTGGGCGGGGGGGTCGTGGGGCCTGTGGAACGGGGCGGGAGGGTCGTGGGGCCTGTGTCATGGGGCGGGGGCGTCGTAGGGGCCTGTGGGACGGGGCGGGGGCGTCGCAGGGGCCTGTGGCACGGGGCGGGGGCGTGGCAGGGGCCTGTGGCACGGGGCGGGGGGCGTCGCAGGGGCCTGTGGGACGGGGCGGGGGCGTTGCAGGGGCCTGTGGCACGGGGCGGGGGGTCGCAGGGGCCTGTGGGACGGGGCGGGGGCGTCGCGGGACCTGTGGGACGGGGCGGGGGCGTCGCGGGGCCTGTGGGACGGGGCGGGGGCGTCGTGGGGGCCTGTGGCACGGGGCGGGGGCGTCGCGGGGCCTGTGGGACGGGGCGGGGGCGTCGCGGGACCTGTGGGACGGGGCGGGGGCGTCGTTGGGGCCTGTGGGACTGGGCGGGGGGGTCGTGGGGCCTGTGGAACGGGGCGGGAGGGTCGTGGGGCCTGTGTCATGGGGCGGGGGCGTCGTAGGGGCCTGTGGGACGGGGCGGGGGCGTCGTTGGGGCCTGTGGGACGGGGCGGGGGCGTCGCAGGGGCCTGTGGCACGGGGCGGGGGCGTGGCAGGGGCCTGTGACACGGGGCGGGGGCGTCGCAGGGGCCTGTGGGACGGGGCGGGGGCGTTGCAGGGGCCTGTGGGACGGGGCGGGGGCGTCGCAGGGGTCTGTGGCACGGGGCGGGGGCGTCGCAGGGGTCTGTGGCACGGGGCGGGGGCGTCGCAGGGGCCTGTATGTTATGGTCATAAGAAACACACGGGATCTTTTTCAGGGGAAAAGGCAATACACCCGCGTTTATTGAAAATACGATAGCACACGCATTCAGTCACACACACACACACACACACGTGTCCTGCAGATGGTCCTATAGTCACCAGTCACGATCCGAGGCTTTACAGGACTGAACCCAGAGTCTCATGGCAAAGCACCCCAGCTTTACGCTTGTAAGTTCCCATTTGAGTCTGTGGATTTTGCAATGTCATTCTGTAATCGTTAGTCCTTAAATGGGGTTAATCTTGGGGTTTTCCGCTTTCTCTCTTCTTTGTTGTCTCATCTTTGGTGGTGTTTGCCTCACCTCTGAGGTTGTTTATGCTGCTAACTTGTTTAGCTTCAGATACAATGGATGTTTTCTGATTGTTTCTCCAAGTCTCTCACTTCTTCTTGACCATCCGGACATTTGTGATGGCTTTCACACTCCTTAACCAGGCACACATCCTTTACTTATACCAAACAATTTTACAGAGAATTTCAAAGAGGATAACGTTTTAGAAAGGGTGATATGGTTACTAAAGGGATTACAAAAGACCCGTACACAGCTTCGTTTGCAATGCAGATAAGAAACAAGACCTTATAGCAAATACGGCAATGAAAACTTCTCCTAGAACAAAAGGTGACGGTAATCAGCCACAAGGACTGCTCTGGTCTGTTTCTGCCTTAACGTCAGTTCAGACACAGGCCGCCTGTCCGATGCGATTTTACCAGCGGCCCCGTAGGCCATTCCTTTCCGGTATTCCAATAGGGTGGCTGACAGGATATGGTTAAATCATACAGCAATAAGTTTAATTAATGCTACATTATTATTCTTAATCATTCATTCTAAATTATATAAAATACAAACATAAAATCCTACTGCTACAGGTAGCTCACAGCGGGGCCGTCGCAGGGGCCTGTAGCACAGCGCGGGGCTGCGGGGGGCTGTGTCCATGGCCCCGGGAGCTGGGGGGGACTGTGCCCATGGCCCCAGGAGCTGGGGAGGGCTGTGCCCATGGCCCCGGGAGCTGGGGAGGGCTGTGCCCATGGCCCCAGGGGCTGGGAGGGCTGTGCCCATGGCCCCGGGAGCTGGGGAGGGCTGTGCCCATGGCCCCGGGAGCTGGGGAGGGCTGTGCCCATGGCCCCGGGAGCTGCGGGGGGCTGTGCCCATGGCCCCGGGAGCTGGGGAGGGCTGTGCCCATGGCCCCGGGAGCTGGGGGGGCTGTGCCCATGGCCCCAGGGGCTGGGAGGGCTGTGCCCATGGCCCCGGGAGCTGGGGGGGCTGTGCCCAGGGCCCTGGGAGCTGGAGGGGGGGCTGTGCCCATGGCCCCGGGGACTGGGAGGGCTGTGCCCATGGCCCCAGGGGCTGGGAGGGCTGTGCCCATGGCCCCGGGGACTGGGAGGGGCTGTGCCCATGGCCCCGGGGGCTGGGAGGGCTGTGTCCATGGCCCTGGGGGTTGGTGGGGGGCTGTGCCCATGGCCCCGGGAGCTGGGGGGGCTGTGCCCAGGGCCCTAGGAGCTGGAGGGGGGGCTGTGCTCATGGCCCCGGGGGCTGAGAGGGCTGTGCCCATGGCCCCGGGGACTGGGAGGGCTGTGCCCATGGTCCCGGGGGCTGAGAGGGCTGTGCCCGTGGCCCCGGGAGCTCGGGGGGGCTGTGCCCAGGGCCCTGGGAGCTGGAGGGGGGGCTGTGCCCATGGCCCCGGGGGCTGGGAGGGCTGTGCCCATGGCCCCAGGGGCTGGGAGGGCTGTGCCCATGGCTCCGAGCTGGGGGGCGGCTCAGTCTGGCCTGTGATTTGCCCCTTAGTGAAGCTGTCGTGTTGCCAGTGGCTCCCCAGCTTGCAGCTGGGCCCTGGGCTGGGACCTAGGGGTTGCGAGGCCCCCGGCCACGTGGCCCAGGGCTGTGAGCACCGCAGGCATCCCTGCAGCTCGGGCCAGCTGCCTGCCCTCCGGCCCGGCCTGCGCTGTGAGCCAGGCCCCTCAGCACAGGTCGGAGGCAGAAACCCCTGGGTCTCGGGCGCCCCTCGGCCTCTGCTTCACGCAGGGCCTGGAGATGCCCCAAGTGCGTCGGATCCTGGCAGCAGGGAGAGCAGCTCCGGACCCCTGCTCCCTCCCCCTCCTGCCTCCTTCCCCTCCAGGCCCCCTCATTCTCCTGCCCCCGCCACCCCACTCCTACCCCCCTGCCCCACTTTCCTCCTCTGCCGAAGTTGGCAGCTGCAGGCTGTGGGGCAGGGCTCAGGTGGGGTGGGCACAGTGGTTGCTCTGTCTCAGGCTGGGGGCTCCCGGCTTGCAGTGCAAATTGAGCCTGTGCCCCAGCCTGCCCCCACGGCTGCACCGGCGTGCGCTGGCTGGGGACCCCGCTCCCACTCGCTGCCCTGCTGCGTTTCTCTTGGCGCCTGCTCTGTCTTTCAGGGCCTTGGGGCCAAGACAAACCTGGCTGGAGCCTCCACCCTGCACGCAGCCAGTCCCTCTGTTTTCCTTTGCTCACTGCCTCTGCCCTCCTGCCGCCCGGCCTGGCCAGTGCCCACCTCTCCCCCTGCCTGGGAGCGCAGCCGTGGGGCCAGAGACCTTGCCCCACACAGCACGGCTGTCCCTCCGTGGGGGAGCGTGAGGGGGAGCCACAGCACATGGGGTCCCATCCGCATGCCCCCAGAGTGCGGCCTCCTCTGGGGTGGGGCCCAGGGCGGTGGGGATGTCTGGGATCCTCTGGGTTGTGAGTGTGGCTCCCGGAAGCCCCCTCTTCAGAGTTGGGGCTGGAGCTGCGGGGAGGGGGAAGCCAGGCCAAGGCCCTGACTGGCATGGCTGTATGTGACCCAGGCCCCTCCTCTGCTCTTCCCCTGCCCAGGTGATGCTGCCCCGCCATCGCCTTCTGAGCCCGAGTGAGAAAGAGAAAGGTTAACGGGGCCAGGCACCAGCTACTCGGCCTGCGCCATGAGCCGCTCCCAGGTTTCCTCCGGGATTCACCACATCGTCTCCTCTGCCTTCGAGAGCGTAAGTAGGAGGTGTGGACGGCTGGATCTACCCCGGGACCACTGGGCAGAGGCAGCGGCCGAGCCGTGGGGCCCAAGTGCAAAGCCTGGAGCTGCCCTGGGACTAGAGGGCAGAGCCAGCGGTCGAGCTGTGGGGTCCACGTGCAAAGCCTGGAGCTCCTGGAGCTGCCCGGGACCAGAGGGCAGAGCCGGCGGCTGAACTGTGGGACCCATGTGCAGAGCCTCGGGGTCCTGGAGCGGTGCTGGGACGCTCGGGGCTGCCCCCATGTGAGCAGCTGCCATCCAGTGTTTTGCCGGTGACTGGGCCCAGCAAGCTCGGCCCAGGGACCTGTATCCTCTGGCCCTGCTGGCAGGGTCACCCGATGCCCTGTGGAGGGCTGAGGATCAGCCCCAGAGAGGGTCCCTGTCACGAACCCACAGGCTCGGGGCTGCGCCCCCCAGCTTTGGAACTGTCTCTGGGAGGCCTCTTCACTGTGCCAGCCTCCCTGGGGGTCCCACTCTTTCAGGGTGAGCCGCGCGGTCTCACTGCCCCCTAGACTCGCCCTCTGGGCCTGCAGCTCCCCGCACGCCTCCGCGAGCTCCGGGCAGCGAGTCCCCCAGAGACAGCCCCTGAGGGAGACTCGGCCGCTGTGCAGGGATCAGGGCCCCTCGCCCAGCCCCTGGAGGGACCCTCCCAGTGCGGGCACAGCTGGGTTCAGTTGTTAGCTGGTGCCCAGCCTAGGGGCCTTTAGGGCAGCCTGGGGCAATGAAGGGTCAAGCAGGGTCCGTCCTGGCCAGCCCCGAGCCCAGCCCGGCTGTGGGGAACCCTCGGGTCTGGCTCTGTCTGTCTGGGCGGCCTCCTTGGTCAGACTCTAGGTGGGAGCCCCGACTCCTTCCAGCCTCCGACTCTTGTCCCCACCTTCTCGCTCCCAGCCCCGAGTTCTCCAGTGGGGATCCTTGTTCCGCTCCCCCCTGCGGGGGCGAGGTCCATCCCCCTTGGGGTCATGGGCTCCTGGGTGTCCCTATCCGGGTGCTTGGATTTGCCGTTCTCATGCTTCACTGAGATGGGGACTGGGCCCATCCAGGGGACACCCGCCCCTGTGTCTTTATACGGCCCTGAGAACAGACAGGCCCCTGAGAGCAGACTCTGCCCCGGCCTGGCACTGGGGGGGGCTGTGCTGGGGGGGCAGCCCCGGCCTGGGACTGGGGGGGGCTGTGCTGGGGACAGGGTGGCAGGGCTGGGGCGCTGTGCCGGGGGGTTACATGCCGTGTTTCACCCTGGGTGGCGGTGGGCTCGGTTCAGCGTTTGCCTGGAGCCCCCCCGGCGTTGATGGGGCCCCGCTCTGGCTCGTGGCTCTGTCGCTCTGTCGCTTGCCGCGCCCAAGCCCGGCCACCCCAGCGCCTGCCCCGCACGGAAGCTGGTTGTCGGGTTATCGCCTCGGCGCATCTGCAGGTAGCGGGTTAATGATTCACCCTGGGAGCCCAGCCAGTGGGTGCCTGGCCCGGGCCGTTGGGCCAGCTCCCCATTGCTGAGGCAACAGCCGGCACGTGATGCGGGATGGGGCCTGCCGCGCGCCCTCCTGCCCCTCCGGCCGCCTCTGGGCGAGTCCTGCTGCCATGGACTTTCTGTTGGGCTGCCAGGTAGGACGCACCTGCTCCCTGGGCCCGGGAGAGGAGCTGCCACGCCTGGCATTTTCCTCCTGCAGCTCCTGGCGCACACCGTGCTGTGGGGGCTGCTGGGGGAGCCCCAGGGCAGGGCTGTGCCCACAGGGTCTCCCTACACCTCTGTTCCCCTCCCCAGAGACCGGCCAGAGCCAGCAGCACAGAGCGTGTCTGGCCCCCTTCACGCTGGCTGGGGGCTGTTCTGGGCTGGGCGAGCCGATGGCAGGGCCTGGCTGGGCTTATGGATGGGGCAGTGAGACAGGGAGGAGAAGGTGGAGGAGCTGGGGTGTGGGGCTATGGGAAGAGGTGGGACAGCAAGGGAGGATGTGGGGCACAATAGTGGGGCTCAGGCGGGGCTGGGCAGTAAGGATGTGGGGCAGGGCAGTGTGGTGGGCTGGGCAGTGAGAATGTGGGGCGAGGCAGTGAGGCAGGCAGTGGGGTGGGCAGAGGAGTGAGAATGTGGGGCAGGCAGTGGGGTGGACTGGGCAGTGAGGATGTGGGGAAGAGCAGTGAGCTGGGCTGGGTAGTGAGGAAGTGGAGCAGGACAATAAGGATGTGGGGCAGGCAGTGGGGTGGGCTGGGCAGTTGTAATATGGGGCAGGTAGTGGGGTGGGCAGGACAGTGAGGATGTGGGGCAGGCAGTCGGGTGGGCTGGGTAGTCCAGATGGGGAGCAGGCAGTGGGGCTGGGGGCTGGGCTGGACAGTAAGGATGTGGGGCAGGCAGTGGGGTGGCCTGGGCAGTGAGGATGTGGGGCAGGCAGTGGGGTGGGCTGGACAGTGAGGATGTGGGGCAGGGCAGTGGGGCTGGGAGCTGGGCTAGGCAGTGAGGATGTGGGGCAGGGCAGTGGGGCTGGGAGCTGGGCTAGGCAGTGAAGATGTGGGGCAGGCAGTGGGGTGGGCAGGGCAGTGAGGATGTGGGGCAGGCAGTGGGGCTGGGGGGAGGTTGGGGTTGCGGTGGGGGCGGGGTCACTGAGTGTTGCAGCTGGTTCAGGACAGCAGGGGTTGTTCCGGGTCACGGCGGGGGTTGGATGGGGAGAGATCGGGGGTCACAGTGGGGTGAGGCAGGGAGGTTAGGGGTCACGGCAGGGGTGGGATGCGGAGAGGTCGGAGGTCACGGCAGGGATGGGGTGGGGATGTCAGGGGTCACGGTGGGGGTGGGATGGAGAGGTCTGGGGTCGAAGTGGGGTGGGGCAGGGAGGTCTGAGGATGCGGTGGGGGTGGGTTGGGGAGAGGTCAGGGGTCACGGCGGGGGTGGGGGGGATGTCTGGGGTCACAGTGGGGTGGGTTGGGGAGAGGTTGGTGTCACGGCGGGGATGGGGTGGAGATGTCGGGGGTCGCAGTGGGGCGGGGCAGGGAGTTCTGGGGACACAGCAGGGGTGGGTTGGGGAGAGATCGGGGGTCATGGTGGGGATGGGGTAGGGATGTTGGGGGTCGCAGTGGGGTGGGGGAGGGAGATCTGGGGTAATGGCGGGAAAGGGGCAGGGAGGTTGTGGGACACAGCAGGGGTGGGTTGGGGAGAGGTCAGGGGTCACGGCGGGGGTGGGGGGGATGTCTGGGGTCACAGTGGGGTGGGTTGGGGAGAAGTTGGTGTCACGGCGGGGATGGGGTGGAGATGTCGGGGGTCGCAGTGGGGCGGGGCAGGGAGTTCTGGGGACACAGCAGGGGTGGGTTGGGGAGAGGTCGGGTGTCATGGTGGGGATGGGGTAGGGATGTCTGGGGTCGCAGTGGGGTGGGGCAGGGAGGTCTGGGGACGTGGTGGGGTGGGGTGGGGATGGCAGGGAGGGAGGGGTGAATGTGGGGCGGCAGGGTGGGGAGGCAGGAGGGGTCACAGTGGGGTGGGGCAGGGAGGTCTGGGGGTGGGTTGGGGAGAGGTCAGGAGTCACGGCGGGGTTGAGGGGGATGTCTGGGGTCACAGTGGGGTGGGTTGGGGAGAGGTTAGGGAGAGGTTGGGGTCACAGTGGGGATGGGGCAGAGATGTCGGGGGTCGCAGTGGGGTGGGGCAGGGAGTTCTGGGGACACAGCTGGGGTGGGTTGGGGAGAGATCGGGGGTCATGGTGGGGATGGGGTAGGGATGTTGGGGGTCGCAGTGGGGTGGGGCAGGGAGGTCTGGGGTCATGGCGGGTATGGGGCGGGGAGGTTGTGGGACACAGCAGGGGTGCGTTGGGGAGAGGTCAGGGCTCACAGTGGGGTGGGGCAGGGAGGTCTGGGGACATGGTGGGGGTGGGCTGGGGAGAGGTCAGGGGTCACGGCAGGAGTGGGGGGGATGTCTGGGGTCACAGTGGGGTGGGGCAGGGAAGTCTGGGGACGTGGTGGGGATGGGTTGGGGGGAGGTCAGGGGTTATGGCTGGGGTAGGATAGGGATGTCGGGGGTCACAGTGGGGTGAGGCAGGGAGGTCTGGGGATGTGGTGGGGTGGGGAGGGGATGGCGGGGAGGGAGGGGTCAATGTGGGGTCACGGCAGGGTGGGGAGGCGGGAGGGCTGCACGTCAGGCTCTCGTGGGGACAATGATGGGGTGGGGGCAGCGCGGGTGGGCTGGGGGCACTGCCTTCCCCCCACAGCCCCTCTGCACCCCTCTTTGGGAAGGGCCGTGTCCCGGGGCAGATGCTCCCTCCAGGGCCAGGGGTGGGGCCAGGACCCACAGCTGTTTCCTCCCTTGGCTAGTGCCCATGCCAGACCTCAGGAGAAGGGGGCACCTGCCCGCAGCACTGCACCCCTGGGTGAAGGGGGACCTGACCCCCCACTGCACCCCTGGGTGAAGGGGGGCCTGCCCCTGCCAGCACAGCACCCTTGGGAGAAGGGACCTGGTCACCCATAGCGCAGCATAGCCGGGGAGAGCGGGGCCCTGCAGTCAGGCCCTCAGCGGGGTGGGGGCTCTGGGGGCCCCTCTCCGGCCCCATGGGGGCGGGGGAGTCCCGGGGCAGGCGTGGGACTCACCCGGAGATGCTCTTGGCGAGCCCGGGGAGAGCCGCTCCCGCGCAGAGGGCACCTTCAGGCGTGTGCCGGAGCTGGCGGCCGGCGGCCCCGGCGCGGGGAGCCTCCGTCAATATTTGGAGTGGCACCGAGGGAAGGAGCCGCCTGTCGCCTCCCGCTGCTCCCGTCCCTCCCGCGGCCGCGACCTTCCCGAGTCGGCAGAGCCCCATAAAGCTCAGCGCCGGCTGCCTGGCCGGCGGGGCCGGAGCGGGGCGCAGGGAGCAGCAGCAGCCCCTCAGCCCCTGTCCCCACGCTGCCCGGCGGCCCCCCCATGGCTCAGGTAGGAGGGGGCAGGGCCCCCCGGCCGCAGTGCGGGGAGCAGCCACCTCCGGCAGGGGGTGCGGCAGCCTGAGCCACACGAGCTGGGCTGGGGGGGTGGAGGGGAGAGGAGATGCGGGGCTCCATCGTTGGGGGAGAATGAGACGCAGGGCTCCATCGCTGCGGGGATTGGAGGAGAGATGAGACGCAGGGCTCCATCACTGGGGGTTGGGGGGCTGGAGGGGAGAGGAGACGTAGGGCTCGGTGGCTGGGAGGGGCGGAGGGGGAGACAAGATATGTGGGGCTCGGTCGCCAAGGGAGAAGGGGAGAGGAGACATGTGGGCCTCGGTCGCTGAGGGAGGAGGGGAGAGGAGACGTAGGACTCAGTGGCTGAGGGGGTGGAGGGGGAGACAAGACATGTGGGGCTCGGTCGCTGAGGGAGGAGGGGAGAAGAGACATGTGGGGCTCGGTCGCTGTGTGGGGCAGAGGGGGAGACGAGACGTGTGGGGCTCGGTCGCCGAGGGAGGAGGGGAGAGGAGACGTATGGGGCTCGGTCGCTGTGTGGGGCAGAGGGGGAGACGAGACGTGTGGGGCTCGGTCGCCGAGGGAGGAGGGGAGAGGAGACGTGTGAGGCTCGGTTGCTGTGTGGGGCAGAGGGGGAGACGAGACGTGTGGGGCTCGGTCGCCGAGGGAGGAGAGGAGAGGAGACGTATGGGGCTCGGTCGCTGTGTGGGGCAGAGGGGGAGATGAGACGTGTGGGGCTCGGTCGCCGAGGGAGGAGGGGAGAGGAGATGCAGGGCTCGGTCGCCGGGGGGTGGGCAGACGGGGAGACGAAACCTGTGGGGCTCCATCACTGGGTGGGGGGTTGCTGCCCCAGTATGGCAGGCTGAGCGGGGAGCAATGCTGCAGCCAGCCCCGCAGGTCCCCCCGGAGGGCAGAGACCTGTGGTCCCTCCTGCCGGGACTCGGGGCACGGGGGCCCAGCCCTGCATTGTGGGGTCCAGAGGGGAGCTGGGGTGTCAGGCCCCCCCGGGGCACTGATCCCCCCCCGCTGGGCCAGGCTGATCTCTGCCTGGCTGGGATGGAGCCGGTCACCGCTCCGCTCTGGGCCCCCACCGCACAGGGACTCCAAACCCCCGGGCAGGGCGGGCTCTCCGGGCTGCCTCGTGGGGCAGCGTCCGCCGGGCCTGGCACCTCGGGTACCGGCTGTGCGGAGCGTGTGACCGGCCTGGCTTCAGTGCAGCCGGCACTGGGCCGTGACCCCTCGGGGCCTGAGCAGGGGCTGGGGCTGGGGCTGGGGCTGGGGCTGGGGCTGGCTGGGGCGTACTCGGAAGGGAGACTCAGCAGGGCAGCCAGGCTGCTGCAGGGGACGCTGGGCTGGACAGGCTCTGGCCCGGCAGTGCTGGCCTCAATGCCCCAGTGCCGTTCGAGGGGCGCTGGGCTGCGGGGCGGGGGTTCGGCAGGGGCCGCTGGGCTGCGGGGCGGGGGCTCGGCAGGGGGTGGGGGCTGCGGGCTGCGGGGAGCGGGGGCTCAGCAGGGTGCAGGGGCTGCAGGGCGGGGGCTCGGCAGGGGGTGGGGGCTGCGGGGTGCTGGGCTGCGGGGTGCTGGGCTGCGGGGTGGGGGCTCGGCCGGGGACGGGGGCTCGGCCAGGGGCTGTCGCGGCGGGGCTGCGGGGAGCGGGGCGGGGCCTCAGCAAGGGGTGGGGGCTGTGGGGAGATGGGTGGGGGCTCGGCAGGGGGCAGGGGCTTGGCAGGGGCGGGGGCTGCGGGGCGGGGGCTCGGCTGGGGATGGGGGCTTGGCCGGGGGCGGTCGCGGTGGGGCTGTGGCGCTGATCCGGGGCATCTCTCGGCCCTGTGTTTCCCCAGCCGGAGGCGGAGGCCCTGGGCCCCAGCTCGCCCACGGCGGTGGAGGAGGAGGAGACTGACCTGAACAAGACGCTGGGCGTGGAGCGCTTCGAGGAGATCCTGCACGACTCGCACCCGCGCAACGGGGAGGAGGCCGGCCGGAGCTACAGCGAGGAGGACTTTGAGTGTGAGAGAGGGCGGGGAGGGGCAGGGCAGGGCGTCCGGGGCCAGTGCAGGGGCAGGGCGCAGAGGACACGGCCCGTGGGGGCGGCCCCAGGCTGGTTCATTGGCTCCTGGGCGCCGGTGGGGAGATGCTCCGGCCTGGCAGCGCCGTGGGGCACCTGGGCCACGCTAGTGCCGGGCGGGCGGCTGATGGCATGTGGGTGCTGTGGAGGTGGGGGCAGCCCGGGGGCATGGTGTGGCGAGGCGGGGAGGCAGGCAGGGTCTGGCCCCAGCTCGGTGCCCATGCCCATGCCTTCTGTTCCTCCCAGATCACCGCCAGTCGTCCCACCACATTCACCACCCCCTCTCCACGCACCTGCCCCCTGATGCCCGCAGGAAGAAGGGGGGGCAGAAGGGCAAGAAGAAGCGGCGCCGGGCGTCCGTTCCAGGGGAGACTCCCACCATCGAGGAGGCGGAGGAGGATGAGGATGACACCTGTGACACGGAGCCAGAGCGGTCGGCCGAGGACCTGCCCGGGGGGATCCAGGTACAGGGCTGGGGGCCCAGCAGGGAGCGGGAGGGGTCAGCTGGAGCAGTGAGGGGGGCCCAGAGGAGGGGCTCTGGCAGCCAGGGCTGGGGCCACAAGGGCAGGACCCCCAGACCCTGCTGTCGCCGCCGGTGCCCCAAGCCATGTCCCTTCTCAGTTCTTCTTGCAGGAGGATGAGGCTGCCGAGCGCCGCCCAGAGGAGCCCACAACCCCAACGTTTCTGCCGAGCTCCCCCATGGAGCTGTTGGGGGCTGCAGTTACGGACCCCAAGGGGGCTGGGTGAGTGAGCATCTGGGGACCGGCTGCACGGAGCAGAGCGGCAGGGGTCTTGGCACAGGGGCATCTGGGCGCTGGGGCTCAAGGGCTCCTCGGCTGCTCGCGGTGGGGCTGGGCACTGCCCCAGGGGGCTGGTGGCAGGGCCCAGCCCGGGACCCCAGCTCTGAGGCAGGTGTCTGTTCCAGCCCCAGGGCCGAGGAGGACCGTGGGCCCGATGGGCCCAGTGCAGACGAGCCCAGCTGCCCAGGCCGCCCCGTTGCCAAGTCCCAGCTGGGGCACCGGAGCTACAACCTGAACGAGAGGCGGCGCATTGGCAGCATGACGGGAGTGGAGCAGGCCCAGTACCAGAAGGTGCCCACGGATGAATCGGAGGCCCAGACCCTGGCCTCAGCCGACCTGGACTACATGAAGAGTGAGTGCCCCAGGCCCTGGCCAGGGAGGAGGGGCGTGGGCCGGGGACATGGCCCCGAGCTGATCTGTGTGGATGGTGCAGCATCGGGGCACCAGCTGTGTAGGGCAGGGACTGTCTCTGGACTGGGTGTGTTCAGCCCCTGGCACAGAGGGGTGCTGGGGTGGGGTGGCCACGTGGGCGCGATGGGAATACAATCAGTGGAGCTCCTCGCCAAGCCAGGCCAGGGGGAGCCACCCACAGGCTGCGTGTCACCGGTACCCCGGGGGCCAGGCTTCATGTGGGGGCCCCACAGCCTGACTGAGCCTCCCTGGTGGATCCCCTGTGCTGGGCCAGGGAAACTCGCTGCCCCCCTGGACACCCCTCTCCACACACACACACACATTGCACTCATGCAGCACAGACAGGATGCCTCAGCACCACGGCCTGGGGCAGCCGCTGGGCAGCTCTGCAGCGTTTCCCCTGCAGGAGCTGGGCCTGGGGCAGCCGGACAGCTGGGGCAGGTGTGCGATCCCACATGCCCCTCCCGCCGGCGGGCAGCAACCAGCGGCTCCCTCGCCTGCGCCAACAGGAGGAGAAGTGGCGGCGGAGAAATGCCTCCAGCTTCCCCCAGCGCCAGGCTCAGCACCGCTGCCTGTCTCCCCGCAGGCCACAGGTTCGAGGACGTGCCTGGGGTCCGACGGCACCTGGTCCGCAAGAGCGCCAAGGGTCAAGTCGTGCACGTCAGCAAAGACCACGCGGAGCCGAGCGCCCGGCACAGGAAACACGACCGGCAGCCACACGAGGTGACTGGGGTGGGGCCAACGGGGTAGGGGATGGGGGGGGGCCACAGGGAGCAGGGGATGGGGGTCATGGGGGGGATGGGCACCATGAGGGCCAGGGGATGGGGTTGCAGGGGCCGGGGTGCATGGTGGGGCGGAGCTGGGGAATGGAGTGCCATGGGGGGAAGGGGAAAGGTTTGGGGTCCATGGGGGGGGCAGGGTCTGGGAAATGGGGTCCCATGGGGGGGCAGGGGCTGGGGGCTGGGCACTGTGGGGGCCGGGCTGTGGGCTGGGATCCGTGCAGGGGCTGGAGTACATGGGGGGCAGGGGCTGGGGGACGGGCACCAGGGGCAAGGGTCTGGCAGCCGTCCAAGCGGACCCCAGCCCCACCCCCTGAGTCCCACGGACCCTACCTCTGCCCTGGCAGGTCTTTGTGGAGCTGAATGAGCTGGTGGTGGACAAGAACCAGGAGCTGCAGTGGAAGGAGACAGCACGCTGGATCAAGTTCGAGGAAGATGTGGAGGAGGAGACCGATCGCTGGGGGAAGCCCCATGTGGCCTCCTTGAGCTTCCGCAGCCTGCTGGAGCTGCGCAAGACCCTCTCCCATGGTAGGTGGGAGGGGTGCAGCCAGGGGTGGGAGGTCCCGGCCAGGCCTGGCTGCGGCTCGGGCGGATGGGTAGAGCGGGGTGGCACCTCGGCCTCTCTGCTTAGCCCTCGGCTCTGCCCCCAGGGGCCGTGCTCCTGGACCTGGACCAGAAGACGTTGCCGGGGGTGGCACACCAGGTGGTGGAGCAGATGATCATCTCAGACCAGATCCGGGCTGAGGACCGCGCCAACATACTGCGGGCACTGCTGCTAAAGCACAGGTGACCTGCCCGCGCGCCCTGGGGCCTGGAGAGGGAATCGCCCCAGGCTAGCGCCATGCGGCTGCTCACTCCCTGCTGGGGCCTGGCGTGGTCTCTGGGGCCTGGGGGAGGGAGCCGTGTGCACACACCCAGCCCCCTGGGGCCTCGAGCCAAGTGCCAGGGCCGCCCGACTGTCCCACTGGCGAGTGCCTGTTACGCTCCCGGGCATCACTTGGGGCGAAGCCCAAGGCTGTGCTGGCGTGGTGGGTGCAGGCTCTTTGCCCCACCCACACCCAGTCTGAGAGCAGGCTGCAGACGTCTGCGGCCCGTCAGGGCCCTGGCCGGTTTGAAGGGGGCTCAGGGAGAAGGGAGGGGGAGGCGGCCCCCCGCTGAGGTCTGTGCTAGCGGATGCTCCAGGGAGACCCCAAGTCCCAGCGTGCAGCGCGCTGGCCGGCCGGAGAATGGCCGGCCGGGGCCCAGAGTCCCTGGCGCGCGCAGGCGGCAGACCCTTCCCCTGGCTTCGTCCTGCAGCCACCCGAGTGACGAGAAGGATTTCTTCCCCCGCAACATCTCAGCCGGCAGCCTGGGCTCCCTGCTGGTGCATCACCACAGCGCCAACCACGTGGGCGAGGGCAGCGAGCCCACGGTCACCGAGCCCCTCATCGGCGCCCACCCTGCTGAACATGAGGCCAGGGTCGAGGTGGAGCGGGAGGTGAGTGGGGGCCTGGGTGCTGCGTGCCCGAGTACCCTCTTCCTGAGCCCCCAGGACCCCCTGGGCCCTCTTCTGCCTTCCTGACCCCCCCAGGGCCCCTTGTCCGCCTTCCTGACCTCCACGGGGCCCCTCATCCTCCTTCCTGAGCCCCCGTCCCCTTTCCTGACCTCCCCAGGGCCCCTCATCCCCCTTCCTGAGCCTCACCCCCACCAAGAGCTATTGCCCCCCCTTGCTGAGCACCACTGAGGCCCCTTGTCCCCTTTCCTGATCCACCCAACCGCCCTGTAATGATGCTGCCTTTGGCGGGACACTTCTGAGAGTGTCAATTCAGGACAAATTGCTTAGAGAAGGGCAGTTACAGCCCCAAACTGGAGTTCCTTTACTATTAAGGAAAACCCCCAACCAGCCAGCCAGAGAAGACTTTGGTTTTACCCCACTGGCTAGCCACAAATCATACAAGCAATTCCCTTAGACACTCCCGTTTCCCAGTATCACCACCAGGGCCACTCGTTATGGGGACGAATGGTTATGAAAACCAATACCCCAGTAAAAGAAGAAAGGTTCTCTCGATCCTGAAGGACCAAGCCCCAGACCCAGGTCAATATACAAGTCAGATCTTGCCCACAAATCACGTGTTCACAATCCTTTAGAATCTAAAATCTAAAGGTTTATTCATAAAAGGGAAAAGATAAAGACGAGAGCTAGAATGGGTTAAACGGAATCAATGACACACAGCAATGGCAAAGTTCTTGCTTCAGGCTTGTAGCAGTCATGGAATAAACTGCGGGTTCAAATCAGGTCTTTGGAGAACATCCCCAGCTGGGATGGGTCTTTCAGTCCTTGGTTCAAAGCTTCAGCGTAGCAAAGTCCCTCCAGAGGTAGGAAGCAGGACTGAAGACAAGATGGAGATGTGGCATCAGCCTTTTATAGACTTTTCCAGGAGTAAGAACCCCTCTGTGTTCTTACTGTGGAAAATTACAGCAGAATGGAGTTTGGAGTCACATGGGCAAGTCCCTGCATACTTTGCTGAATCGCAAGGCGTGTCTGCCTTCTCGCAATGGGTCAGTTGTATCGCTGATGGTTCTTAATGGGTCATCCAGCAGGCTGGGCAGAGCTGACACCAACTTGTCTGGGGTGTCAATCAGAAGCACAGCACACATTTGAACTACAGACAGGATAGAGCCAATATTCATAACTTTAACTACAAAAATGATACCCACATATAGACAGCATAATCATAACCAGCCAACCATAACTTGTCAATGGGCAGGTCTTCACTACCCACCCGGATCGGCAGGTAGTGATCGATTTATTGGGGATTGATTTATCGCGTCTTGTCTAGATGCGATAAATCGATCCCTGAACGTGCTTCCCGTCGACTTGCCGACGTTCTCACGGCCAGGTAAGTCGACCTAAGGTCCGCCGACTTCAGCTCTGCTATTCGCGTAGCTGAAAGTTGGGTATCTTAGGTCACCCCTCCCCCAGTGTAGACTAGGGCATAGACACCTTATTTGACCCCCCTTATACAAGATTTGGTGCCACTACAGGACCTTGGTTGCAATAATGATCTATACGGTCCCAGCTTATGTCAATAACATCACACTCCCATAGAGTAGTTCAAAGGGAGCGAACTCTGTAGACTCTTGGGGCACACTCCTGTATGCGTACAATAGATCCAGCAGCATAACATCCCTGTCATTCTGGTGTCTATCCATGTACATCTTCAACATAGACTTCAGGGTCCCATTGAACCTTTCCACCAGACCATTAGTTTGGGGGTGGTAGGGAGCAGCTTTCAGGTGCTTCACCCCACATAATTCCCACAACTGCTTGAAAAGCACAGACATAAAATTAGAGCCACAGTCAGACACTATTTCCTTGGGAAAACCCGCCATGCTAAAGAGAGAGAACAAGGCCGTTGCCACTGTCTCTGCCTCAATATTACACAATGCGACAGCCTCAGTGTATCTGGTAGCAAAATCTACCAGCACACGGATGTATTTCTTCCCATTCCTGGAAGGTTTTGGGAGTGGTCCCACAATATCCACAGACACCCTGGCACAAGCCTCCCCAATAATGGGCAGAGGCTGGAGGGGCCCCTTGCTAGGCCCCCTTAACCCCTTACGCTTCTGGCACAGTTCACAGCTCCTGCGGTACTCTCAGTGACCTTCAATAAATCGATCACTGCGATAACTCTCAGGTACCACAAGCTGTTTGCGAACTCCTGTTTGGGAATGCTTCCTTCCCCTAGGAGGCTCCCTATACAACAGCATGAAAAACCTGCCTCTCTTCACTAGCTGGGATCTGACTTTGAGCATCATTCCTGGCTCTCTCTAGTGATATATCACTCCGCTGGGCCATAATGAATTCCTTCTGAGTTTCATTTGAATTCAGAACCACCTCCGATATCTCAGACAAATCCTCGCCTGACTCAGCCTGAGAGACACTCTGTCTGTTTGCAGTCCTCCTCACTGCCATCCATTAGGGTATCTGCCACAGACCCAAACTCTCTTTGCAACCTGGTTACCACATTAACTTGGCCAGGCACCTTCAGTAGGTTATTTCCTACCAAACCATCAGCTGGAATTAAATCCCGGACAGCAGCCTTCACATCCCCTTTATGGCCATCCCACGCAAGGTGGATTCTAGCCATCAGCAGGTCCACAGAGTATTCAGATTGTGCCACTATCATCACATACTCCCCTGGCAACATGTCCTCTGGCTTCCCCAGATGTGCCTTAGCTAGAGTCACATCAGAGCCAGAATCTCGCCAGCCCGTGCATTGAACACCATTGACCTTTGCCTGCTTAATAAACCGCTCACTCCCCTGCCATGCCTCAGTCCTGACATAACTGGTGAGCTCATCACCTCCTCCCATGCCACTGCCGGGCTTGCCCCTGGACTCAAGGTGGTGCTATTTTAGCTTGGGTCAGCCTGGGGGCTCAGAGTAATGGAGTTGGCATTTACCGTGGCTTTTGGAGTTGGTGGTTTTGGGCTGGCCTTCAGGGCCAGGCAGTCTGGTTTCATGTGGCCAAGCACACCACAGTGATAGCATTTAACCTGTTTATTCTTGGGGTGAGAGTTCCTACCCTCTGGGCCCCCATGAGCTCCTTTATAAGAGTCAGGGCCTGGTTTCCTTTCAAATCCTTCCCTTCTCTTGAACTGGGGAGAATGGTGATTAATTTCCCCCTGGGGTTTATACCCTTCCCAAGCCCTGTTTTGGGTATAGGCATCTGCAAATTCCGCAGCTTGTAGGACTGACTCAGGGTCCCTATCACACACAGCTGCTCTCACCTGGTCAGGCACAATGTCTAAGAACTGTTCCAAAGTTATTAACTTCAGCAGTTTTTCAAAACTCCCATGCGCCTTTGCTCCCACAACCCACTTTTTAACAAAACCCATCAGCTTATGAGCACATTCTACAAAAGTACCATCATTACACATTTTAAACTTTCTAAACTTAACCCGGTAAGACTCAGGGGTGACCTTGAATCGCCTTAACACAGAATTTTTAAACAGCACATAATCTAAGGCTTCTTGTTCCCTTAATTCATTTAATACTTCCCTGGCTTTTCCAGTCAATTTGGTCAGCAGGACAGGCATTTGCTACTCATCTGGGATCCCATGCAGCGCGCATAGATGTTCAAAGGTAGACAGAAATTCCGCTATGTCTTCAGTATATTTGTAAATGGGACAGATCCTTTCCCAGTTTCTTTCGTTATGGCAGGGAAGTGTAGTACCAGGTGGCGATGACTTTCTCTGCTCTTCCAATACTTGGAGCTGAAGTCTGGCCGTCTCCTGTTGCATCTGGCGAGTTTTCTCCTCAGCAGCCAGCAGCTCCAGATGCCCCCTAAGAGCCCGTTCCTCTCTCTCATCAGCCTCTCTTTCCAATTTAGCATTTCTTCCTTAGCTTCTTTCTGTCTCTCAGCAGCTTCTCTTTCCAATTCAGCATTCTTTTGCTTTTCCAGCAATCAAATATCTGGTAGTTTCTGTTTATGCTCAAGTTGCAGTTTATTTGCTGCCTTTTGCATTCTAATTGCTTCTGCAGCTTCTGTAGCTTCAGGTAAGGGCTGTGCTCCTGCCTCCTGATCACTGGCCATTAACCGATTTCTCAGTTCTTGATTTGTAGCTTTCTTTCTAAAGCTTATCCCCTTTTCTGAACACAAATCTTCCAGGGCTTTTTTGTCAAGGCCCTCATATGCTCTTTGCTCACCCACTGCAACTGCTCTTTAACCAACCAAACTCTCAATACCAAAGTTCAAATTTGGATAGCGTGGGGTTCTGACCCAAAGCTTAATTGACCTGGTTCTGTGGGTCCAAGCGTGACTACACCACTGTGACGATGCTGCCTTTGGCGGGACACAACTGAGCGTATCAATTCAGGACAAATTGCTTAGAGCAGGGAAGTCACAGCCCAAAGCTGGGTGTCCTTTATTACTAAGGCAATGTCAGCCAGCCAAACTGAGATGACTTCGGTTTTACCCCACTGGCTAACCAGAAGTCATACAAGCAATTCCCTTAGACACTCCCGTTTCCCAGTATCCCCACCAGTGCCACTCGTTATGGGGACGAATGGTTATGAAAACCAACAGCCCAGTAAAAGAAAAAAGGTTCTCTTGATCCTGAATGACCAAGCCCCAGACCCAAGTCAATATACCAGTCAGATCTTACCCACAAATCACGCTGTTGCCAATCCTTTAGAATCTAAAATCTAAAGGTTTATTCATAAAAGGAAAAAGATAGAGATGAGAGCTAGAATGGGTTCAATGGAATCAATGACATACAGTCATGGCAAAGTTCTTGTAGCAGTGAAGGAATAAACGGCAGGTTCAAATCAAGTCTCTGGAGAATATCCCCAGCTGGGATGGGTCTTTCAGTCCTTTGTTCAGAGCTTCAGTTTGTAGCAATGTTCCTCCAGAGGTCAGACGGAGGATTGAAGACCAAATGGAGGAGATGCAGCTGCCTTTTATACTCTCTCTCGTGGGTGGAAACCCCTTGGTTCTCCTGTGTAAGATCACAGCAACAAGATGGAGTTTGGAGTCACCTGGGCAAGTCACATGTCCATGCATGACTCAGTTCTTTACAGGCCGACGCCATTGTTTACATGTTAGTTTGAATGTTCCCAGGAAAGCTCAGATGTGGATTGGTGTCTCCCAAGGTCCATTGTGCGTTAAGTGTTTCTTGATTGGGCACTTACTGAGAATAGGTTTCAGAGTAGCAGCCGTGTTAGTCTGTATTCGCAAAAAGAAAAGGAGTCCTTGTGGCACCTTAGAGACTAACCAATTTATTTGAGCATGAGCTTTCGTGAGCTACAGCTCACTTCATCGGATGCATTCAGTGGATGAAGTGAGCTGTAGCTCATGAAAGCTTATGCTCAAATAAATTGGTTAGTCTCTAAGGTGCCACAAGTCCTCCTGTTCTTTTTACTGAGAATAGTCCCTTCTCAGGAAGCTGACCAAATGCTTCTCTGAGGCTACTTAGAATCAAAACATATTAAGATACAAGGACAGAGCCAATATTCCTAACTTCAACTACAAAAATGCTACACAGACACAGACAGCATCATCCTAACCAGCAAATCATAACCTCCCCATAATGACAGGTTTCAGAGTAACAGCCGTGTTAGTCTGTATTCGCAAAAAGAAAAGGAGGACTTGTGGCACCTTAGAGACCAACCAATTTATTTGAGCATGAGCTTTCGTGAGCTACAGCTCACTTCATCGGATGCAGTGAGCTGTAGCTTACGAAAGCTTATGCTCAAATAAATTGGTTAGTCTCTAAGGTGCCACAAGTCCTCCTTTTCTTTTTGCGAACCTCTCCATAGACACCTTACACGACAACCTTTGTACAATATTTGCTGCAAATATATACCAGTGTCTGGAACAATGATCTATACGGTCACAGATTATGTCAATAACATCACATGCCCCCCTGGGGCTCCTTGTCTCCTTTCCTCAACAGTTTTCACAGCGGAGAGAGGTAAATAGTGGGGTCCCCCAGGGATCTGTCCTGGGACCAGGGCTGGCCAGCAGATTAAATTTACAGATGTTACAAAACTACTCAAGATAGTTAAGTCCAAATCAGGACTGCGAAGAGCGACAAAAGGATCTTTCCAAAGTGGGTGACTGGGCAACAAAATGGCAGATGAAATTCAATGTTGATAAATGCAAAGTAATGCACATTGGAAAACATAATCCCAACTCTACATATGAAATGATGGGGTCTCAATTAGCTGTTACCAGTCAAGAAAGAGATCTTGGGGTCAGTGTGGATAGTTCTCTGAAAACATCCACTCAAAGTGCAGCGGGAGTCAAAAAAGTGAACAGAATGTTGGGAATCATTAAGAAAGGGATAGATAATAAGACAGAAAATATCATATAGCCTCTATATAAATCCATGGTACACCCACATCTTGAACACTGCATGCGGATATGGTCGCCCCATCTCAAAAAAGATATATTGGAATTGGAAAAGGTTCAGAAAAGGGCAAAAATGATTAGGGGTCTGGAATGGCTGCAGTATGAGGAGAGATTAATAAGACTGGGACTTTTCAGCTCGGAGAAAAGACAACTAAGAGGGGATATGATAGAGGTCTATAAAATCACGACTGTTGTGGAGAAGGTAAACAAGAAAGTGTTATTTACTCCTTCCCATAATACAAGAACTAGGGGTCACCCAATGAAATTAACAGGTAGCAGGTTTAAAACAAACAAAAGGAAGTATTTCTTCACACAATGCACAGTCAACCTGTGGAACTCCTTGCAAGAGGATGTTGTGAAGGCCAGGACTGTAACAGGGTTAAAAAAAGAGCTAGATAAGTTCATGGAGGATAGGTCCCTCAATGGCTATTAGCCAGGATGGGCAGAGATGGTGTCCCTAGCCTCTGTTTGCCAGACGCTGGGAGTGGGTGACAGGGGTGGATCACTTGATGATTACCTGTTCTGTTCGTTCCCTCTGGGGCACCTGGCATTGGCTGCTGTCAGAAGACCTGTCTGACCCAGCCTGGCTGCTCTTATGTTCTTAACCACCCAGCCCACCCCCGGGCCTTTTGTCCCCTTTCCTGAGCACCCCGCCCCAGGGAGCTCTTGCCCCTGTTTACCTTAACTCTGACACCCTGTCCCCGCTCCAGACTCTGCCCAAGACCCCTGGGCCCTTGGCTTGGTGGCTCGGCTCCCACCCCATGGCGGGGTTTTTACCTGGTGTTCCCTGTTCCTGTCTCACAGCGAGAGAGCCTGACCCCAGCACCCCCAGCTGGCATCACGAGGTCGAAGTCAAAGCATGAGCTGAAGCTGCTGGAGAAGATCCCGGAAAACGCAGAGGCCACGGTGGTGCTTGTGGGTAAGGGCAGGTGGGGCTGGCTGGGCAGAGGGGCCGAGGGGCCCAGGGCCGAGGCTGTGCCGAGCCCGCCGGCCGATGGGGGGCAGGGTTGGACGTGGCAGCCAGGCCCTTCTGCGGGCGAGTGTCGGCTCGGCTCCCCCTCGCTGGGGGCCGCCAGTGAGCGCTGACTGGCCTGTGGCCCGCAGGCTGCGTGGAGTTCCTGGACCAGCCCACCATGGCCTTCGTGCGGCTGCAGGCGGCCGTGGAGCTGGACTCAGTGCTGGAGGTGCCCATCCCCGTCCGCTTCCTCTTCGTGCTGCTGGGGCCCAGCAGCGCCAACATGGACTACCACGAGATCGGGCGCTCCATCTCCACCCTCATGTCCGACAAGGTAACTCCCCCACCTGCCGGCTCCCCCCCTGCCTGCCGGCTGCTCCCCCCGGCTCCATCTCCACCCTCATGTCCGACAAGGTAACCCCCCCCGCCTGCCGGCTCCCCCTCTGGCCTGCCGGCTGCTCCCCACCAGCTCCATCTCCACCCTCGTGTCCGACAAGGTAACTCCCCGCGCCTGCCGGCTCCCCCCCTGCCTGCCGGCTGCTCCCCCCGGCTCCATCTCCACCCTCATGTCCGACAAGGTAACCCCCCCCGCCTGCCGGCTCCCCCTCTGGCCTGCCGGCTGCTCCCCACCAGCTCCATCTCCACTCTCATGTCCGACAAGGTAACCCCCCCTGTCTGCTGGCTCCCCCTCCGGCCTGCTGGCTCCTCCCCCCCCCCCTCCCGGCTCCATCTCCACCCTCATGTCCGACAAGGTAACCCCCCCTGCCTGCCAGCTCCCCCTCCGGCCTGCCGACTTCTCCCCCCAGCTCCATCTCCACCCTCATGTCCGACAAGGTAACCCCGACCCAGCCTGCCAGCTCCCCCCAGCCTGCCTGCTCCTACCCCCGCCCCAGCTCCATCTCCTCCTGCCGGCTCCCCCCCAGCCCGGCCTGTTGTGGGGCCTCGACTCCCCCGCCCCAGTTCCATCTCGGCTTTCACCCTGATTGCAGGGTAGGGCCGTGGGTCCCATGTCTCTGCCCCCAACCCTGGGGGTTCCTCGACTCCCCCGCCCCAGTTCCATCTCGGCTTTCACCCTGATTGCAGGGTAGGGCCGTGGGTCCCAGGGCTCTGCCCCCAACCCTGGGGGTTCCTCGACTCCCCTGCCCCAGTTCCATCTTGGCTTTCACCCTTATTGGAGGGTAGGGCCGTGGTCCCAGGGCTCTGCCCCCAACCCTGGGGGTTCCTCTGGGCCCAGCCGTCTCCCACTTTCCTTCCTTGTGGGCTGGACACGTGGTCATCCTGCCCCAGGGCCCAGCCCCCCGAGGATCCGTGTTCTCCTGGCCCACGGCCAGCGCACGGCGCCTCTGACCCGGCAGGTTACCCCCCCAGCAATTCCACGAGGCGGCGTATCTGGCCGACGACCGGCACGACCTGCTCAGCGCCATCAATGAGTTCCTGGACTGCAGCGTGGTGCTGCCGCCCTCCGAGGTGCAGGGCGAGGAGCTGCTGCGCTCCGTGGCCCACTTCCAGCGCCAGATGCTCCAGAAGCGAGAGGAGCAGGAGCGCCGGCTGCTGCTGGGCACCATGCTGGAGCCCAAGTCGCCTGCCGAGAAAGGTACCGGGCCCAGGGCGGGGCCGGCGGTACCCCCCTGCCAGGCCCCATGGCGCAGGGCTGGGGTAGGGCTGCAGCTCCCCATGGCATGGGGCTGGGGTGGGGCTGGGGCTGGGGCCGGGCAGGCGAGGCTCCCCCTGCGCTGCCAGGCCCCATGGCGTGGGGCTGGGGTGGGGCTGCAGCTCCCTCTGCCCTGCTAGGCCCCATGGCGCGGGTCTGGGGTAGGGCTGCAGCTCCCTCTGCCCTGCCAGGCCCCATGGCGCAGGGCTGGGGTAGGGCTGCAGCTCCCTCTGCCCTGCCAGGCCCCATGGCACGGGGCTGGGGTAGGGCTGCAGCTCCCTCTGCCCTGCCAGGCCCCATGGCGCGGGGCTGGGGTGGGGCTGCAGCTCCCTCTGCCCTGCCAGGCCCCATGGCGCGGGGCTGGGGTAGGGCTGCAGCTCCCTCTGCCCTGCCAGGCCCCATGGCGCGGGGCTGGGGTAGGGCTGCAGCTCCCTCTGCCCTGCCAGGCCCCATGGCGCGGGGCTGGGGTAGGGCTGCAGCTCCCTCTGCCCTGCCAGGCCCCATGGCGTGGGGCTGGGGTAGGGCTGCAGCTCCATCTGCCCTGCCAGGCCCCATGGCGCGGGGCTGGGGTGGGGCTGCAGCTCCCTCTGCCCTGCCAGGCCCCATGGCGCGGGGCTGGGGTAGGGCTGCAGCTCCCTCTGCCCTGCCAGGCCCCATGGCGCGGGGCTGGGGTAGGGCTGCAGCTCCCTCTGCCCTGCCAGGCCCCATGGCGCAGGGCTGGGGTGGGGCTGCAGCTCCCTCTGCCCTGCCAGGCCCCATGGCGCAGGGCTGGGGTAGGGCTGCAGCTCCCTCTGCCCTGCCAGGCCCCATGGCGCGGGGCTGGGGTAGGGCTGCAGCTCCCTCTGCCCTGCCAGGCCCCATGGCGCAGGGCTGGGGTGGGGCTGCAGCTCCCTCTGCCCTGCCAGGCCCCATGGCGCAGGGCTGGGGTGGGGCTGCAGCTCCCTCTGCCCTGCCAGGCCCCATGGCGCGGGGCTGGGGTGGGGCTGCAGCTCCATCTGCCCTGCTAGGCCATGGCATGGGGCTGGGTTGGGGCTGCAGCTCCCTCTGCCCTGCCAGGCCCCATGGCACGGGGCTGGGGTAGGGCTGCAGCTCCCTCTGCCCTGCCAGGCCCCATGGCACGGGGCTGGGGTGGGGCTGCAGCTCCCTCTGCCCTGCCAGGCCCCATGGCGCAGGGCTGGGGTGGGGCTGCAGCTCCCTCTGCCCTGCCAGGCCCCATGGCACGGGGCTGGGGTAGGGCTGCAGCTCCCTCTGCCCTGCCAGGCCCCATGGCACAGGGCTGGGGTAGGGCTGCAGCTCCCTCTGCCCTGCCAGGCCCCATGGCACGGGGCTGGGGTAGGGCTGCAGCTCCCTCTGCCCTGCCAGGCCCCATGGCGCGGGGCTGGGGTGGGGCTGCAGCTCCATCTGCCCTGCTAGGCCCCATGGCGCGGGGCTGGGGTAGGGCTGCAGCTCCCTCTGCCCTGCCAGGCCCCATGGCGCGGGGCTGGGGTAGGGCTGCAGCTCCATCTGCCCTGCCAGGCCCCATGGCGCGGGGCTGGGGTGGGGCTGCAGCTCCATCTGCCCTGCTAGGCCATGGCATGGGGCTGGGTTGGGGCTGGGGCTGGGGCCGGGCAGGCAAGGCTCCCCCTGCCCTGCCAGGCCCCATGGCGCGGGGCTGGGGCTGGGTGGGCACCTAACTGGCTGTCTGTGTGAGCAGCGCTGCTGAAGCTGAAGGTGGTGGAGGGGGAGGCAGAGGACGAGGACGACCCCCTGCGGCGCACGGGCCGGCCCTTCGGGGGGCTCGTCCGTGACGTGAGCCGGCGCTACCCCAAGTACCTGAGCGACTTCAGGGACAGCCTGAACCCGCAGTGCGTCGCCGCCATCATCTTCATCTACTTCGCCGCTCTCTCGCCGGCCATCACCTTTGGGGGGCTGCTGGGTAAGGGGTGGGGGGGGCAGCTGGGAAAGAGCCGCCAGGCCGGGGGGTGGGGGGGGCCTGCTGCGTAAGAATCACCCAGGGGGAGGCTCCTGCCTAAGGAGGACTGGGGGGTGGGGGGGCTGGGTAAGGGCCACGGGGCGGGGTAGGTGTCATGCCCCTGCCTGTCTGTTCTGGGAACACCTCCCTAGGGGGCAGGGGCTGGCCGGGGGGGACTTGGGGATCCCATGTAGCTGGGGGGTCACTAGGGAAGGAGTCCGGGGCCTGATGCCACCAGCAGGGCGGGTGGATGGGGAGGGACGTGAGGCCCATTGCTGGGGGTGAGTGGGGAGGGGCCGGGGAGGGGTCGGTCTCCGGCGCTGAGGCCTCGCTCCCGCAGGGGAGAAGACCCAGGACCTGATCGGGGTGTCGGAGCTGATCATCTCCACGGCCGTGCAGGGCATCGTGTTCTGCCTGCTGGGCGCCCAGCCGCTGCTCGTCATCGGCTTCTCCGGGCCCCTGCTCGTCTTCGAAGAAGCTTTTTTCACAGTGAGTTCAGGACTCCTGGGAGGGCCCCGAAGCCCCCCATTATTCCCTGATAGCCCCTGGAGCCACCCGTTACCCTCCAGAACCCCCGAGAGCGGCTCAGAGCCCCCTGATAGCCCCCGGAGCCTCCCATTACCCCCAAAGCCCCCAGAACCCCCAGATAGCCCCTAGGAGCCCCCCATTACTTCCCAGAGCTCCCCAAAATCCCCAGTAGCCTCCCAGAGCCTCCTGGAGCCCCCAACAGCCCCCAAGAGACCCCCCAGAACTCCCAGCAGCCCCCCAGAACTCCCTGATAGTCCCCCAGAAACCCTGTTTGTCCCCTAGAGTGCCCTGCTAGTTCGCTGGAGCCCCAATAATCCCCTGCCTCTCCCTAAACTGACACCCCTCCCTATCCCCCCCGAGCTCCAACCTCCCCCATGGTCCCCTGTAGCCCTGTGAGACCTTCACGAACCCCCCCCAGCCTCCCAGCACCCCCACTTCCCCGGCAGCCTCCAGAGAGCCCCAGGTCCCAGGGGGTGTCTTGGAGAACCCCTCTGTACAGGGCAGCGGCTGGGCACGGGGCCGGAGTCGGGGGTCGTGCTGGCTCCTGATGTCCTGTACCGTAACCCCGGAGCAGACCCACAGCTCAGGCTCCCTGCCAGCCCCAGAGACCCTGCCCCCCCAGCCCCTGTGCCCCCAGTGCTGCCTATTCTTCCCCCAGCCTGCCCTGCCCCTCGATCCCCACCACCCGTTCTGCTCCTGCTGCCCCTGGAACAGCATCCCAGAGACCTTGCCTGGGGGGCAGGGAGGGGAGCCCTTGGCCAGGGGCGCGGAGCAGGCCCCCCTCACTGTGGGCTGTGCCCCGGCAGTTCTGCACGACCAACGGGTTGGAGTACCTGGTGGGGCGCGTGTGGATCGGCTTCTGGCTCATCCTCATCGTGCTGGTGATGGTGGCTGTGGAGGGCAGCATCCTGGTGCGCTTCGTATCCCGCTTCACCCAGGAGATCTTCGCCTTCCTCATCTCCCTCATCTTCATCTACGAGACCTTCTCCAAGCTGGCCAAGGTGAGAGGCTGGGCGGCTGAGCCCAGCCAGCCAAGGCCGGGGGGATCCCACGCTGGGGTGGACAGCTGGATCTGGAGTCGGCGGAGTGCGGGGGGGTTGTGGGGGCTGGAGGGGGCAGGGTATGGAGGGCTGGGCTGGCTGGAGTGGGCGAGACATGGGGTCTGGAGGACGTGGGGGGCCTTGGGGGCTGGAGGGGGTGGGGCGTGGGGGGCTGTCCTGGCTTGAGGGCCTGGGGGGCCGTGGGGGCTGGAGGGGGTGGGGCATTGGAGGCTGTCCTGGCTGGAGGGGGTGGGGCGTGGGGGGTGTCCTGGCTGGAGGGCATGGGGGGCCGTGGGGGCTGGAGGGGGTGGGGCATGGGGGGCTGTCCTGGCTGGAGGGCGTGGGGGGCCGTGGGGGCTGGAGGGGGTGGGGCGTGGGGGGCTGTCCCGGCTGGAGGGCCTGGGGGCTGTGGGCAGGGTCTCAGGCCCCCATGATCTCCTGGCAGATCTTCCAGGAGCACCCCCTGCACGGCTGCGGGCAGGCGAACGGGACGGGCGCAGAGGCGCTGGGCGGGGGCAATGGCAGCGCGGCCCTGGGGAACGGGACGTGGGGCCGGGCCGGGCCGGCAGTGACAGGGCAGCCCAACACAGCCCTGCTCTCGCTGGTGCTCATGGCCGGCACCTTCTTCATCGCTTTCTTCCTGCGCAAGTTCAAGAACAGCCGCTTCTTCCCGGGACGGGTATGTGGGTGGGGCAGCCGAGGGGCCGTGGGGGAGGCTGGGCATGGGGGGCTGGGGGAGAAGGACTGGAGCAGAGCTGTGGGGTGGGAGGAAGGGGCAGGCTGGGGCAGAGCTGGGGGCAGGGTTTGCTGGGGGCAGGGAAGGGCAGAGCTGGGCGCCGGGTTCGCTGGAGGGTAGGGGGGGCTGAGCCCGGGGCAGGGAGAGGTGCTGGGGGGCAGGGAGGAGCAGAGCTGGCGGCAGGCCCCTGCAGGTTGTGCCATGGCAGGGGGGCAGGGCTCCTGGGGGGCAGGCAGGGTTTGCTGGGGGCAGGGCTCCTGGGGCCTGCCCTGGCCAGTGCTGACCCGCTCTCTGCAGATCCGTCGGGTGATCGGGGACTTCGGGGTGCCCATCGCCATCCTCATCATGGTGCTGGTGGATTTCAGCGTCCGGGACACGTACACACAGGTCAGTGGGGCGGGGAGGGGCCTGCAGGCCCATGGCCCCGTGTCAGGGACCCACAGGCTCTGTGCTGTGCCTTGGCCTGCAGACACCCCGTGGGGGGACCCCTCAGCTGCCCTACCCCCAGGGGTCCCCCTCTCCATGGAGCCTCAGGGCTCCAGCCTTCCTGCTGCCTCCCGCAAGCTCTGCCCAGCGAGTCCCACTGAGCTGGGGGAGCCTCGTGCTCTCTGTGGGGACCGACGCACCCAGCTAGGTCTGGCCCCGGCAGCAGGAGCCTTTCCCCCAGAGCAGGTTGTCGACCCCTGGGACACTGCCCGGGAAGCCCGGAGAGCCAGCGGCTCAGCCCTGGTGCGGACTGGCCAAGCCTGGAGCTGGGGACCCGCCTGGTTCCGTCTCCCTGTCCCCGTGTCTGTACGCCCTGGGTGGAGCCGGCGTCCGCCAGCCTGGCCCTGTTCCCACAGGCACTGGCCGCCTTGGGTTCGTCCCCACCACTGCCCAGCCTGCCCTGTGGCGCCAAATTCCCGCAGCCGGGTGGATTCCCCCTGGATGCCCCACGGCCTTGGCTCCGGACTGCCAGGCCTAGGGGGATGGGGATGGGGACAGTGCCCTGGAGATGGGGCACTGGGGCATTACCGCCATTCCCACGTTGGTCCCAGCCTCCTGCCCCCTGCCCCCCATCTCACCATCCCCGCTTATGCCTGCCCCCGCCCCCTTCCCTCCTGCCCCCATTGCTTCACCCGTTCACTTCCCTGGTCCTTCTCCCATGAGCAGAGAACAGCAATCCCCGAAGTCCAAAGGTGCAGACAATCTGATGTTTATTGGGGTGAACTTCCAGCAAACATGATTCCAGTTTCCTTCCTTAGGGTCCCCCTTCCCAGCTCTGACACCACAGAGCCTTACCTGTGTCCCTGTTCCCATTCCCCCCTCAGCAAAACATGATTCTAATTTCCCCACCCCCATTCCCTGTTCCCATTCCCCCCCCACCTTACTTCCTGATTGACTGCAGACTATATAGTAAAACTTGAGTTCTGCATAGCTATACCTTAACCAGCCATTTTACTGAAATTTAGCTAACCAATCCTAACATATTGTAACATGATTATTTAACCAATTAAATCTCACCATCTTAATTAGTTTACACCCAGCAAAATTAATTATACAGCAGACAGAAACAATCATAGAATCATAGAATATCAGGGTTGGAAGGGACCTCAGGAGGTCATCTAGTCCAACCCCCTGCTCAAAGCAGGACCGATCCCCAATTAAATCATCCCAGCCAGGGCTTTGTCAAGCCTGACCTTAAAAACTTCTAAGGAAGGAGATTCCACCACCTCCCTAGGTAACCCATTCCAGTGTTTCACCACCCTCCTAGTGAAAAAGTTTTTCCTAATATCCAACCTAAACCTCCCTCACTGCAACTTGAGACCATTACTCCTTGTTCTGTCATCTGCTACCACTGAGAACAGTCTAGAGCCATCCTCTTTGGAACACCCTTTCAGGTAGTTGAAAGCAGCTATCAAATCCCCCCTCATTCTTCTCTTCCGCAGACTAAACATCCCCAGTTCCCTCAGCATCTCCTCATAAGTCATGTGTTCCAGTCCACTAATCATTTTTGTTGCCCTCCGCGGGACTCTTTCCAATTTTTCCACATCCTTCTTGTAGTGTGGGGCCCAAAACTGGACACAGTACTCCAGATGAGGCCTCACCAATGTCGAATAGAGGGGAACAATCACGTCCCTCGATCTGCTGGCAATGCCCCTGCTTATACATCCCAAAATGCCATTGGCCTTCTTGGCAACAAGGGCACACTGTTGACTCATATCCAGCTTCTCGTCCACTATAACCGCTAGGTCCTTTTCTGCAGAACTGCTGCCGAGCCATTCGGTCCCTAGTCTGTAGCGGTGCATTGGATTCTTCCGTCCTAAGTGCAGGACTCTGCACTTGTCCTTGTTGAACCTCATCAGATTTCTTTTGGCCCAATCCTATAATTTGTCTAGGGCCCACTGTATCCTATCCCTACCCTCCACTGTATCTCCCTCTCCTCCCAGTTTAGTGTCATCTGCAAACTTGCTGAAGGTGCAATCCACACCATCCTCCAGATCATTTATGAAGATATTGAACAAAACCGGCCCCAGGACCGACCCTTGGGGCACTCCACTTGATACCGGCTGCCAACTAGACATGGAGCCATTGATCACTACCCGTTGAGCCTGACAATCTAGCCAACTTTCTATCCACCTTATAGTCTTTTCATCTAGCCCATACTTCTTTAACTTGCTGGCAAGAATACTGTGGGAGACAGTGTCAAAAGCTTTGCTAAAGTCAAGGAACAACACGTCCACTGCTTTCCCTTCATCCACAGAGCCAGTTATCTCGTCATAGAAGGCAATGAGATTAGTCAGGCATGACTTGCCCTTGGTGAATCCATGCTGACTGTTCCTGATCACTTTCCTCTCCTCTCAGTGCTTCAGAATTGATTTCTTGAGGACCTGCTCCATGATTTTTCCGGGGACTGAGGTGAGGCTGACTGGCCTGTAGTTCCCAGGATCCTCCTTCTTCCCTTTTTTAAAGATGGGCACTACATTAGCCTTTTTCCAGTCGTCCGGGACTTCCCCCGATCGCCATGAGTTTTCAAAGATAATGGCCAATGGCTCCGCAATCACATCCGCCAACTCCTTTAGCACTCTCGGTTGCAGCACATCCGGCCCCATGGACTTGTGCTCGTCCAGCTTTTCTAAATAGTCCCGAACCACTTCTTTCTCCACAGAGGGCTGGTCACCTCCTCCCCATGCTGTGCTGCCCAGTGCAGTAGTCTGGGAGCTGACCTTGTTTGTGAAGACAGAGGCAAAAAAAGCATTGAGTACATTAGCTTTTTCCACATCCTCTGTCATTAGGTTACCTCCCTCCTTCAGTAAGGGGCCCACACTTTCCTTGACTCTCTTCTTGTTGCCAACATACCTGAAGAAACTCTTCTTGTTACTCTTAACGTCTCTTGCTAGCTGCAACTCCAGGTGCGATTTGGCCTTCCTGATTTCACTCCTGCATGCCCGAGCAATATTTTTATACTCATCCCTGGTCATTTGTCCAATCTTCCACTTCTTGTAAGCTTCTTTTTTGTATTTAAGATCAGCAAGGATTTCACTGTTAAGCCAAGCTGGTCGCCTGCCATATTTCAGAGTATTTACTATTCTTTCTACACATCGGGATGGTTTGTCCCTGTAACCTCAATAAGGATTCTTTAAAATACAGCTAGCTCTCCTGGACTCCTTTCCCCCTCATGTTATTCTCCCAGGGGATCTTGCCCATCAGTTCCCTGAGGTTGTCAAAGTCTGCTTTTCTGAAGTCCAGGGTCTGTATTCTGCTGCTCTCCTTTCTTCCCTGTGTCAGGATCCTGAACTCGACCATCTCATGGTCACTGCCTCCCAGGTTCCCGTCCACTTTTGCTTCCCCTACTAATTCTTCCCGGTTTGTGAGCAGCAGGTCAAGAAGAGCTCTGCCCCTAGTTGGTTCCTCCAGCACTTGCACCAGGAAATTGTCCCCTACAGTTTCCAAAAACTTCCTGGATTGTCTGTGCACCGCTGTATTGCTCTCCCAGCAGATATCAGGGTGATGGAAGTCTCCCATGAGAACCAGGGCCTGCGATCTAGTAACTTCTGCAAGTTGCTGGAAGAAAGCCTCGTCCACCTCGTCCCCCTGGTCCGCTGGTCTATAGTAGACTCCTACCACGACATCACCCTTGTTGCTCACACTTCTAAACTTAATCCAGAGACTCTCAGGTTTTTCTGCAGTTTCATACTTGAGCTCTGAGCAGTCATACTGCTCTCTTACATACAGTGCAACTCCCACACCTTGTCTGCCCTGCCTGTCCTTCCTGAACAGTTTATATCCATCCATGACAGTACTCCAGTCATGTGAGTTATCCCACCAAGTCTCTGTTATTCCAATCACATCCTAATTCCTTGACTTTGCCAGGACTTCCAGTTCTCCCTGCTTGTTTCCCAGGCTTCTTGCGTTTGTGTATAGGCACTTGAGATAACTCGCTGATCGCCCCCAATCACAGAACCAGACAGAGACTGTATAGACAAACAATAGGGAAATGGGGGCTACACTGTTTGGACAAACACAGAAATGAGGATTTCACATCCCAGCTATTGATAAGTGAGTTCTTGCCAGACAGGATGCTACCAAACTAAGTTTCCTTTTACATCTTCTAGGCACTTCCCGTTCTCTGGAGGCGACAGGCATTATCAGGACAGAATTGTATCCTAACAGCCCAATAGCACCTGATTTCAATGGGACTAGTTCGGAATGTGAGGACATGACCAGTCGCTTCCCAGCTTATGGCTGCCTCTGCTGCTTAGCCAAAGGCCTTAGCCTAAGCACAGGGCCTCAGACTGTCACAGGGAGAGAAGGCCCTTGCACCGGCCGACAGTGATTTTGATTCTTTCTTTTATACCTCTATAACTAGCTAAGTGATAAGAATACACCTAAATTCTTAGTGTATCGGCCTTTACAGCCAGGCCTGAATATCTAGATCCTAACACTCCACTCCTTTTTTTTCTTTTTCTTTTGGGATCCTCCTGCCCAGGTATCCCTGGAAAAGCATAGGACATATGGCGACACATTTCCTGATAGGTCCAGGCATCAAGGTGGAAGGTGTCGCTATTCCATCTGTCCCACTGCCCCTTGTGTAGTACCGTGCCCTGCACCTTCTCTCGTACGGCCATACCACACCTATTCCAATTAGTGTTCCAGACTTCCCATTACAGTGGGCCCGAGAAGGTTGGGTCCGGGTTGTCCAGTGCACTGTAGGGTTTGGAGGGCTTATTACATTCCTGATAGGTTATCTCCCTATGCAACGTAACACAAGTACAGTTAACAATACAAAATCCACAGCAGCACTGAGTCCTGACCACTGCAATATGGTCCAGCATCCAAGACACCCCCAAAACACTGCCTCTCCTCCTTCGACGGGGCCACGATCTTATGTGTCCAGTTGCTGGCAGTTGCAACAAGCTGCCCCTGCAAATTTTGCATACTTTTGTCCATATCATAAGTCCACTGAATGTTCACAGAGAAATGGGTTATTCTCCAAACCAGCTTGACCACTTGGTATGGAATCAGGCCATATGCCCTGGTTTGATTATTCACAGCAATAAGATTCACAGATCCATTTGTGCACCAAAGTCCAGGTAGCAGCGTGTAGCTGTGTGTAGTTTGGTTATGGGCTGGTGTAATTGTGCCCCCAGTAATATGTACATTGCCAGCAAACCACCTTATACACGGTACACCCAACTGTCCACCCCTTGCATAGGCCATTGATCCTGCTCCTCCATAGTCACAGGAGAGGGGCACATCCAAACATCTTCTCTTGATTCACACTCTTTTACACACCCCTCCACTGATTCCCAGTGAGCTCCTCCCCTTTTCATTATTCCCATAGGGCTTGTGGGGGTCACCTTAGTTACCGTTCCATTTCCAGGTTCCACGGTAGCTATTACACAGGTGCTGGCCTCCTAGTTGAGCATTTTGCATTCCCATACACATCTCCCCCCCAAGGTCAGCCTTTTGAAGCCATCCCCCACCCATGCATGAGGTTTTCTGTTCATTAAAACACAACAGTGCTAGCAACAAGACAAACACCACAGACAAACAACACAAAACATAGATCCATGGTATTCTGGGTTATTTTTCTGCTGGCGCCAGCTTCCTTGTAGAGTGTCTGAAAAACAAAAGAAACAATTTCCACCCCCCCGGTGGGGATAGACTATTGCTTAATAATAATACCACTTCCTCTTACAAATTTCCTTGCTAATTGCAGGAAAAACAGAAGAATTACCTCCAGGCTGTCCTTATTTTGTTTTATAATCAGGCTAGTGAATTACCCCACTCACTGGTCATTTATGAAATTCATGAATCATAGAATCATAGAATATCAGGGTTGGAAGGGACCCCTGAAGGTCATCTAGTCCAACCCCCTGCTCGAAGCAGGACCAATTCCCAGTTAAATCATCCCAGCCAGGGCTTTGTCAAGCCTGACCTTAAAAACCTCTAAGGAAGGAGATTCTACCACCTCCCTAGGTAACGCATTCCAGTGTTTCACCACCCTCTTAGTGAAAAAGTTTTTCCTAATATCCAATCTAAACCTCCCCTACTGCAACTTGAGACCATTACTCCTCGTTCTGTCATCTGCTACCATTGAGAACAGTCTAGAGCCATCCTCTTTGGAACCCCCTTTCAGGTAGTTGAAAGCAGCTATCAAATCCCCCCTCATTCTTCTCTTCTGCAGGCTAAACAATCCCAGCTCCCTCAGCCTCTCCTCATAAGTCATGTGTTCTAGACCCCTAATCATTTTTGTTGCCCTTCGCTGGACTCTCTCCAATTTATCCACATCCTTCTTGTAGTGTGGGGCCCAAAACTGGACACAGTACTCCAGATGAGGCCTCACCAATGTCGAATAGAGGGGAACGATCACGTCCCTTGATCTGCTCGCTATGCCCCTACTTATACATCCCAAAATGCCATTGGCCTTCTTGGCAACAAGGGCACACTGCTGACTCATATCCAGCTTCTCGTCCACTGTCACCCCTAGGTCCTTTTCCACAGAACTGCTGCCTAGCCATTCGGTCCCTAGTCTGTAGCTGTGCATTGGGTTCTTCCATCCTAAGTGCAGGACCCTGCACTTATCCTTATTGAACCTCATCAGATTTCTTTTGGCCCAATTCTCCAATTTGTCTAGGTCCTTCTGTATCCTATCCCTCCCCTCCAGCGTATCTACCACTCCTCCCAGTTTAGTATCATCCGCAAATTTGCTGAGAGTGCAATCCACACCATCCTCCAGATCATTTATGAAGATATTGAACAAAACCGGCCCCAGGACCGACCTCTGGGGCACTCCACTTGACACCGGCTGCCAACTAGACATGGAGCCATTGATCACTACCCGTTGAGCCCGACAATCTAGCCAGCTTTCTACCCACCTTATAGTGCATTCATCCAGCCCATACTTCCTTAACTTGCTGACAAGAATACTGTGGGAGACCGTGTCAAAAGCTTTGCTAAAGTCAAGAAACAATACATCCACTGCTTTCCCTTCATCCGCAGAACCAGTAATCTCATCATAAAAGGCAATTAGATTAGTGGTGTACCTCAGTTTCCCCTCTTGTACAACAGACCAAGTTTGCAATAGTTTCTCTGCTGTACCAAGCTTTACGTTTATTCTCAGGTAATAGCTGAGACACCGCTTCAGATTTTAGCACTGTACACACACACACACACCCCCCTTAAGGTTAACCTGTTCCCCTTATTTGCAGGCTTGACTCGTTTTTTCACCTCCCTTTTCTGGAGGGCCATAATCTGAGTCTTCTAGTAGCTGGTTTGCTGACCAGATGTATTCATTATCTGCAGCTCCTTTGTGCCCATCAGCTAGGTAATTTGCATTTACACAGAGGCTTTCCAGCTTGCTTTTGGATCCAAAGCTGCTAGCAGCTCAGAGACTGTCTTAAAAGGGAAACATTCCACTTCCACTAGAGTTCTGATTACTTTCCACTTTCATCTCCTGCTCCGAAACACACAGAGATCTGAAAAAGAAAGCTCAATCTATTCTGGCTCCTTTTGGAGCCCTATTAGGATTTTATTTAAGTACCATGTTTTGTTTGCATTTCTTTTACCCCTTCTCCAATATACACTGCACACGTGCTGGGAAAATGCACATTCCTTCCATATAGTTTAACCTCCACAACATTATATTAGCCATATTAATTTTACACATGGTGTAACTGCCTCCCCCATGCCCACAGAGTTTTCATGCACACCCACCAAAGCGACAGTCCGATCCCTCAGAGCCACCCCAAGGCTCAGTGTTCCCATCATTGCTCCCCTTTTCCTTTTCTTTTACCTGTGCACACACACAAAATTCTTTTTTGCCTAATATTCCTTGCACTGTGATTACTCTTTTACACAACTGTACCCCGATTACACTCCCATCTTGTACAACTAGAGACCGTCAGGGGCAGCTAAGTTAGGTTCCACTAGAAACCCCTTACATTCCTTTAGTGATTTTGATTCTTTCTTTTATACGTCTATAACTAGCCAAGTGATAAGAATACACCTAAATTCTTAGGGTATGTCTACACTACGGAATAAGGTCGAATTTATAGAAGTCGTTTTTTTTAGAAATCGGTTTTATATATTCGAGTGTGAGTGTCCCCACAGAAAATGCTCTAAGTGCAGTAACTCGGCGGAGCGCTTCCACAGGCCCGAGGCAAGCGTCGACTTCCGGAGCGTTGCACTGTGGGTAGCTATTCCACAGTTCCCGCAGTCTCCGCTGCCCATTGGAATTCTGGGTTGAGATCCCAATGCCTGATGGAGCTAAAACATTGTCGCGGGTGGTTCTGGGTACATATCGTCAGGCCCCCGTTCCCTCCCTCCCTCCGTGAAAGCAAGGGCAGACAATCGTTTCGCGCCTTTTTTCCTGAGTTACCTGTGCAGACGCCATACCACAGCAAGCATGGAGCCCGCTCAGCTCACGGTCACCGTATGTCTCCTGGGTGCTGGCAGACGCGGTACGGCTTTGCTACACAGCAGCAGCAACCCCTTGCTTTGTGGCAGCAGACGGTGCAATTGGACTGGTAGCCGTCATCGTCATGTCCGAGGTGCTCCTGGTGGCCTGTGGGAGGTCGATCAGGAGCGCCTGGGCAGACATGGGCGCAGGGACTAAATTTGGAGTGACTTGACCAGGTCATTCTCTTTAGTCCTGCAGTCAGTCCTATTGAACCATCTTATGGTGAGCAGGCAGGTGATACGGATTGCTAGCAGTCCTATTGCATCATCTTCTGCCGGGCAGGCAAGAGATGAGGATGGCTAGCAGTCGTACTGTACCATCTTCTGCCGAGCAGCCATGAGATGTGGATGGCATGCAGTCCTTCTGCACCGTCTGCTGCCAGCCAAAGATGTAAAAGATAGATGGAGTGGATCAAAACAAGAAATAGACCAGATTTGTTTTGTACTCATTTGCAAATCCCCCCCCCCCCCCCCCCCCGTCTAGGGGACTCATTCCTCTAGGTCACACTGCGGTCACTCACAGAGAAGGTGCAGCGAGGTAAATCTAGCCATGTATCAATCAGAGGCCAGACTAACCTCCTTGTTCCAATAAGAACAATAACTTAGGTGCACCATTTCTTATTGGAACCCTCCGTGAAGTCCTGCCTGAAATACTCCTTGATGTAAAGCCACCCCCTTTGTTGATTTTAGCTCCCTGTAAGACAACCCTGTAAGCCGTGTCGTCAGTCGCCCCTCCCTGCGTCAGAGCAAAGGCAAACAATCGTGCATCTGAGTTGAGAGTGCTGTCCAGAGCAGTCACAATGGAGCACTCTGGGGTAGCTCCCGGAGGCCAGTACCGTCGAATTGTGTCCACAGTACCCCAAATTCGACCCGGCAAGGCCGATTTAAGCGCTAATCCACTTGTCAGGGGTGGAGTAAGGAAATCGATTTTAAGAGCCCTTTAAGTCGAAATAAAGGGCTTCATTGTGTGGACAGGTGGAGGTTTACATCAATTTAACGCTGCTAAATTCGACCTAAAGTCCTAGTGTAGACCAGGGCTTAGAGTATAGGCCTTTACAGCCAGGCCTGAATATCTATAGCCTAACACCCCACACCTCCCCATTCCCCCTCACGCCTGTCCCACTGCTGCCATACTCCTGCTCCCCATCCCCCCTCATGCCTGCCCCCGTCCCCCCTGCCCACACCTCCCCATCCCTCCTCACGCCTGCCCCCCATCCCCATCCCCCTGTCCCTCCACATGCCTGCTCCCCCATCTTCAGCACGTCCCCCCCTGACCCCATCCCCCATTGCCCCCTGTGCCGAGGGCCCCCCCCGATTGGGTCTCATGGCCCCCCCATTCCCCCCACAGAAGCTGAGCGTTCCCAGCGGCTTCTCAGTGACGGCCCCGGAGAAGCGGGGCTGGGTCATCAACCCCCTGGGCGAGGGCAGCTCCTTTCCCGTCTGGATGATGGTGGCCAGCGCCCTGCCAGCCGTGCTGGTCTTCATCCTCATCTTCATGGAGACCCAGATCACCACGTGAGCCGAGCCGCCTGCAGGCGGGGGATGTGGGGGGGGCATGGCAATGTGGGGGGGCTAAGAGGGGAGGCCCCGGGCTGGGGGGTCGTGGGGCAGGCCCTGATTCTCCAGTGCCCCCCAGGCTGATCATCAGTAAGAAAGAGCGCATGCTGCAGAAGGGCTCTGGCTTCCACCTCGACCTGCTGCTGATCGTGGCCATGGGCGGCTTCTGCGCCCTCTTTGGGCTGCCCTGGCTGGCGGCCGCCACGGTGCGCTCGGTGACCCACGCCAACGCCCTGACAGTCATGAGCAAGGCCGTGGCCCCCGGCGACAAGCCCAAGATCCAGGAGGTGAAGGAGCAGCGCGTCACGGGGCTGCTGGTGGCCCTGCTTGTGGGTGAGTCCCGCCGGCCGCCCCATCTCCCCAGCCCACTGCCGACCGGGAGAGCGGCTCACTGGGCAGGCGGAGCTCAGACACAGCTGTGGGGCCGGGGGTTGCTTTGGGACATGGGGGGGCAATCTGGGGAAGCCCTGGGGCTTGTAGGGGTGGGTGTCACAGACCCACAGCATCGGGGCTGCACCCCCAGCTTTGGAACGGTTTCTAGGAGGCCCCTTCGCTTCCTCATGAGTCTCACGTTCCCTCCCCTGGGCTCTGCACACAGCTCTGCCCCATTCTGGGAGCGTGTGGGGAGCCTGTCTGCCACAGGAGACACTAGCCCTGGCAGCTGGCCTAGGGGTAGGCCAGGGACAGGGCTGGGGTGGGGGTGGGGGGGCAGTGTGAGCCTGTCACGGACCCACAGGTTTGGGGTTGTACCCCTAGCTTTGGAACAGTCTCTGGGAGGCCCCTTCTCTGTGCCAGCCCCCCGGGGGGTTCTTGCTCTTCCTCCAGGGTGAGCCACGCGGCCTCACCGCCCCCTAGACTGGCCCTATGGGCCTGCAGCTCCCCCCCCACCCCCACGAGCTCCAGGCAGTGAGTCCCCCGGAGACAGCCCCTGAGGGAGACTCGGCTGCTCTGCAGGGATTAGGGCCCCTCGCCCAGCCCCTGGAGGGACCCTCCCAGTGCGGGCACAGCTGGGGGTCACTCGTTAGCTGGGGCCCTGCCTAGGGGGCCCTTAGGGCAGCCCGGGGCAATGAAGGGTGAAGCAGGGTCCATCCTGGCCAGCCCCGAGCCCAGCCTGGCTGTGGGGAACCCTTGGGTCCGGCTCTGTCTGTCTGGGCGGCCTCCTTGGTCAGACTCCTTCCAGCCCCCGACTCTTGTCCCCACCTTCCTGCTCCTAGCCCCGAGTTCTCCAGCGGGGATCCTTGTTCAGTCTCCCCTGCGGGGGAGAGGTCTATCCCCCTTGGGGCCGTGGGTTCCTGGGTGTCCCTATCGGGGTGCTTGGATTTGCCGTTCTCATGCTGCACTGAGATGGGGACCGGGCCCAGCCAGGGGACACCCGCCCCTGTGTCCTTAGCCGGCCCTGAGAGCAGACAGGTCCCTTCCCCACACTGGGCAACAATGCAGCATATGGGGAAACTAAGGCACAAACAAGACTCATTAAAACATTACACAATTACTCGCACGTTGTTATGGGAGTGAGTAGTGGTGGGAGGGGGCAGGTCATCGGGGGGTCGGGCAGGCAGTGGGGGTGGGGCCGAGTTGGGGGCAGGTAGCGGGGGCAGCGTTTGCAGAGAGCAGCGCCGGGGTGGGGGCGGCGAGCTCCCGTGGGCCCCAGGTGCCCTGGCGCCTTTAGCGGGTTCTCAGTGTCTGCCCCCGCACCCCGCCAGGCCTGTCCATCGTCATCGGGGACCTGCTGCGGCACATCCCCCTGGCCGTGCTCTTTGGGATCTTCCTCTACATGGGCGTGACCTCGCTGAACGGCATCCAGTTCTACGAGCGTCTGCACCTGATGCTCATGCCCCCCAAGCATCACCCCGACGTCACCTACGTCAAAAAGGTCTGCGCAGGGCGGGGGAGGGGCACAGAGCCGGGCGGGGGGCATGGCCCATTGGGCAGAGCCGGGGGAGGGGCACAGAGCCGGGCGGGGGGGGGGGGTATGTCCCATGGGGCAGTGGGGGGAGGGGGCACAGAGCCGGGTGGGGGGCATGGCCCATTGGGCAGAGCCAGGGGAGGGGAAACAGAGCCGGGCGGGGGGGAGTGTATGTCCCATGGGGCAGTGGGGGGAGGGGGAACAGAGCCGGGTGGGGGGCATGTCCCATTGGGTACTGGGTGGGAGGGAGAACAGAGCCGGGAGGGGGGCATGTCCCATGGGTCAGTGGGGGGGGGAACAGAGCCGGGCAGGGGGCATGTCCCACTGGGCAGAGCCGGGGGAGGGGGCACAGAGCCAGCCGGGGGGCATGTCCCATTGGGTAGAGCCGGGGGAGGGGGAACAGAGCCGGGCGGGGGGCATGTCCCATGGGGCAGTGGGGGGAGGGGGAACAGAGCCGGGTGGGGGGCATGTCCCATTGGGTACTGGGTGGGAGGGGGAACAGAGCCGGGAGGGGGGCATGTCCCATGGGGCAGTGGGGGGGGGAACAGAGCCGGGCAGGGGGCATGTCCCACTGGGCAGAGCCGGGGGAGGGGGCACAGAGCCGGGCGGGGGGCATGTCCCACTGGGCAGAGCCGGGGGAGGGGGCACAGAGCCGGGCGGGGGGCATGTCCCACTGGGCAGAGCCGGGGGAGGGGGCACAGAGCCAGCCGGGGGGCATGTCCCATTGGGTAGAGCCAGGGGAGGGGGAACAGAGCCGGGCGGGGGGCATGTCCCATGGGGCAGTGGGGGGGAGGGGGAACAGAGCCGGGCGGGGGGCATGTCCCACTGGGCAGAGCCGGGGGAGGGGGCACAGAGCCGGGCGGGGGGCATGTCCCACTGGGCAGAGCCGGGGGAGGGGGCACAGAGCCAGCCGGGGGGCATGTCCCATTGGGCAGAGCCAGGGGAGGGGGAACAGAGCCGGGCGGGGGGCATGTCCCATGGGGCAGTGGGGGGGAGGGGGAACAGAGCCGGGCGGGGGGCATGTCCCATTGGGTACTGGGTGGTGCCAGCTGTGGGGGGAATGGAGCCAGTACCAGGGGTCCCATTCCAAACTGCAGGGGGAGCGGGGTTGGCGGTCGCGTTGCGGGGGGAGCCCGCAGTGGGGATCTGGGGGGGGGCACAGAGCCAGCAGGGGCCCGCCTGCGGGGGCGGCGGGGAAAGCCGCTCTCTGCACTGGGCCCGGGGCATTAACCCCCGTGCGGCTGCCCGGCCAGGTGCGCACCCTGCGGATGCATCTCTTCACGGGCCTGCAGCTGGCGTGCCTGGCCGTGCTCTGGGCCGTCATGTCCACGGCAGCCTCCCTGGCCTTCCCCTTCATCCTCATCCTCACCGTGCCGCTCCGCATGTGGCTGCTCACCCGCGTCTTCACCGACCGCGAGCTGAAGTGTGTAAGTCCCGTGCGGGGGGCCACAGGATGCCCTCAGGCGCCAGCCTCGGCCTGGCTGGGGGTAGGGGTGGGGGGAGCCACCCCCACAGCCCACCGGGGTAGCTGGAGGGTCCTGCCGCCCTGTGGCAGTGGGAGGCTCTGCTGGGCCGCAGCAGGGGCAGGGGGGAGGCGATGGCTGGGCACGGGGCGGGGGGCGGGGGCGGGGGAGGCGATGGCTGGGCACGGGGCGGGGGGCGGGGGCGGGGGAGGCGATGGCTGGGCACGGGGCGGGGGGCCGCAGCGGGGGCGGGGGAGACGCCGGCTGGGCACGGGGGGAGGGGGGGCCGCAGCGGGGGCGGGGGAGACGCCGGCTGGGCACGGGGCGGGGGGCCGCAGCGGGGGCGGGGGAGACGCCGGCTGGGCATGGGGCGGGGGGCCGCAGCGGGGGCGGGGGAGATGCCGGCTGGGCACAGGGCGGGGGGACGCAGCGGGAGGTGCTGGCTCAGAGGTGGGGGGTGGTCTGGCAGTGCCGGGTGCTGCCTCGGCCCCGGCTCCCCACCCACCCGCCGCCGTTTGCTCCCCTCTCCCCCCAGCTGGACGCGGAGGAGGCGGAGCCGATCTTCGACGAGCGGGAAGGGGTGGACGAGTACAACGAGATGCCGATGCCCGTGTGAGGGGCGCCAGCCAGGGACCCTGTGCGGGGCTGCGGGCGCAGGCAGGCCCCTGCTGCTGTGCCAGGGGCCGCAGCGGCACTGCCCGGACCTGCGCCCTGGCCAGCCCCGTGGCCGCGTGGACTGTGCCCAGCGCTCACCAGTGCCCGGGCCACAGCAGACGCTCACCCCGCGGCCCGGGCTGCCCCCGGCCAGAGCAGCTGTTCACAGCGTCCGGCCCTGCGGGGGCTGCTACCCGCCCTGGGCCATGCCTGCTGCCCCCAGCCACTGCCGTCCGAACTGTATGGTGCGCTGGACCCCACCCCTGCTGGGGGGCTACAGGAACCCACCTCCCTGCTCCAGCCCGGGGCCCCACCCAGACAATCAGGTGTTTCCTAAATTCCATGGGGTTTTATTTAAGAGAATAATTTAACTGTCAATAAACAGCTTTCTAAGGAAGGTGCAGGGCCTGGCTTGGGGGCTTCTGGGGGGTACACTGGCCGGGCGGGCAGCTCGCACACAGGCCTGGAGCAAGGCAGCAGGGCTGGTGCCAGCAGCCGCTGCACAGGGGGGTTCGGTGACCACGTTTGTGCGGCAAACCCGTGCCCAAGTCCGTGCGTCGCCCCTGCCCGATTCAACCGTCACGGGCCCCGGCCACACCCGCAGGCTTGGCATGGCTGGGGCTGGACAGGAAGCCGCACAGTGCCCCTCCCCCCCACACGCTAGGCTGGGTTGTCGCTATGGGGCAAAATCAGGACTGCCCCACACCCCTGAGAAACCGGGGGGGGCACAGCACAGTGTGTTCCTGTTCCTGCCCTGCCGAGGGTCCCGCCGGACACATGTGGCTGCTCCAAGGACAGTTGGGGCTGGGGAGCGGCACCTCCCTCCCAGGCAGGGGGCACTCACTATGGCCAGACCATGCCACACCCTGCTCCTCCCCCCAGGAGGTGGGCCTAGGACCAGACCCCTGGCAGGGTGCAGCAGGCACTGTCCCACCCCTGGGCCCCTGCCCTGGGGGCTGTGAACTCCTGGCACCGACAAACAGGACAGGACAGGGCAGATTTTTCTCCATTTTTATTGTAAACTTTGTCCCCCACCACCACAGCGGCACCTTGGGCTGGGCCTGGGGGCAAACAGCCCCTCCTCCAGGGAGCCAGCCCCTCCCCAGAGGCAAACAGCTCCAGGGCCCCCCTGCCAATGCGCTTCCAGCCACTCCTCCAGGCCCTGTGCAGCCCCCGGGGGAGAGGCAGGCAGCTCAGGGAGCCCTGCCCCTGAGGATAAACAGACCAGTGCTTGTCCCCAGTGCACCCCCCCTTTGGCAGACAGGAGGCTCGTGGGTGGAGTAGCAGGCTCATCATACACTGCTCCCACTTGGGGCCGTGGCGCTGTCCCACCCGTTTACACCAGACACCCACCCCCATTGCTGCACCAGCCCGACCCCCGATCCCTCAGCAAATGCCAATAAATAATAGCCACACGCTACGCCCGCCACCACCAGCCCCACCGGCCGACAGCCCCTGGCCTGGGAGCTGCCTTGCCCTCAGCCCCAGGGGAGGGAGGGAGCCTCCGGGAGCAGGCTCCTTGGCACGCGGAGGTGAGGTGGGTCTCTCGCCGTCACTGTGCCCCGGGGGCAGCGGCTGCTTTCAAAAGCGGAGCTCCCGCAGCTTCTGCCGCAGATAGTGCTTGGCCTCCTCGACACCGCTCACCTTCTCCAGCTCCATGTAGGGCAGCTGCACACAGGAGAGGAGGGTCACTTAGCACCAATGCCAGGCTGGGGCAGGGGCCTTTCCCCCTAGGGCACAAGGGCCTGGCTGGTGCAGGAGGGTAGGGGAATAGAAGAGGGGCCTTTTCCACAAGCAGGGCCCAGCTCCCCTCCCCACCAGAGGAAGCAGCTCCGGCTCCAGCCCCACCTCGGGGTGCTTGGTGCATCTATTGAAACTCCTCCCCGCAAAAGCTGAGCTCAGGTGTCAGGGTTTGTGTGGGGGCTGCTGCTGGCCTGTGCAATCCAGGAGGTCAGACTAACATGAGCTAATGGCCCCTCCACGGAGCTATGTGTTAACCTAGAGGGCTGGCTGCAGGTGCCCCCGCGCTGGCCTGGCCCATTCCCGGATCGTAACTGACTCCTGGCTACATGAATTGCTCCAAAGTGCGGGCAGCTCCTGTGCCAGAGCAGAATCTGTGGGCAGCAGAGATGGGGGGCCCAACGCTGCACAACCTGGTTCTCCCTGCCCCCCCCCCCATGAGGGCATATGGGACACAGCAGCCACACCTGTCCCTCGCTGGATCCACAGACACAAGGTCACTGTGACCCCATCCGCCTACAAGGTCTGTCACTCTGCATCACAGCTGTGCTGCGGGACCGCAGCCTGGGGCCAGGCTAGCAGTTCCCAGACCAATGGGCCGGGGGCAGGTACCCTCAGGGCAGTTAGCTAAACAAGGATTTGCTGTCCCATCCCGCTGCCAGATCCACGGTGGAGTGTGTGGTAAAAGGCTGGGCTGAGCACCAAGACAGGACAGTCCTCAGGACACTGAAATCGCCTAGCCATCAGCTGAGAGGGCCGCAATAGCTGAGGGAAAGGGCATAACTACTAGGTGACAGACTGATACAGGCGAGCTGGCTACTTACATAATCTCTGGGACGAGATGGCCTGGCACTTACGGGCTAGTAAGCCTAACTTCATTGCCAGGCAAACTGGTTGAAAGTGTAGCAAAGAATTATCAGACACACGGATGAATGCAATATGCTGTAGAGGAGTCAACATGGCTTTTGTAAAGGGAAATCATGCCTCACCACTCTACTAGAATTCTTTGAGGGGGTCAAGAAACATGTGAGCAAGGGTGATCTGATGGATATAGTGTACTTGGACTTTCAGAAAACCTTTCACAAGGTCCCTCACCAAGGTTCTTAGGCAAAGTAAGCAGTCATGGGATAAGAAGGAAGGTGGTCTCATGGATCGGTAACTGCTTAAAACAGATGAAACAAAGGGGAGGAATAAATGATCAGTTTTCAGAATGAAGAGAGTTAAATAGTGGTGTCCCCCAGGGGTCTGTACTGGGACCAGTCCTATTCAACATATTCATAAATGATCTGGGAAAAGGCGTAAACAGTGAGGTGGCAAAGTTTGCAGATGATACAAAATTACTCAAGATAATTCAGTCCAAAGCAGACTGCAAAGATCTGTGAAGGGATGTCACAAAACTGGGTGACTGGGCAACAAAATAACAGATTAAATTCAATGTTGATAAATGCAAAGTAATGCACACTGAAAAACATAATCCCAACTATATGTATAAAATGATGGGGTCTAAATTAGCTGTTACCACTCAAGAAAGAGATCTTGGAGTCATTCATAGAATCATAGAATATCAGGGTTGGAAGGGACCTCAGGAGGTCATCTAGCCCAACCCCCTGCTCAAAGCAAGACCAATCCCCAACTAAATCATCCCAGCCCGGGCTTTGTCAAGCTGGGCCTTAAAAACCTCAAAGGGAAGAGATTCCACCACCTCCCTAAATAACCCATTCCAGTGCTTCACCACCCTCCTAGTGAAATAGTGTGATGAAGTGAGAATGTTCTTAATGTTTTCTCTGAATACTGTATGGATGCCTCAATTTCCCCTATGCAGATCTTAAGTATCTAGGTGGCGGGATAAGGGTGTGTGATTGGGGCAGAGCCCTAGAGGGCCAGTGTGATGGAGTCTGCACAGAGAATGGCCGACACCCTGTCTCCCGGCAACTGATGGCCTGGGCCCCTCCTCTGCAAAGGTGCCAACTGAAGGGGTTGGAGAACAAAGAGATCAGGTGGCCTCCTGGCCCAGGAAAGAGACAAAGGTGAGAGCAGGGGTGGGCGAGTTTCAGTTTTGGAGCTGGCTGGGGAAATGGAGGGAGGCTCAGAGGGGGCTCTGACCTCCCTGCCCCCAAAGATGGACCTGACTGAAGTGTCCTGTTCTCTGTACCTACAAGCTCTGTTTTAGACCATGTTCCTGTCGTCTAATAAACTGGCTGGCTGAGAGTCACGTCTGACTGCGGAGTTGGGGTGCAGGGCCCTTTGGCTCTCCCAGAGCCCCGTCTGTGTGGACTCGCGGTGGGAAGCGCACGGTGTGGACGGGGATGCTGAATGCTCCGATGTCAGCCCCAGAAAGGTCGAAATTGTGTGAGCTTCTTGCCCTAGGGAGAGGAGGCTTCCCCAGAGTCCTGACTGGCTTCATATGGAGTAGTCTCAGAGCAGTGCCCGGGGACTCTGTGACAAACAGTATTTCCAAATATCCAACCTAGACCTCCCCCATTGCAACTTGAGACCAGCGCTCCTTGTCCTGTCATCTGCCACCGAGATCTTGGAGTCACTGTGGATAGTTTTCTGAAAACATCCACACAATGTGCAGCAGCAGCCAAAAAAGCAAACAGAACGTTGGGAATCATTAGGACAGGGAGAGATAATGAGACAGAAAATATCGTATTGCCTCTGTATAAATCCATGGTACACCCACACCTTGAATACTGTGTGCAGGTCTGCTCACCCCATCTCAAAAACAATGTATTAGAAGTGGAAAAGGCACAGAGAAGGGCAACAAAAATGATTAGGGGTATGGAACAGCTTCCATATGAGGAGAGATTAATAAAACTGACTTTTCAGCTTGGAAAAGAGACGACTAAGGGGGGAATATGACAGAGGCCTGTAAAACCATGGCTGGTGTGGAGAAAGTGAATAGGGAAGTGATATAGACCCCTTCACCTAACACAAGAACCAGGGGTTACCTAATGAAATTAATAAGCAGCAGGTTTAAAACAAACAAAAGTATTTCTTCACACAACACACAAACCTATGGAACTCCTTGCCAGGGGATGTTGTGAAGGCCAAGACTGTAACAGGGTTCAAAAAAGAAGTAGATAAGTTCATGGAGAGTAGGTCCATCAATGGCTATTAGCCAGGATGGGCCGGGACAGAACCCCATGCCCTGGGTGTCCCTAAATGTCTGACTACCAGAATCTGGGAGTGGACAACATGAGACAGATCACTTGATAATTATCTTGTTCTGTTAATTCCCTCTGAAGCACCTGGCCCTGGCCCCGGCCCCATTGGAAGATGGGCTACTGGGCTAGATGGACCATTGGTCTGAGCAGTGTGGCCATTCTGATGTTCTCCCCCAGTGACACACGTAAAAGAGGTGATGTCCCAAGAGGCTCTGGAGACATGTTGTGTGCAGCCTGGTTTCTCTCAAGTTTCACTGTGGTTCATGGAAGTGAAGGGTTTGGTCTAAGTGAAAATCAGATGGCCACCTTGGAGAGGAATTTAAAGGCGGGTGGGGGGGTGGTGGAATGTCTCAGCCTCACCTTACCCGCAGGGAAAACACTGTAAGGAGGAGAGAATTTGCCACACTGGCTTAAACCTTGCTAACTCTCCTGGCTGGAGCAATAGCCATGAGCTGGAGAGCACATGGACCAGGGCTCACTGGGGAGCGGGAGATAAGGCCCCTAAGAACTACAGTAGGGCCCAGGCCTGGGAGGCGCCTGACTGAGGAGACAGGCCTTGGAGAAACTTCCAAACACTGGGACGGGAAAATACAGCATCTGAAGAGGAGAATATTCGGCTGCTGAGGCAGCAGTTGCCTGAGCCCAAGAGGCCCGCCTCTGGCCTCTAGCTCCTGTTCTCTAGACTCAGGAACAAAAGCTTACAGAGGCTGGTTGTAAAGTGGATGGACGAATCTCATCCCCTCTGAGCTGCAGCCTGGCCTGGGGATGTCCCGCTCTGTGCCAGGAAGGGATAACCCTCCATCTGCTGTGCTCAGCCAGTCCGTGCCCAGGCTTTCAGGGCAAGACATGGGGGCTGGGGTGGGGGGGCAGTTTGCGACACACTGGTGGCCATGTGGACGGATGCAGTAGGGCTGGGAGCCAACAGAAGCTAAGGGGCTATGAGTACTACCAAGGCTGCATCCTGCCGGATGGATCCTATGAGCTGGGGTGTCAGGGAACAGGAAGAACGGCATAAAAGAGAAATTCAAATCAGAGGATAAGGGAAACAGCCTGGAGGGACCCTGGCACCTGCTCAGGGGCAGATGAGAAGACTTTGTCAGTGGCAAAGCAGGTCCATCACAGCTGGGCCCCATGAGCAGAACACAGAGAAGAGTCCTTCAGAGCCCACCCAGCCCCATGGGAGCTCAGTCCTGGGTGCAAGTGAGCCAGCAGAGTGTGGCTTGTTCCTGGGACGGGATGGGCCCTGGGAGCTACCCTGTGCAAAGAGAACCATGTCCTCAGCTGCTCCCCCGCAGACCGGGGTGAGCAGGACTAGCCCAGCCTGTTGCAACAATACCATGTGGAGGTGGGTCTCAGGATCTCACTGCTCTCCCTCACAGGCCGCTGAAATCACATGGAATTCCAGCATATGGATATTGCAGGAGACCCTTTCTGGGACCCGTCTGAGGACTGTCCGCCAGGCTAGGGGTTATTCCTGACGCACATGGCCATACATGAAGGAGGCTCCTGAGCAGAGATGGGTCCCACCTATCGAGGAAGGGATATGGACTGGCTAGCCTAGTTAGGCGGGCTTTAACCCAGGTTGGATGGGAGCAGGAGACAAAAACCCACAGGCAGAGCAAAAACATGGAGACCTGGGAGAAGGGTCAGAATCTGGGGGGAGCATGGGCCGTTATAGGAGGGACAAGGGAGAGACAAGAGGGAACATAGGGGGGAAATCAAACCAGTATCTTAGATATCGGTATGCTAGTGTGAGAAGTGGGGGGAATAAGCAGGAAGAACTAGAAATGCTAGTGAACAAACAGAACTATGTATCACAGCTGGCATCACGGAGACCTGGTGGGAGAACGCGCACGACTGGAATATCGGCACAGGGGGGTGCAGCTCGCTAAGGAAGGACAGGCCGGGGGAAAGGGGGAGGTGCTGCCTTCTCTGTACACAGCGTATGCACTTGGACAGAGGTGGAGACGGAAACAGGAGACAGACGTGTTGAGAGGCTCTGGGTCAGGATAAAGGGGGTGAAAACCAAGGGTGAGGTCATGGTAGGGGTCTCCTATAGACCACCAAACCAGGAAGAATTGGTGGCGGAGGCTTTTTATAAACTAACAAAATCATCCAAAGCCCAGGTCTTGGTGGTGATGGGGGACTTCAACTACCCGGACATCTCTTGGGAAAACAACCCAGCAGGGCACAGATTCTCCAACAGGTTTTTGGAATGCATTGGAGACCATTTTGTATTCCAGAAGGTGGAGAAAGCTACTAGGGGAGAGGCTGTTCTAGATTTGATTTTGACAAATAGGGAGGAACTGGTTGAGAATTTGAAGGTGAAAGGCAGGCTGGGTGAAAGTGATCATGAAATGGTAGAGTTTATGATTCTAAGGAATGGTAGGAGGGAGAACAGCACAATAAAGACAACGGACTTCAAGAAGGCAGACCTTAGCAAACTCAGGGAGATGGTAAGTAAGATCCCAAGGGAAGCAAGTCTTAAGCAGGGGAAAAACACCTGAAGACAGCTGGCAGTTTTTCAAAGAGACAAAGAGTCATGCACAAGAGAAAACTATCCCACTGCATAGGAAAGATAGGAAGTCTGGCAAGAGACCACCCTGCCTTAACCAGGAAAGCTTCAATGATCTAAAAATCAAAAAAGAGTCCTACAAAAAAGTGGAAACTCAGTCAAATGATGAAGGATGCATATAAACAAACAAAACAAGCATGTAGGGATAAAATAACTAGCTAGAGATATAAAGGGTAACAAGAAAAGATTCTACAAATACATTAGAGGCAAGACAAAGACCAAGGACAGGGTAGGCCCATTACTCAGTGAGTAGGGGGGACGATAAGAGAAAACGTGGGAAATGGCAGAAGTGCTAAGTGACTTTTTTGTTTTCTCCAAAAAGGTTAGTCGCAAGCAGACGTCTAACCTAGTGAATGCAGTGAAAATGAGGTACGATCTGAGGCTAAAAAAGGTTAGATCACTTCAAGTCACCAGGGCCTGATGAAATCCTAGAATACTCGAGGAGCTGACTGAGGAGAGATCTGAGCCATTAGCGATTATCTTGGAAAAGTCATGGAAGACGGGAGAAATTCCAGAGGAGTGGAAAAGGGCAAATATAGTGCCCATCTATAAAAAAGGAAATAAGGACAACCTGGGGAATTACAGACCAGTCACCTTAACTTCTGTACCCGGAAAGATAATGGAGCAAATAGTTAAGCAATCAATTTGCAAACACCTAGAAGATAATAAGGTGATAAGTAACAGTAGCATGGATTTGTCAAGAACAAACCATTTCAAACCAACCTGATAGCTTTCTTTGACAGGGTAACAAGCCTTGCGGGGAAGTGGGAGACGTGGTATATCTTGACTTTAGTAAAGCTTTTGACACTGTCTCACATGACCTTCTGTGACAGGGTTGGGCCAGATGGCTACAGGAGAGTAAGAGAAGGCAGATATATTAGCCCCAGGTTAAGTAGGTCCCTTTTCCCTGGGTAAGGTATCAGGGAAGGTTCCAGAACAATCAGGAACCTTCTGGAGACAATTAAGACAGGCTGATTAGAACACCTGCAGCCAATCAAGAAGCTGCTAGAATCAATTAAGGCAGGCTAATCAGGGCACCTGGGTTTAAAAAGGAGCTCACTTCAGTTTGTGGTGTGTGTGTGAGGAGCTGGGAGCAAGAGGCACTAGGAGCTGAGAGTGAGAACGCGGACTGTTGGAGGACTGAGGTGTACAAGCATCATCAGACACCAGGAGGAAGGTCCTATGGTGAGGATAAAGAAGGTGTTGGGAGGAGGCCATGGGGATGTAGCCCAGGGAGTTGTAGCTGTCGCACAGCTGTTTCAGGAGGCACTCTAGACAGCTGCATTGCACAGGGCCCTGGGCTGGAACCCGGAGTAGAGGGCGGGCCCGGGTTCCCCCAAACCTCCCAACTCCTGGTCAGACACAGGAGGAGTCGACCTGGACTGTGGGTTCAGAAAAATGGCCAAGCTGAGGGCTGCTGTGAAGCTCCAAGGCGAGCAAATCCGCCAATAAGCGCAAGACCCACCAAGGTAGAGGAGGAACTTTGTCACACTTCTCATAAACAAACTAGGGAAATACAACCTAGATGGAGCTACTATAAGGTGGGTACAGAACTGGTAGGAAAACCATTCCCAGAGAGTAATCATCAGTGGTTCACAGTCATGCTGGAAGAGTATCTCAAGTGGGGTTCCACAGGGATCTGTTCCAGGTCCGGTTCTGTTCAATATCTTCACTGATTTAGATAACGGCATAGAGAGTACACTTATCAAGTTTGCAGACGATACCAAGCTCGGAGGGGTTGCAAGTACTTTGGAGGACAGAATTAAATTCAAAATGATCTGGACAAACTGGAGAAATGGTCTGAAGTAAACTGGATGAAATTCAATAAGGACAAATGCAAAGTCCTCCACTTAGGAAGGAACAATCAGTTGCACACATACACAATGGGAAATGACTGCCTAGGAAGGAGTCCTGCGGAAAGGGATCTGGGGGTCACAGTGGATCACAAGCTAAATATGAGTCAACAGTAACACTGTTGCAAAAATAGCAAACATCATTCTGGGCTGTATGAGCAGGAGTGTTGTAAGCAAAACACAAGAAGTAATTCTTCTGCTTTACCCCGTCCTGATTAGACCTCAGCTGGAGTAGTGTGTCCAGTTCTGGGCCCCACATTTCAGGAAACTGGAGAAAGTCCAGAGAAGAGCAACAAAACGGATGAAAGGTCTAGGAAACACGACCTGTGCGGGAAGATTGAAAACACTGGGTCTGGAGCAGAGAAGACTGAGAGGGGACATAGTTTTCAAGTACATAAAATGTTGTTACAAGGAGAAAGGAGAAAAATTATTTTTCTTAACCTCTGAGGACAGGACAAGACGCAACGGGCTTAAATTGCAGCCAGGGCGGTTTAGGTTGGACATTAGGAAAAATCTCTGACCTGTCAGGGTGGTTTGGCACTGGAATAAATTGCCCAGGGAGGGGGTGGAGTCCCTGTCATTGGGGGCTTTTACAAGCAGGTTGGACAAACACCTGTCAGGGATGGTCTAGTTATTACGTAGACCTGCCTTGAGTGCAGGGGACTGGACTAGGTGACCTCCTGAGGTCCCTGTCAGTCCTACCCTTCTATGATTCCTTGGTGTTTAGTGGGCTGGGAAATAGACCAGGCAGAGGTGAACTCTGAGGAGTGGTGTCCAACATGTGGTCTCGATACCATGTAACCTAACAGCCCAAGCCAGGTTCTTGTTGCAGTTGCAGGGTTTCCCTTGGGGTGGAGACCAGGGATGGCCTGACACCTCTCGAGGGAGGTGTGGCTCTGCCAAGGGCAATCCAGACAGCCCCTATGAATTCTGTGCACAGGGAGGAGAGAGACGACTTCTTGTATTTCACTCTCCGTCCTAAGGAGCGAAAGGCTGAGGGCAGGGCCGGGCAGGGCCGGGCATCTCTCAGAAGCCAGGCAGAGGTGTGCGCCAGCCCAGCCAGGCATTCTGCGAACACTGCAAACAGCTAGAGCCTTGTATCGTAACAGTCCTGTCATGCTGTGAAGCAGGGGCAGCCTCTAGGCCGGACGAACTGCTGTGTGAAAACACGCATGGGCAAGGCTGACAGCCACAAGCCAGCCCTGCGCATCTGGAGGGCGCGAGGGAGGCTCGTGTTGCCTTCTGAACTGGAGCTGATGGAGTAGTTCAGTCACCTCAGGTCCGAGAGAGGCCACCTCCCCCTTTTCTTCTGGGATAAATGGTGAGGACAGAACCCCCGCCCTTTGAACTCCTGAGAGGGGCCCTCTACAGCTCCTGTGGGACACAGGAAATCTGCTGTGTCCCGTGAGATGGTCCCTGGTGAGTGACGAGGAAGTGAATGGGGGGGCGGAGGACACACACACGGAGCAGCCTTTGGTAGCTGCTGTGATGTAATCCCAGCCCAGGCCTGGGAAAGTGCAACAAAAGTGGGGTACAGCGAAGAAGGCTGGGGCGAGATCGGTATGAGGCTCTCGGTCCTGAACACCAAGTCTCCGCCTTGGGGACGATGTAGGGGGGTGGTAGAAGAGACGGGAGCTCCCTGTAGGAGAAGTGATGTTTCCTCTGAGCAGTATAGTCAGCTGCCTCTGTTGCCAGAAGATTCTCTGTCCAAACTGACCCTGCTCTCGAGGTACCAGGAGAAAACTACATACCCAAGGAGCTCAGTGTTCCTGGAGTCCTTTGGGGTGTGCAACAACCCATCCGATGGGAGCGAATGGTCCAGCCCTTGTAGGCATTTTGGGCCTCTCTGGCAGCCTGGGGGTGGGAGGCAGGATGCTCAGGCTGGGCCAGTGACACTTGGAGAGGTTCGGAACCCCACATTCCTTGGCTCAGGCTACCTGCAGGAACTTGTCAACAGGAAGACACTTTGTGCCACCCCAGCTCCTTGGCACGTCTGGTGAATGAGGCCTGATATTTGCTGTACAGTTGCAGTGATGTCCAAGACCAGGCTTTGGTGTGGAGGGACCCAATCTCTGAGACCTGTCTCCATCAGGGCAGCTCTCTGCAGCCCCCCATTTTGGTTTTCCTGGGCCACGGCCACCAGTAAAGCGGCCAGAACTGGGCGAGGGCAGAGGCACTCGTAAATCAGATCCTGCCTGGTCCTTCACAGGGTTACTGGCACGGCCCAGGGGCAGCATGAGGGGAAGTTACCAAACAACTTACGGGCTTTCTCCTGCATGGCTCAGAGGCCCATCTCTAGGGCACATGCTCCTCTTCCCAGCAACTCCTAGAAAGACCTGAAGTCAGCTGCGGGGGAGGGTCACCTTCTTCCTTTGCCCTCTGTGCTCCTCTCCATCATCCTCAGATTCCTCTTCAGCTCTGAGGTTCTGGTTATCTGATCAAGGAAGAGGACCTGGGGTGCTTGATGGAGAGTCCTGAGTCAGCAGGCCAGAGGGACAGGCCTGGGGTGAGGGGGTGCAGGGCCTGAGGTGATGTAGCCAGGGCAGTCCTGGCTGTCTGAGGGCAGTGTGTCTGGGTGTGCTGCGGGGGGGCATCCAGGTGCCTCTTGACTGACTCCTGGGGAAGCCCTAGCAGAAGGTGTTGGCTGCCCGGTGAGGGTCACTTCTGGACTGGGGAGAAGGGGAGCAGGGGTATATTTGGTCTAGAAGAGATGCTGCTCCCCTGGGTCAGCAGAGGAAGTCCTAATGCCACAGGGAGCTGGGGCAGGAACATCGGTATCAGGCTTGAGCTGCCTGTAGTCACAGATCTGCTGGCGACTCGTGTTGGTACCAGGTCCAGCAGGGTGGGTCCTGGTGTCTGCGTTGGTGCCAGCACCCAGAGAGAGCCCTGGCTAGAGTCGGAGATTAAGGCCAAAAGGCCACTAATCTCCCGTATATCACAGCCTGCAACGCCCCCCAGCCCAGCAAGGGCTGAGTGGGAGCCACTGACGCCAGAAGAGGCAGAGGGCCGGCAGCGCTGCACCAGGCGGAGCCAGCTGGCGTTTGGGCCTGGGACATAGAGTCAGAAGGTGCAGAGGCCGAGGCCACGTCCCCCGGGTACGGCGCGCCGATCTGCCCCCCCATAGCAGGCAGCGGTGCCGTCAACGTGCCAGCCAGCCGAGCTCGCCGTCAGGGACTGAGCACCCTGCTTGGAGCGGGATCTCTATTCACTGGGTGTTGATGGAGTGGTATCTCAGCGAGGAACGTCCACAAGCATGACCGGGAGCGAGCCTGGAGGAGCGGGACCAGCACCGAGAGAGAGGCCAAAGTGCGCTGGCGTCGGCTGAGTCCCTCACAAGCCAGGCATGGCTGAAGGCCGGGGGCACAGGCCCAGCCACAAGGCAGCCAGGAGCCAGCAGAAGGAAAGAGGTGGCAGCCGGCAAGGGGCACCCCCGGACTGAACTAGCTGGCCTCAGTAACACAGATTGGCTGAAAGGGCACAGGCATCACAGACGTGCCGGGGCTCGCTGCCACAGGCATGCCGAGGAGTGGAGCCCGGTTTGGGAGGCGGGGGGCACCAGGGTATGCAGACACAGCAGGCCTCGCTGGATGCTGCTGACCCACGATTCCCATCTCACCTGCCTGGGGAGCTTGCCTCTAGAATGGGGCCCCCACAGAGCGGGCCTGGAAGAGCCACCAGGACACCTGCCTGCCCATCCCTTCCAGCGCCACCCTAGGGCTACCCTCAGACCTGGGCTTCTGCTGGCGAACAGCAATCACTCCGGCCCAGAGCCACTGCACTGCTCTGATGTGTGCTGGGCTCCCAGTGGCAGCTCTGGGCAGAGGTGCCTGGCCCTCCACATGGGCAGCATGTGCTGGGAGTGGACGTGCCATGCTCACCCCTGCTGGCAGAGGAGAGCAGCCAGCGAGGGCGGGGCGGAGCTCTGTGGGCCTGTGGTCAGGAGATTGTCATGGGGCAGGGAATGGCAGCACCCCCTGCTCAGCCGCTCAGGCCCACAGGTCCTGCCTGCAACGCACAGCGCTGTGCGCAGCGTCGTGGCCTGACAGTGGGTGACTATGACCATGGCTCCCCAGAGCCTCACCTCCGGGGCGGTCAGGCAGAGCCCCCTTTGCCCCACTCCCTCGGGGACGGACCCGCCGACACACTGCCCTCTAATAACCACCCTCCAGCCTGCAGGGCACCCACCAAGCTCCTGCACCCGGGAGAGGGGCCCACAGGGCCAGCCCAGCCTCCCCAGCTCCAGGCCTCTTACCTGAACCAGGCAGTAGCCCAGCAGCTGCAAGTGCCTGTCCCTCATGGCTCGCGAGCCCACCAGGATGTCTGAGTTCTGGCAGTAATGCCACTTGTCATTGACTGAGAGGACCACCCTGCAGAGGGACAGAGCGGGGCGCAGCATTACCCTCTGCCCAGTATCCCACCGCCAGGGGAAGAGAAGGGGGGCCGGGGGCAGCAGCGTTATACCCCACACACCCCATAGCTGGGGGGCAGAGGATTGACCCACATTGGCCCCTAGACACCCTGGCTGGGCCTGGGGCATGTTACCCACTAACGGGCATGCTGCACCCCATGCCCTGCAGCCAAAGGAGAGGAGAGGATGCAGCACACCTAGGGCAGGCCCACCCTGGTCCTTATGGCCGGCCAGGGGTGCCGTTTGCCCAGTGCAGGGCCCTAGTCCTGACCCTGCTCTGTACTGGTGCCCTACAGAGGATGAGGAGGGCAGGGGCTGATGGACTCAGCCAGCAAAGGAGGGACGGGGGGGACCAGGACAGTGCTGGAGGAACAGAGCAGGGAGCCCAGATGTTGCCCTGCCCAGTACCTCTGAATCTCTTCAGCTCCCTGCAGCCCATCGCTCGGCCCTCTCTTGGGGCTGGGCAGGTGTGGAGAGGGCAGAGCACAGGTCTCCTCGGCCGGGGCTGCCTTCCCCTCGTCCAGCTCCTCCTGGGCCTGCTTTCCCTTGCGATCAGGCCCCGGGCAGCCAGCTGTTGCCTCCCCCTCCTCCAGGATCTTGCTGATCGGGAACTGGAAAAGGGCAGCTGTGGAGGTGCCCCTGGGGGAGCAGTCAGAAGTGGCAGCAGGCTGTGGGGCCAGGCACTCCGAGGGGCTGCTCAGTGTGGAGCTGCCCTGGCTCTCCAGAGAGTGCTCTTTGCTCAGGCTGCAGTAATAATCCGATGGGGGCTGGTAGCAAGGGCCGCCTGGGGCAGGGCAGAGCGTGGACATGAAATGCCCAGTGAGGCTGCTCTCCGGGGGGCCTTCGGGGCTGCTGGGTGTCTCCGGAGCGAATGGTGCGAAGTCCTGCAAGTCAGCGGTAAGGGCCAGGACGCTGGAACGCAGGCAGCTGGCAGACAGGGGCACCCCAGGGCGGGCGCAGGCGACCTTGTAGGCTGCAGGGACATGGGCAAGAGGCAGGACCGTGCCCGAGCGGTTAATCCACAACAGGAAATCTGCAGAGACAGAGCGTGGATCAGAGGCAGGAGCTGCTGCTGCAGGGTTCATGGGGCGAGGCTTGAGGCATCACTACATACCCTAGGCCCTCAGGGACAGAGCCAGCAAACAGCGACACCCAGGGGCTGGTGGGAGCCTTCAGACACACCCCCTGCAGCACTGGCTGCCAGGCATGCCAGAGCAGGGATACGTCTGTCACACTGGGAACTCCATCTTATGGACCCTCCATGCTAGAGCGTGCCCCACGCCCTGCTGCGGCCCAGCGTGTCATTTGGAGCGAGGAACTGACCTCTGGCAGAGAGACTGTGTCCCAGATGCGGGCGCAGAGTAACCTAGAGCCATTGCCACAGATTGTCTTGCTCACCCGGACACCCACCAGAACAATCAACTCCATTCAGAAGCCTGGATGGGGGCAGGGGCTGAGCTTCCCCAGCCTGGGCTCAGGGGCCAAGAGGTCTGTGGCAAAGTGAGAACGATCTTAATGTTTTCTCTGAATACTGCAGCGTGCCTCAGTTTCCCCTATGTGTGACTCAAGTGTCTAGGTGGTGGGACAAGGGGGTGTGATTGTTGCAGAGACCCCCAGAGGGCAGGTGTGACTCTGACTGGCTGCAGAGAACAGCCAACACTCTGGCCTGGCAAGGGAAGGCCAGGCCCCTGCTCTGCAAGAATCAACGGGAGGTGTTGGAGAACAGAGACCATGTGACTTGCTAGCCTGGGAAAGAGACAAAGGACAGAGGAGGGGCAAGGGACCTGAGGGAGGCCAGGCAGCTGGAAGGGATCAGTCTCCTGGTTTGGACCTGGGTGGGGTTGCGAGGGGGGAGAGGGGGGGGAGAGAAGAAGAACCCAGGGCTCTGGATCCCCCCCAAGATGGACTTGGCTGAATGTTCCTGCTCCTTGTGCTGACAAGCTCTGCTCTACCCTGGGTTCCCCATGACTAATAACCTGGCTGGGAGTCACTGCTGGCTGTGGAATTGGGGGCAGAGCCCTTTGGGGCGTGTGAGGCTCCCCAGGTGTCCCATCCAGGAGCAGAGCTCACGGTGGACAGGGGGCTGAGCACTCCGAGATTGGACCCAGGAAGCACCGAAGCCAAGGGGCCTTGCCCTGGGCGGAGTCACGCGGCACCAGAGTCCTGTCTGAGCTTCTTCCCGAGCAGCCCGACTGTGACGCCCGTGACCAGAAGCCTGGATGGGGGCAGGGGCTGGACGCCCTCAGCCTGGGCCCAGCGGGACAGAGCCCGAGACACCTGTGGAGCTGAACCAGCAGCCCCTCCTCGTGGGGACACAGCTTCCAGCGGCAAGAAGGCATTGCCCTACGGCTAGCACCAGGCCCTGACTGAAGCAAGGCGCCTTTCCCCAGCAGAGCTGCGTTTGCACAGGGGCAGTCACAGGGAGAGAGGTGCTAAGGCTCCCCCCACATGGCACGTCTCTCCTGCGGAGCAGGCCCAAGGCCAGACCTCCTGGGGGGAGCTAGGCCAGGTGAACTACACGGCAAACCTCACTGCCCCCGCACAGCGCCCCGGGGAGCGCAGCTTTAGTAGCAGCACTGCGCTCGGTGCCGGCACACCTTGCTGCAGCCCCGCTAGCCCGGTAACCGCCATGTCGGGGTCGCGGTGTCGACAGCGGGGCTTCTGCCGGCCCAGCTCCATCAGTCACGCCACCCCGGCTGCGCGGGCAGGAGTCCGTAGGGCAGACGTGGCGTGTAATTCAGGGGCTCCCCTCTGAAAGGGGCAGGCCACCACCAAGTAGAAGCAGCCCAGGCTAAGGAGAAGAGGCAGGAAGGGCTACCTGGCCTGCGGACATTGCCCGAAGCCAGGACTCACTGGGGGCTGCCTCACGAGGCTGTACTGCCCAGAGCCATACTTCGCCGGTGCTTTCCAGAGCAAAGTGCCCGCGGTTCGGTCCTGCTGTCCTGCCACGGTGTCCCTGAGGGGCTACCCGAGAAGCTCGGCATATTCCTGGAGGCGGGACTCAGAGGGAACACATACAAGCCACAGGGGCTCGGGGCTGGGTGGGGGAGGTCTCGGAGTGCCAAGGAAGGTGATGGACGTGAGGTCTGCACCTGGGAGTGTGCCTCAGAGCCCCAGAGCTAGGAACAGTGCTCCTGGGCCAGCTGGACCACGTGGGATCCAGCCACCGGGCCCACTCATGACTGGGGCCCTTATAGAGGGGGACTGGGCTGGGGGTGCCATGAGGCTGGGCCACCTCAGTGTCCTGGAAAGACCCCCGCCCCCCTCATCCCTTGTAATATGGGTGCAGGGCTAGGCCTGTCCAGCGCGTGGGGTGGTGTCCCTGCCCTGGGGAGCCCCCACACACAGGGGTGCAGGGCGAGGCCTGTCTGGCAGGGAGAGGCGTCACCGCCCTGGGGAACCCTGCCCACACACAGGGGTGCAGGTTGGGGGGGAGGTGAGGTCACCGCTAGGGGGAGCCCATACCAGGGTTGCAGGGCTAGGCCTGTCTGGCAGTTGGGGAGGGGTCACTGCCTTGGGACACGGGTGCAGGGCAGAGGGGGAGAGGTCACCGCCCTAGGTAGCCCCCCCACACACACATACAGGGGTGCAGGGCGAGGCCTGTCCAGCGGTTGGGGAGTGGTGACCACCTTGGGACACGGGTGCAGGGCGGGGGGGAGGGGTCACCACCCTAGGTAGCCCCCCCACACACACATACAGGGGTGCAGGGCGAGGCCTGTCCAGCGGTTGGGGAGTGGTGACCGCCTTGGGACACGGGTGCAGGGCGGGGGGGAGGGGTCACCACCCTAGGTAGCCCCTCCCCCCCCTACACACACACACAGGGGTGCAGGGCGAGGCCTGTCCAGCAGGGTTGTCACCACCCTGGGGAACCCTGCCCACACACAGGGGTGCAGGTGGGGGGGGGCGGGTGAGGTCACCGCTAGGGGGAGCCCCCCCGCCCCAGGGGTGCAGGGCGAGGCCTGTCCGGCAGGGTTGTCACCGCCCTGGGGTGACCTGGAGTGAGGCTGGCTGAGCTCAGGCAGATTTTGCTCCTTCCATCTTTCCAGCACAGGTAAACGCCACAAATCCCCTCCGGCTTTTCACGTTCATTCTGAGAGGCTCAGCTCAGCCGGGAAGGGGCCTCCCCAGGCCCCACAAGGAGCAGACATTCCCTGCTCCCCTGGGGGCCTGCGTGCCATCTCCTCTCCCACAGGATGTTTCCCCTCAGGGGTGCCTGGAGCCTATGGTCAGAGAGATCTCCCTGCACCCCCCCTGCCCCGTACGGACATCCCCCAGGAATGTTACCTGTGCAGTATCCAGGGGGCAGCACCTCATCCTGCCGGTAGCACTCCTCTCCCACCAGCTGCCGAAGGGCTTCAGCCACCAGCCCCTTGTAACTGAAGGCAGGAACAAGAGGGGTCACAGCAAACCCCAGCCGGGACCCCCAGCCTCCTCTGCCATGCTCCCACCTCTTCTGCTGGGCCGCAACGTCCATGCCCGTCAAACCCATCCCTTCCCAGGCCACAGGGAGCTACGGGCCCCCCTGCTGCGGCTGCCCCACTAACCAGATTAACTCACCCCCCGCTGCTCAGTGGCTTGAGAAATCCACTCCCTGTGCAACGTAGTTAGGCCGACCTCAGCCTCCGTGTAGACAGTGCTAGGTCAACAGAAGAACTTGTCCATCCCTAGCTCCCGCCTCTCGGGGAGGGGCCACAGCAAGGGGCGAACACCTCCCGTTGCCCTGTCTACACAGACACTCCACAGCAGCATAGCTGCAGCGCTGTACCGTAGAGAGCCTCGGCGCTCGGAACGTGCCCGCTGCAAGCCGGGCGCCTCCCCCGCCTCATGCCCCTGGGGCTGGGTGCCTCCCCCGCTGCTGCATGGTAGGAAGCTTCTCCTCCCAGAGTAGGAGGTGCAGAGCCGGGGGGGGGGGGCGAGGGGGAGTCCAGGTGAGCGACCATCTCCCTAGCTCACACTTCCTTGTAGAACTGACAGACCCATGGCCCCTTCCCCTCCCCTGGCTTACCAAAGGCTCCTTACAGAGAAGGGGGGACTGGCAGCAGCCCGTGGGTGCTGCCCCACTCTCCCCAGCATGGCATTAATGTGGATGCCTTGCCCTGACACACTTCACATACCATCTGACCTGTACTGCCTGCCCTCAAACCATGCTCCCCATGACCCACATGGCCTGGGCGCCGGGCCCTCCGCCCCGCACCGCCCCCATCACCCTGGGCTGGGCACCGCCCCTCCAACCCGTACGGGCTGTTGCCCTCAAGCCCTGCCCCCCGCAGCCCTCCTACCTGTATTTCCTGTTGGCCTCGTCAGCTGTCAGAGCGTGGTCGAACATGAGGACCCGGTAGCGTGGGTCAAGGCGCGGGCCGCTGTAATCTCGGAACTCCAGCTCCAGCGCTGCATCCAGCAGAGAGAGGTAGCGGCGCACGATCAGCGCATAAGGGCTGCCTGCGCCGGGAAAGAGACAGGCAGTGCAGCTGTCCCCCTGCTCACTCTGGGATCCTCCTTTCCTGGGGCAGGGGAGAGATCCCAGCAGGGGCTCTATCCACACCCCCACCCCTCCCACTTTCCTGGAAAGGGCTGCCATACCCAGCCCCTTGGGACCCACCTCCCACCTCTAGGCCTAGGGGCCGTAACCAGCCATGTGGGTTTCCTGGGCAGAGGACTGACATACTCATGACATTGGTGATGAAGGCTGGGGAGAAAACCTGGTGCAGGACAGCCTGGGGGAAGTGCCTGAGCTGGAACATGGACATGAGGATGTTGACAGTGGCCAGGGGTGAGCTGGCTGCCTTCTGCTCCAGGATGGCCTCCAGCTTGGGGAAGAGCTCGCTGTGGTTAGATGGCCGGTAATTCATGCGGCTGAAGGGAAACACCAGCTTCTGGATCACCTGCAGCCAGAGAGAGAGGGAATAAGGCTGGGGCAGGCAGGGGGCATGGAGGACTGGCCAGCCTTGCCCTGAAGGGGCCCTTCCCTGGTAACTGCACTGAGATCCCCGCTCACATGGGGGGACTTTGTTATCCCCCTTGGTAACGGGACAGCTCCACGGAGCTGGGCCTCAGCCTGTCTCCCGAGGGCCAGGCAGAACACTCACCTTGCTCTCCAGCTGCTCCCCACGCTTCAGCAGGAAGTTGGCGATGGTGTCAAGCAGGCGCGGCTCACGCAGCCTGTGCCGGGCCACGTACTTGGCAATCAGCGCCATGGTGTAGGGGGTGAGGTTCTCGGCCTTCCTTGGGAGCCACTCTGAAGGGAATACCACAGAGCAAGGCTGCATCACCCAGAAACACCGGACACTGCCCTGCCTGGGGCCCCATGTCCTGGCAGATAACAGCCCAGTCCGACCATGGGCAGCTGCTTCTGCAGAACCTCTGGGGGGCTTCCAAGCCAGGTCTCTGCCTGGGACTCCCTGGGGCTCCAACTGAAACAAGGACACTACTCACACAATCCCTGCAGGATTGGTCCAGACGTCCTGGCTGAGGCGCAGAAGGGGTCAAGAGCAGAACGGCCACCCTCGATCATCCCATGGGGGGTGGGCCCCCCAGAGCAGCCACTGACAGGCAGGCTTGCACAGTGCGGCTCCCCGCGCCAGGCATTGGGAGATCATCCCAGGGTGCTCCTGAGGGAGCAGGGGGACGCACGGCTCAGAGGGCAGGCGCAGCCTGTGATGCAAGTTGGTACAAAGCCTCCTCTGCCGAGCCCAGGGCAGCTCTCAGGCAGGCTGCTTTTCAGAAGAGTACATCTGCGTGTACACTAGGAAGAGGACAGACGTCCCTTTCCTCCTCATCCCAAAAGGCTGAGGCTCCTGTGCTCCAGCACCCAGAATTCACCCTCCAGCCACCAGCCTGGGACACCTCCACCCAGAAGGGGAATGGCTGGGAAAGGTACACTTGGGCAACCCCAATCGCAGCTGCGGCTGCTACTCCAGCTCTAATGCCAGGCATTTCCCCAGCACCGCAGGGCACCACCGAGGAGGGGCTTGCACAGCTGAGCTCAGGCTGCCAGGATGTCCTTTAAGGGGCAAGAAAGGGCAGGAGCACAGGCTGTGAAGAGGGTGGGCCAGAGTCCAGACCAGCCAATGCTGGGGAAAGGTTTGGGGCAAGCCTGGGAAGGTGGGTAGCCCCAGCCCTCACCTGCCATGCTGCGGATAAAGCGCTCCTGGCGGTTCTCATAGAAGAGCTGTGAGCTGAAGATGGCCTCCAAGGCCTTATTGTTGGCCTCCTGAGCACACAGGGCCAACATCTCATCCAGCAGGGCTAGCTCGTGCTCGCGTACGGCGCTCACTTGCCCCAGCGTGTGCCTGACCAGGCGCAGGATCTTGCGGTTGTTGAGCAGCTGCTGGTCGGAGGCTGGGTGGCCCTGCAGCGCCTGGGCCCGGAGCCGATAGTAGGAGAGGAGGAGGAAGAGGGTCTGTGGGTGGCGCTCCTTCTCCAGGTGCCGCTCCAGGCTGCCGAGGCAGGACTCCACCAGGGGGTGGGGGCTGGATGGGTGAAGCCGCATCACGCTGCTGAACACCATGGAGACGTCCTTCTGGTTGAAGCGCCCCAGGCGGCTCCGGGACTCATCCTCCAGCACCTGCACCAAGGCCGACTCGCCAGGGAGACCTGGAGACCGAGCAGGGATTAGGGAACCCTCAGCAGCCACTCGCTGTGAGAGCTGGGTTCCGTCTCTGCCCCCATTCAGAGCTTCCCCATCAGCAGCACTATGAAACCGACCCAGATCCAGCCAGTTTTGCTGCTGCCCACTGCAGGAGCTGAGTCTTATCAATTACCCCGAGGCTTCCTGAGAAGCTCTAGGTGGCCCCAGGAGTGCTGGAGCTGGCTGTGGGCAGACTCAGGCAGAGGTGCAGAGCACCATGGTCAGATTTGGAGGGTCCTTCCCAAGGAGAAGAAATAGAAACGACATGTTTCAGTTAAAGCTGGGATCCTGCAGAAACGGACCCACTCTGCACCAGATCAGGTTCCTGATCTCCATGAGTGGGTTTTCAGGCCCAGACTGCTATGACTGCCCAGAGCCACAGGCACGCACAGCAGGTCTTCCCTCCAGCACCTGGCTCTGTCTTAAGTATCTCCAGCTGTTGAAAAGGGAACCTGATTCAAATCAGTTAGATCCCTATAGATTCCAGCCACTCCTGAGAATCATGCTCTAGAGTATCAGCTAAAAAAAAGGGTTTTAGCCCTCGTGGTTGCAAAGAAAACCTTGAAATGCAACCTGAGCACAGAGACTGGCCTCAGTGCCCAGCCAGCCTGAAAGGCCAGCTTGAAGAGGGGTGGCAGCTCATTCCTCTCAAGGGTGGGGGAGGGAGGTGTTGATGCTGAAACCTAAAATGCCGATTTCCCTGTGATCATTCTGGGTCTAGTCTGATGCTTAGTGAAGTCAATGGAAAGTCTTGCTGACTTTGCTGGGCAAAGGACTGGACCTCGCAGCAGACAGACCTATCCCACAACCTCACACTGCCTCCCCTGCCTTGTACAGGGACGAATTTCAGGTCTCCTTCAAAACCCAGGTGATGTGGCACTAACCGGGCTAATCATAGAATATCAGGGTTGGAAGGGACCTCAGGAGGTCATCTAGTCCAACCCCCTGCTCAAAGCAGGACCAATCCCCAATTAAATCATCCCAGCCAGGGCTCTGTCAAGCCTGACCTTAAAAACATTCCCAACTCATCTCTTAATTTAAATGAATATTTTAATTAAGGTAATTGAAGAAGTGACAGTAGCTGAGCCACTACCAGTGACCACAATCGAATTAAGTTCAACATCCTGGAGGAGGTAGGGCCCCAAGAAGCGACAGTGACACTAAATTTCAGAAAGGTTTCAGAGTAGCAGCCGTGTTAGTCTGTATTCGCAAAAAGAAAAAGAGTACTTGTGGCACCTTAGAGACTAACCAATTTATTTGAGCATGAGCTTTTGTGAGCTACATCCGATGAAGTGAGCTGTAGCTCACAAAAGCTTACGCTCAAATAAATTGGTTAGTCTCTAAGGTGCCACAAGTCCTCCTGTTCTTTTTGCGAATACAGACTAACATGGCTGTTACTCTGAAACCTGTCAGAAAGAGATTGAAATACGATGTGGATGGTCAAATAGGCTCTCAAGTCAGAAGTAAAGAAAGTGAAATCCCTGCAGGTGGCATGGATTCTAGTTAAACAAACAGGAAGAGACACTCAGAATATATACGAGCTGCTGAACAAAAGGGAATCCGGAAGGCCAAGATTAAAGGAACCGGGCTAGTGGGCAGTGACAAGAGGCTACTTGAGCCCAACAGAAATCCAACAGTACACCCAAGAGCTCCAAAGGAGCTTCAGTAAGAAGGGGCTGAGCTGCTAAAAACGGCAATTGCTTAAAAACCAGCCGCTGTCCCAGACGACCCGAGGGGGCCAAATGCTGTACCCAGATCTAAGGAAGGCCCTGGGGTGATCCGGGGAATTAGATCAGTCAGCCGTACATCTGTACCTGGCAGACTGCTTGAAATGATCATTAACAACAGTCTATTAAAAGACCTGAAAAATCAGGGTTTCACAGGGTCTAACCAGCGTGATTTTTGCCAAGGAAAATCACTTCTCACTCATCTACTGAATGAGCTGACGTAATTTAGATGTTCAAAAGGCCTTTTTCAAGGTCCCCCACAAGAGGTGGCTAAAGAAGCTAAAAGTCACACAGAAGATGTCATCAATGTAGCGCAGCAGGGGTGTGTAGGAAGTGGGGGAAGGGGGCTGATTGTGGGGAGAGCTCCTTTGTGACTTTGTTCTCACCCATAACTTTTTCACATTTGGGGACAATGTATACCTTCAAATCAGCGGCACTGCTATGGGTACCCGCAGGGCCCCACAGTATGCCAACATTTTTATGGCTGACTTAGAACAACGCTTCCTCAGCTCTCGTCCCCGAATGCCCCTACTCTACTTGCGCTATATTGATGACATCTTCATCATCTGTACCCATGGAAAAGAAGCTCTTGAGGAATTCCACCTGGATTTCAACTATTTCCATCTCACCATCAACCTCAGCCTGGACCAGTCCACATAAGAGGTCCACTTCCTGGACACTACGGTGCTCATAAGCGATGGTTACATAAACACCACCCTATACCGGAAACCTACTGACTGCTATTCCTACCTACATGCCTACAGCTTTCGTCCAGACCACACCACACGATCCATCGTCTACAGCCAAGCTCTACAATACAACTGCATTTGCTCCAACCCCTCAGACAGAGACAAACACCTACAAGATCTCTATCAAGCGTTCTTACAACTACAATACCCACCTGCTGAAGTGAAGAAACAGATTGATAGAGCCGGAAGAGTACTCAGAAGTCATCTACTACAGGACAGGCCTAACAAAGAAAATAACAGAACGCCACTAGCCGTCACCTTCAGCCCCCAACTAAAACCTCTCCAACGCATCATCAAGGATCTACAACCTATCCTGAAGGACGACCATCACTCTCACAGATCTTGGGAGACAGGACAGTCCTTGCTTACAGACAGCCCCACAACCTGAAGCAAATACTCACCAGCCACCATACACCACACAACAGAACCACTAACCCAGGAACCTATCCTTGCAACAAAGCCCGTTGCCAACTGTGTCCACATATCTATTCAGGGGACACCATCATAGGGCCTAATCACATCAGCCACACTATCAGAGGCTCGTTCACCTGCACATCTACCAATGTGATATATGCCATCATGTGCCAGCAATGCCCCTCGGCCATGTACACTGGCCAAACTGGACAGTCTCTACGTAAAAGAATAAATGGACACAAATCAGATGTCAAGAATTATAACATTCAAAAACCAGTCACAGATCACTTCAGCCTCTCTGGTCACTCGATTACAGACCTAAAAGTGGCAATTCTTCAACAAAAAGACTTCAAAAACAGACTCCAATGAGAGACTGCTGAACTGGATTTAATTTGCAAAATGGATACCATTAACTTAGGCTTCAATAGAGACTGGGAGTAGATGTGTCATTACACAAAGTAAAACTATTTCCCCACTTTTATTCCCTCTCCACCACACTGTTCCTCAGACATTCTTGTCAACTGCTGGAAATGGCCCACCTTGATTATCACTACAAAAGGTTTCCCCCCCACCCCGCTCTCCTGCTGGTAATAGCTCACCTCACCTGATCACTCTTGTTACAGTGTGTATGGTAACACCCATTGTTTCATGTTCTCTGTGTATATAAAATCTCCCCACTGTACTTTCCACTACACGCATCCGATGAAGTGAGCTGTAGCTCACGAAAGCTTATGCTCAAATAAATTTGTTAGTCTCTAAGGTGCCACAAGTACTCCTTTTCTTTTTGCAGATACAGATTAACACGGCTGCTACTCTAAAGAAGTGAAGTCATCCTGGGTGAGAGAGACAGTATTGTCGTGGATCAAAGGCTGGCTGGGCATAGAAAGCGAGAGCAGGACTAAAGGACACAAGGTTAACAGCGGAGCCTGAAGGCGTCAGGCTAGGTCCTGTGCTTAATGAATTTATCAGGGGTCTGGAAAGGAGGGTGAGCAGGGAAGTAGCAGCATTTGCAGCTGAGAAGTTATTTAGGGGAGTCAGGCCCAGAGAGGGCGGTGAGGAACTCAAAGATCCCAAGCCCAGCTGGGTGAAAGGGCTGTATGACAGCCAGTGAAGTTCACTGCTGATAAATACTAAGTAATGCGCATTGAAGGGGAAAATACGAACTACTTGTCCACCTGACAGGGCTTGACATTAACGGTGTCAGCCCAGGAAAGGGATCTGGGCTTCCCTGCCAATAGCTCAGTGAAGAGCTCTGCTCAATGCACAGCTGTGGTCAAAAAAGCTGAGGTGATGTTGGGACGCTTAAGGACTGGGGAGGTGAAAAACCGAGAATATTCAAATGCCTTTTTTTAAACCAATGGCACCACCTCCTCTGGATCCTGTGTGCAGCATGGGCGCTCTGTCCCAGGCAGGCTATTGTAGAGCTCGAGGGGGTTCAGACAAGGGCAGCGAAAATGATCAAAGGCCTAGAACAGCAGTTCTCAAACTGGGTCGGGGATCCCAAAGTGTGTTGCAACCCCATTTTAATGGGGTCGCCAGGGCCAGCATTAGCCTTGCTGGGACCCAGGGCTGAAACTGAAGCCTGAGCTCCACCCCTACCCAGGGCAGCGGGACTCAGGCTCTGGCCCCTGCTCCTGGGGTTATGTAGTAATTGAAAGAAGGGGATAACGGTGCAATGACAACCGAGAACCGCTGGCCTCGAAAGACTCTCTGAAGAGAGATTGAAACAACTGGGATGGTTCCTCAGAGAGCAGACGAGCAAGAGGGGTTGTGATAAAAGTCTATAAAAACAATGACGGGTCTACAGAAAAGAGATGGATGCACTTGTGCACCCAGACTTAGAACACAAGGACAAGGGGACATTCCAAGAGATTAATGGCGGGAAATTCAAAACTGAAAAATACCTTTTCACACGGCTCGTGATTACAGTGTGCAAGTCACTGACACTGGAAGTCATTGAAGCCAAGAATGTAGCGAGATTCAAAGAAGGATTGGAAGTTGATGTGCATACCAAGAACACACATAATAGTTACTGTAACACAAATTCTGCAGGTATATTAAACCTCCTCTCCAAGGCTTAAGCCGATCGCTGACTATTAAGCGCTACATGAAACCTACTGCTGTGGAAGATTGTCCCATGTTGTAAAGATAAGGCCTTTTCCTGTAGCCACATTGTAAGGTCTGAGGCCTTTGTCTGCAGCCATATTAGGAGAGCAGCAGCCATCAGCCAAGAAGCAGGAAGTCACAGCCCCACATTCCATCTAAATTACATTAAAACAATGTCCTATCGGGCTGTTCAGAAGGCTCCTGTCCTAATAGCACCCATCATCGTCAGACACAGAAACAGAGCTTAAGATGGTTAAAGAAAACTTTGTTTGATGGCATTCTGTCCGGCAAGACACCACTTATCAATAGTTGTGGGTGTGAAATCCCTCTTTTTATTGTTTTGTCTTTATGGTCCCCACGTCTCTATTGTTGATCTGTCGGGTTCTTTGATTGTTTCTGTTACATCACTAATTTTGCTAGGTGTAAATCAATTAAGGTGGTGGGTTATGATTGGTTTAAGGATTGGTGTAAAATATGTTAAGATTGGTTACAGAATTGTTTAGTAATAATTTAGTAAAACGATAGGTGAAGGTACAGCTAAGCAGGACTCAAGTTGCAGTATATAAACTGGGGTCCAAAGGGAAGTTCTTTGGAACCAACTCCAGGACCCAGCCCCAAGATCAGAGCTGCCAGACCTCAACACCCTGCCAACCACACTGTGCAGAAGCTGGAGTCCCCCAGATGACCTGATCCTGACTGGCCATCAAGAAAAGTTCATCTGCCTTATTGGGAGTGGTGAACATTGCATGCTTAGCATGTGCCTTCCGTTTTGGTGATTGTTAATAAATAGAAGTTCAGTAGGATATTACTATGTAAGGCTCTTTCTCTAGTAAAAGACCCTGCAAACCTGCAGAGCGTAAGGTTATGCCTTGAGCCCTAAGAACGGTGTACAGGTGGGTGCCTAATTAAGAGGGTTATGCCTTGAATTCTAGGAACTGGGTAAAGGCGGGTGCCCTTAGAGTGTGCAAGTAACAGAGAATTTTGTGTGGGTAACATCAGCAGCTATGGAAGGATTCTTATGCCTTCCTCTGAAGTCTCCGGCACTAGCCAGAGGGGCTGATCCAGGCACGCCATTAATAGATTCCTCTCCTGCCCATACACCAAAGTGCGGCCGAAGCCTGGGATGCTGCCCTGAAGGAAGGTCGATCTCTCTGTAGAGCTCACAGAGTCTGCACCCCAGTTCCCGGCCCCTCTCTCTGCAGCGGCTGTCACCCCACTCCCAGCTGGGGCTGACTCTCTCAGCCTCCTCATCACACAGGCACTCTGGGCACTGCAGACAGCTGCGGCCTACTCATATTCATATTTGTTTCTTCTTGTCCTCCCTGGCCCATGCCCCAAGGCGTGTGTCCCAAATGCAGCTTCTGCCTCCGCAATGACACAATGCCTCCTGCCCCTGACACAAACTCACACAGGTATGATTCCGGTCCAAACCTCCTGCGTACACACAGAAAGGCAACGTCCCCACACACATAGCCAGGCGCCACTCCTTGTCCACCTTACAGATAACCCTCCCTGCTCCAGAGCTGCCCACCTCCAGGAAGGTAACCCCTTTACCCACAGACTGGGTGTCCACACACGCATGATAACCCCTCCTGCTCTCCCAAACCTATGCACAGCAGTCCCACGACCACTCAAACACCCCAGGGCACATAACCTCTTACCCTCCCATTCTTGGGGCACTCACCCAGGGCCGCGGCAGCGTACAGACAATTGACAATGCTGAAGTTATCGAACTTGGAGCACCCACTGATGATGGCCTGGCAGAGCGCCTGGAACTCTGGCTGCTCCAGCACCTGGCTGGGTCCACGGTGCTCTCCATTCACCATGGCCTGGCCCTGCGGCTGCTGCAGCAGCTGGCCCAGCTTGTGCAGGGCAATGGGGTAGTGGCTGGCAGACACCTTGCTGGGGTTCTGGGTGACCCAACGCAGCACTTCCCCCCACACTCCGCGACCGCTCTATCAGTCGCTTCATGGTGAAGAAAGTGTCGTAGCTCATCTTCTCGTGGATGAAGCTCCAGCTCTTCCTCTTGCCATGGCCTCGAGTCCTGCCAGCATCAGGGGGCACGCTGTGGAGCAGCCCATGGCTGTAGGGATCCAGGGGCAGCAGCACAGCCCGCTGCTTGGCCTTCCCCGCACAGTAGCAGCTCGGGTACATCCTGGACCCCCTCGTGTCACTAGCAGCCAGCCCCTGCAGGACACAGGGCCGCGTGCTCTCTTGGCTCAGGGCGCGGAGCCATGGCAGCAGGCGCAGCATGGTGCGGGGAGGGCAACTCGAGGGGCTTCTGAAAACAAGGAGACCCTGAAGGAAAGTCAGAGAAAGAGCATGAGGAAGGCAGAGCCAGGGCCCCAGTCTCCCTAGGGGCCTCAGCCTGGGACAAAGGAAACACCAGCTAACGCAGCAAGGAGACACCTGTACTCTCCTCAAAAGTCCCACCAGATGCTCCGCGCCCTATACACCCCCTGCCATGACAGGGTGCCCAGGGGCTCTCCCCACAGCGAGCCCCCCGGCCCCGCTCCCTACACACCCCCCGGCGGGACAGGGTGCCCGCCGGCTCTCCCCATAGCGAGCCCCCCGGCCCCGCTCCCTATGCACCCCCCACCGGGAAAGGGTGCCTAGCCGCTCTCACCACCGCCAGCCCCCCGGCCCCGCTCCCTACGCACCCCCCCTCCGGGACAGGGTGCCCCCATCCCCGCTCCCTATGCACCCCCTGCCAGGACAGGGTGCCCGCCGGCTCTCCCCACAGCGAGCCCCCTGGCCCCGCTCCCTACGCACCCCCCGCCGGGACAGGGTGCCCGGCCGCTCTCCCCACCGCCAGCCCCACGGCCCCGCTCCCTACGCACCCCCCACCGGGACAGGGTGCCCCCCGCCCCGCTCCCTATGCACCCCCTGCCGGGACAGGGTGCCCGCCGGCTCTCCCCACAGCGAGCCCCCTGGCCCCGCTCCCTACGCACCCCCCGCCAGGACAGGGTGCCCGGCCGCTCTCCCCACCGCCAGCCCCCCGGCCCCGCTCCCTATGCACCCCCCGCCGGGACAAGGTGCCCAGGGGCTCTCCCCACAGCGAGCCCCCCGGCCCCGCTCCCTACACACCCCCCGGCGGGACAGGGTGCCCGCCGGCTCTCCCCATAGCGAGCCCCCCGGCCCCGCTCCCTATGCACCCCCCACCGGGAAAGGGTGCCTAGCCGCTCTCACCACCGCCAGCCCCCCAGCCCCGCTCCCTACGCACCCCCCACCGGGACAGGGTGCCCCCCGCCCCGCTCCCTATGCACCCCCTGCCGGGACAGGGTGCCCGCCGGCTCTCCCCACAGCGAGCCCCCTGGCCCCGCTCCCTACGCACCCCCCGCCGGGACAGGGTGCCTGGCTGCTCTCCCCACCGCCAGCCCCCCGGCCCCGCTCCCTATGCACCCCCCGCCGGGACAAGGTGCCCAGGGGCTCTCCCCACAGTGAGCCCCCCAGCCCCGCTCCCTACGCACCCCCCGCCGGGACAGGGTGCCCGCCGGCTCTCCCCATAGCGAGCCCCCCGGCCCCGCTCCCTACGCGCCCCCGGCCGGGACAGGGTGCCCGGCCGCTCTCCCCACAGCGAGCCCCCTGGCCCCACTCCCTACGCGCCCCCGGCCGGGACAGGGTGCCCGCTGGCTCTCCCCACCGCCAGCCCCCCGCCCCCGCTCCCTACGCACCCCCCGCCGGGACAGGGTGCCCGCCGGCTCTCCCCATAGCGAGCCCCCCGGCCCCGCTCCCTACGCACCCCCCGCCGGGACAGGGTGCCCGGCCGCTCTCCCCACAGCGAGCCCCCCGGCCCCACTCCCTATGCACCCCCCGCCGGGACAGGGTGCCCGCCGGCTCTCCCCACAACGAGCCCCCTGGCCCCGCTCCCGACACGCCCCACAACTGGCAACTCCCAGAGCCCTCCCCCCAGCTCTGCCCCCCCCCACAAACACTCATGGGCCCCTCCCCCAGCTCTGCCCCGCAAATAACCGGCCCCTCCCCACAGCTCTGCCCCCCCACAAACCGGCCCCTCCCCCCAGCTCCGCCCCCCCCACACTCACGGGCCCCTCCCCCAGCTCTGCCCCCCCCACACTCACGGGCCCCTCCCCCAGCTCTGCCCCCCCACAAACCGGCCCCTCCCTCCAGCTCCGCCCCCCCCCACTCACGGGCCCCTCCCCCCAGCTCTGCCCCCCCGCGCGGCCCCTACATGGCGCTCCCGGCCGCGCTGGAGCCCGTCGCCGCCCCCGGCCCCTCAGCGCCGCCCGGCCCCCGCCTCCGCCATCTTCCCGGCAGCCCCCGCGCCGCGCCAGCCCCGCCCCGCCCGGCTCCGCCCCGGCAGGCCTCTGCTTATGCTAATGAGGGGGCGGGGCACCTGGCGGAACTCGCGACCACAGGCACCGGCGCGTCTCAACGGGGATTGGCCGACGCCTGCGTGACGTCAACCGCCCCCCCCAAAGGAGACTGGGCTCCTCTGGGAGTCACCCCTCCCCCACCCCCCGCTCCCCCAGAGATCCCCCCCCACCATGCACCCCCCTCCCTGCCCCCAGAGATCCCCCCAGTCCCTCCCTCCCCCCCACATCCGCCCCCCACCATGCAGCCCCAGTCCCTCCCTCCCTGCCCCCAGAGATCCCCCCACTCCTCCCTCCCCCCCACCATGCACCCCCACATCCTCCCCTCCCCCCAGAGATCCCCCCACTCCCTCCCTCCCCCCCACATCCGCCCCCACCATGCACCCCCAGTCCCTCCCTCCCTGCCCCCAGAGATCCCCCCACTCCTCCCTCCCCCCCACTATGCACTCCTCCCTCCCTGCCCCCAGAGATCCCCCCACTCCTCCCTCCCCCCCACCATGCACTCCTCCCCCCATCCCCCCCACATCCTCCCCTCCCCCCAGAGATCCCCCCACTCCTCCCTCCCCCCAACCCCACCCCACCCCATCATGCACCCCCCAGTCCCTGCCTCCCCCCCACATCCGCCCCCCACCATGCACCCCAGTCCCTCCCTCCCTCCCCCCAGAGATCCCCCCACTCCTCCCTCCCCCCACCCCCACCCCATCATGCACCCCCCAGTCCCTCCCTTCCCCCCCACATCCGCCCCCCATCATGCACCCCCCAGTCCCTCCCTTACCCCCACATCCTCCCCTCCCTCCAGAGAATCCCCCCACTCCTCCCTCCCCCCACCATGCACTCCTCCCCCCCCATCCCCCCCACATCCTCCCCTCCCCCCAGAGATCCCCCACTCCTCCCTCCCCCAACCCCACCCCCCCATCATGCACCCCCCAGTCCCTCCCTCCCCCCACCATGCACCCCCAGTCCCTCCCTCCCCCCCACATCCTCCCCTCCCCCAGAGATCCCTCACCCCACCTCCCTCCATCCCCCCCACATTCCTCCCCTCCCCCAGAGATCCCTCACCCCACCCCCACCATGCACCCCCTCCCTCCCCCCAGAGATCCCTCATCCCCACCCCCACCATGCACCCCCCTCCCTCCCCCCAGAGATCCCTCCACCCCCCACCATGCACCCCCCAGTCCCTCCCTCACCCCCACATCCTCCCCTCCCCCCAGAGATCCCTCACCCACCCCACCTGCACCATCCCCCCTCCCTCCCCCCGATCCTCCCCCCACCCCACCATGCACCCCCCAGTCCCTCCCTCCCCCCCACCTGCACCATGCACCCCCTCCCTCCCGCCCACCATCCTCCCCTCCCCCCACCATGCACCCCCCACATCCTCCCCTCCCCCCAGAGATCCCTCACTCCTCCCCCACCATGCACCCCCCACTCCTCCCTCCCTCCCCACATCCTCCCCTCCCCTCCCCCCAGAAATCCCCCACCCTCACCATGCACCCCCCACATCCTCCCCTCCCCCCACCCCACCATGCACCCCCACTCCTCCCTCCCCCCACCCCCCATGCACCCCCTACTTCTCCCTCCCCCCACATCCTCCCCTCCCCCCAGAGATCCCTCACTCCTCCCCCACCATGCACCCCCAATTCCTCCCTCCCTCCCCACATCCTCCCCTCCCCCCAGAGATCCCCCACCCCCACCATGCACCCCCCCACATCCTCCCCTCCCCCCACGCACCCCCACTCCCTCCCCCCACATCCTCTCCTCCCCCCACCATGCACCCCCCCACATCCTCCCCTCCCCTCACCCCCCATGCACTCCCTACTTCTCCCTCCCCCCACAGATCCCTCACTCCTCCCCCACCATGGACCCCCCACTCCCTCCCTCCCTGCCACATCCTCCCCTCCCCCAGATATCCCCCACTCCTCCCTCTCCCCACATCCTCCCCTCCCCCCAGAGATCCCTCACCCCCCCTTCCACCATGCACTCCTCACTCCTCCCTCCCCCCAGAGATCCCTCACTCCTCCCCACCATGCACCCCCCTCCCTCCCACATCCTCCCCTCCCCCCAGAGATCCCTCACTGCTCCCCCACCATGCACCCCCTCACTCCCTCCCTCTCCTCAGAGATCCCTCACCCCACCCCCACCATGCACCCCTCCCCCACTCCCTCCCTCCCCCACATCCTCCCCCCAGAGATCCTTCACCCCACCCCCACCCCTCCCACACTCCCATCCTCCCCTCCCACCGAGATCTGTCACCCCTCCCTCACAACCTGTCCATCCCCCACTCCCTCCCTCTCACCATCTCCTCCCCCAAGAGATCAGTCATCCCACCCCCACCATGCACCCCTCCCCCACAACCTGACCCTCCCACCAAGAGATATCACCCCACCCCCACATCCTCCTCCCCCACTCTGCTCCCTCACTTCTTCCCCACACCCTCCCCCAAAACCCACCCCCACACTTCCCTGGAGAGATCCGGCTCCTCTGGGACCCCCATCACCTGGCTCCCCTCCCCTTCCCCCACAACACATCCTACCCCCAGCTGGAGAGACCAGGGATCCAGCTCCTCTGGGGTGGCTTCAGCTGGCCCCCACTCCTCTCCCTGCACAGACACCTCACACCCCCACTGGAGGGAGCAAGGAGCCATCACCCTGTCCTCCTGCACCTCCACACACTGCATCCCTCCCCCATGCCCCCTCCTCCTCCACCACCCCCTCCCTGGAGAGGCTGGGCAGGCAGTTCTGGTCCAGCAATCACTCTGCCCCCCTACCCCGGAGAGAGCAGGGAGCCGGCTATTCTGGTCCAGCAATTACCATTCCTTTCCCCCATGCCCCCCATACACATCTCCCCTGCCCCACTCTCCACTCACTCACTCCCCACACCCTCCCCCAACACACACCAGCCAAAGGAGATTTTAGTCATTCACGGGTTTTAATTTTAAAAGAAGCATTACTGAGAAACATGCTCCACTGACCCAGGCCCCATCACCCCCCAGGAACCCTAGGGGGCAGGACAGGCAGTGCCCTGCCAGCTGGGCCTCCCACAGCTGGGCCCCCTCCCCAAAGGGCCAGACCACGCAGTCAGCCCCTGCATGAGCTGCAGTGTCCCCCCACCTCCACTCAGGCATCAGCTGTGGGCCCAGCCAGAGGGCCCAAGGGGTGAAGAGCTCTGCCTTCAGGGCTCTCCCCTTCTTGGAGGCACTGCTCCCCCGCGCAGCCATGGGCTAATCGATCACCAAGGTGCAAGGACAGCAGGAGGTCCAGGACTCCACACAGCAAGGAAAGTGTGAGAACGAGAGAGAGAAGGTGCAAGGACAGCAGGAGGTCCAGGACTCCACACAGCAAGGAAAGTGTGAGAACGAGAGAGAGAGAGTGTGTATTTGTGTGTGTGTGAGAGAGAGAGGGAGAAGAGAGAGCGCGCACACTGGAGTGTGCAGGGGAAAGAAGGGCACGCAACAGCACCTGGACTGTATGCCAGTGTGTGGGTGAACAAGCACTGAGCACAAGGGCCCAGTCTGTGCACAAGCACGTGCAAAGAGCAGATGGGGGTGGGGCGGGTGGAGTCTGGGCAGATTCCCTATTTGCACAGCACAACTCCTCAGCAGCAGGTGCTGGCAGAGGAACTGGTTCAGGAGGAGACCCTAGCCTGTCCTGCAGAGCTGCTTGATCCTTATAACCAAGAAGTCCTCTCTCCTTCCTCAGAGGCAGGAAGAAACTGCCCCCTTGTAACAATTAAGGATCTGACTCCCACCCTGACAAAAACCACCCTGAGTGCCATTGTGGGAGGGGGTAACCTCACTGGACTGCAGCATCCCTCCTCTCAGCCACCAGGTGGAGTGGGGGGTACGGGACTCGGAAATAGGGGCCACAGTCACTGCCCTGCCCTCCTGCTGGGCAGCAGGACTCATGCTACGACAGCAGACTTGGGTCCCTGTGGACTGGGGGGGTCTCTGTCATCAGCCCCACCGCAACGGCTGAGCAGTACAGCCCAGTGGACGGGCGGGCGGGCTCTGCCCAGAATGGCACGGGTTCTCCCGGCTGGCGGGGTTCGGAGGCTCCGTGGGCAGCGTTATCTGCGGTACAGAGCGAAGGCCATGAAGCTGAAGAGCAGGGTGAGGCCGGCCAGGCAGGAGGTGGCGGTGGCGGTGAAGACATGCTGGTATTGCAGCTGGACGTACCACAGCACAGCCAGCATAAGCGCGAAGAGCGGCAGCATCAGGCTGCCCACGCTGAGGGCTGTGTGCACAGGGTCAGCGGTGGCCCGGAGGCCAGCAGCCACAGGGGCTGGGCCATGCTGGGAGACGTGGCAGTGCAGAACGCTGTTGTGGGTGAGGTGCAACGCAGCCAGGCTCTGAGCATCGTCCCGCAGCAGCTGGCCCTGGTAGATCAGACGCACCTGGTGCTCCTGGCCTGGGAAATGGGCCCTGAGGTGAAAAACACAGGGAGGGAAACGTCACAGTCACAGACAGAGTCCACCATCCCTACCTTAAGAACATCAGAACAGCTACACTGGCTCAGCCCAACGGTCCAGCTAACCCACAGTCCTGTCTGCTAACTGGGGCCGGTGCCAGGTGCTTCAAAGGGAATGAATGCAATAGGGTGATTTATCAAGTGGTCCATTCCATCATCCTCTCGCAGCTTCCGGCAATCAGAGGTTTAGGGACACCTGGAGCATGGGGTTGCGTCCCTGACCATCTTGGCTAATAGCCATCGATGGATCAGGAACTGATCTAATTCTTTTTTGGACCTAGTTATAGTCTTGACCTTCACAACACCTCTGGCAAGGAGTTCCACAGGCTGACTGTGCATTGTGTGAAGAAGCACTTCCTTTTGTTTGTTTTAAACCAGCTGCCTATTAATGTCATTGGGTGACCCCTCGTTCTTGTGTTATGAGGAGGAGTAAATAACACTCCCTTATTCACTTTCTCCACACCCATCATGATTTTATAGACCTCAATCCTATCACCCCTCAGTCATCTCTTTTCCAAGATCAACGGTCTCTAATCTTCTCCTCAAATGGAAGCCGTTCCACAACCCTAATCATGTCTGTTGCTCTTCTCTGTACTTTTTCCAATTCTAATAAATCTTTTTGAGATGAGGTGACCACATCTGCATGCAGTATTCAGGGTGTGGGCATACAACGGATTTATATAGAGGCAACGTGATATTTTCTGTCCTATTATCTATCCCTGTCCTAATGATTCCCAGCATTCAGTTCGCTTTTTTGACTGCCTCTGCACATTGAGTGGATGTTTTCAGAGAACTATCCACACTGACTCCAAGATCTCTTTCTCGAGTGGTAACAGCTAATTTAGACCCCATCATTTTATACGTAGAGCTGGGATTATGTTTTCCAATGTGCATTACTTTGCATTTATCAACAGTGAATTTTGTCTGTCATTTAGTTCCCAGTCACCCAGTTTGATGAGATCCCTTTGTAACTCTTCACAGTCTGCCTTGAGTACAACCTTCCTCCATAAGGCTCCATACCCTCATTACGGGGGGGGGCTTGGCTGTGCCCAACTCCCCATGCATCTCCATCCCGGGAGCCTGAATGCAACCCCCTGCCACCAATCCATATCCATCCCCATCCCCAGGCACCTGGCTGCACAGCCTTCCCCCACATATTCCCTTCCATGGTCTGTCATTTTGCTGCGTGCTCTCTTTGTCCTAGCAGTGTCCCATCATGGTCTCCCCAAGCCAGTCTGTGCTCTTGTGCCAGGGTGTCCCCCACACAGCACCCATCACCCTGGTCTGTGAATCTGTGATCAATGGCACCAACGGTGCTGCCTAAGCCACAGGTATGAGCTGGCGCACACAAGCCTATCCCCCTGGGGAGGGATGGTAGCAGAAAGCGGTCCAGGCTCCAAGCCGTGTCCAGCACGTTCAGTGCAGGAGAAAGGAGGGCAAACTGAGGTTCAAGGGATGCCAGAGCCTCCAGATGGGGAGGGCAGAGGCAAGGAGGAGAGAGGGAGCCTGCCTGGCTGTGAGGCTGTGCTCCAGAGCTCCATCTCCTCCCCACAGCTTGCTGCTGCGTGGCTTCTCACCTCTTCAGAGAGCCGACAGTCTCCTCTGGGCACACAGTGGCCAGGCGCTCCGTGTCATTCAGGAACTTCAGCCTTAACACTATGGTGCGGTCCGTGGGGCTACTGTCTGTGGCCTCGGGGCTGGCACCTATGTCTCCAGCGGGCTGCAGGGGGCACTGTGGAGATCCAGGGCTGGCCCGGTGCCTCAGCCCTGGAGCAATACCGTCAGGCCCATCTGGCATGGCACCTGCTGAAGACTCCGCTTCTTCCTTGGGCTCCCCTGCCGCTGGGGTTTGCATGCTGGTTTCCCTCGGCCCGTCCTCCAGCAGGCTCTCTGTCCCAAGCTGTCCAGCTGCCAGAGCGGGGGAAGCAGCAAAGACCTGGTCTCCCCGCTCTGAGGTGTGCGTAGAGACCCATGCAAGCGCCAGCACCAGCAGGATGAGCAGCAGGGCAAAGAGGATGGTGACTTCGTCCCCCACGCCCTCAATCAGAGCCATGGCAGCTGGGCAGTGCTGGGCACAGCAGGATTACCAAACTGCAGAGGGACAAAACAGCAGCAATGAGCCCTGGGAGCCAGTATCCTAGGCACACACCCTCCCAGACAGTGCTCAGGAGCACGGCAGGCCCTCAGCTTCCCACCCAACAGGGACTCTCTCTGGGTTGGGCCTGGCCCACAGGGCACAACATTAATGCCCCAGGGAGGAAGGTCCTGGAGACACCCCCATGCACCTGGGCAGTAAGTGCAGGGTTCAGCCGAGTTAGAGGGATGCTGAGCCCAACAGGCCTATATCTCTGAGCCTATTTGTTCGCATCACCCTCCCCGTTCAACTCCCTTCCCACTGTCCCCACTCAGGTAGTGCAGTCTAGCTAAGGCTGCCTAATGCTTCCCACTAGCTGCCCCTTTTCAGTTGCTCCTAACTTTGCAAACTTCAACTGTTTTTATTTGGGAGGGCGGGGGGAAGGAGAGACAGGCTGTGTGTGCGGTGGGAGAAGAGACAGACAGGTATATGCTAGGAGACAGGGACAGGCAGGGGCAGAAGGGTCTATAACCGCTAGACATGCTCCTCTCCACAGCCCAGAATGGAATTCTGGATTCCTGACCATCAGCATTCCTCTGACGCAAGCCAACAGATGTGCAATCCACTGACAAAGCACGTGTCCTGTCCTACCCCACCTAGTAGCAGACACACACAGACAGTTCCTCCGCTAGCCTGAGTGGTAGAGTCAGAGATGTTAAGACCAGAAGGGAAGTAGTATGATCATGTAGTCTGACCTCCACGGGGAGAGGACTGTGCTGGGATCTAAAGGTGTCAGGGGCCAATATGGTTCCACACGATGGAATTTGTTTTTTCACTTTGTTTTTAAAAAAAAAAGTCAGGTGGCTACATTAACAAAAATCTACACTAGAAGAATGCTGAGATTGCAAAGCTGAGCACTCAAAAGATAGGAAGTGCCAGAGTTAAGGTTACAAGGGCATCCTTAAATTGACTCCATGTGCATGTACTTACAATACAATCTTTAATTACTTGATCACATACTACTTTACCCATAGGACCCCTGACCCTCAATCAGTGTACAGGATGGATGGGGCTGTGGGAATGAATCATGTCTGCGTAGTGAAGGATGCTGTTGTCTTTAGGGCGCATTTCTTGCCGAAGCAGGAAGTGTGTATCCATCCCTCACCCCCTTTACACAATTATTTGTAGATACCCTTCAACGATGGGCACATGCCAACAAGGGCATTCCACTCCACCAGGAAAGTGTGCAGTGAATGAGGCAGGGGAAAACAGGAAGAGAAAGAATGTTCTTGTGGCAAAGGCAATTGAATGCTGTCCTGGAAAACTGGAGTCTGTCCCTGCCTTTGCCATGCAGTTCCTGGGCGATGCTGGGCAAGTCACTTAAACCAAACTTTTCAGTGTGTTCTCATTTTCTGGATGTCTGACGTGAGACCTGGGGTCTGATCTGCAGAAGTGCCAAGTGCTCATGATGGCAACTGAAGTCAATCAGAGCTGTGCTTTGAACATCTGAAGTGTTATAAAATGCTAAGCTCCTCAGCCTCCAGGCATCTCAAATCAAGCATCCAAAACTAGGGGAAGCTTTTGACAATTTTTGCCTTAATCGCTTGGGCTCAGATCTTCAAAAGTCTAGGCACCTGTCCCAGCCCCAGAGCCTAGTCTATACCCCAGCATGTAACCAGTCCCCTTAGTGTGCCAGGTCCCAAGGACCCACAGTTCCACTGGGGCAGGTCTGTAGCTGTCAAGGCTCTGGAACTGGCCCTTCAGCCCCAGCGATCCCTCTCTCTCTCTGTGGGTCCCTACAGTGAATCCCCAGCCAGATGCCTGCAGGGCCCCTTCATGGCATCATGCTCCCTGCAGTCAGTATCTGCACTCACAGCAGGCAGCCCTCCCAAAACAAGGTAACACTTTATTGGTCGCCTGGCTTCAGGTCCTGATAGCAGAGGGGCAAAGGTGAAGGCAGAGTTCAGCCCGGCCAAATCCAGGCCAGGGCTCCCTTGAAACCATCTTGGCTCTCTCCCTTTGTCCTTAGTTCCAGCCAGGTGCCTGTCTCCAAAGGCCAACTTAGCCTAGTCACCTGACCCCTCTCCCCTTTGTTCTCCACCTGGCACCTTTGCTCTGCTTCCCTGCAGATAGATGGGGAAAAATCTCCCTCCTGGCCATTGGGGATTCCACTGTCTTGTGGATCCTGGGTGGTTTCCAGCCAGTCCTTATCAACCCATTCATGCAACCCCCCTCACCTGCCCCGCTCTGCCCCAAAGCAACTTTTTAACCCTTTACGCTCCATGCAAAGCACTGAAGGAAACTAGGAATCTCCAACTGGGCATCCAAAACTAGTGGAAACGTTGAACAATATTTTCCTTACTCTCTCGGACTCAGATCCTCAAAGGTCTAGGCATCTGAACACCCCCTGATTTAACTGAGAGTTAGGTAGCTAAATCCTCTGAGGTTCGGTGCCGTCGTTCCCGATCTATGAACTGAGAATACCACAGTCTAATCTCACAGGTGTGTTGTGAAGAGAAATTCATCTTTTCCCAAAAGTGAAACAACGTGAAATAAAACAAAAACCTCAACCAGCAACAGCCGTTCTAGGGCTCCTGTCCTGACTGGGCATTGCAACCTGGTACATAAGGTCACAGCGTCACACTCAGGCTTGGCCCAGCCTCCTCCTTGCATGGCAAAGGGGCACCCCTAAATGGTCCAACTTTGAGTGACTGATCTTGCAGCACCGCTCAGGTTTGGTGGAGGAGCAGCCAGGTTGCAAGCCTGTGTGGCAGGTCGCAACACCGAGAGTGAGGAGCCAGGCCCAGCCCCAGCGGACAGGAGCCCTAGAGCTGCTGCTGCTGGTTGAGGGTTGGGTGAGCTGGCTCACAACCCAGCTCCCACCACCCAGGGCAGAACCTGTAACCAACCCCCTCCCCCGCTGCCACATCTGGATCAAATGAAACAACAAGGAATTCCCAAAAACTAAAACCAAAAATAAAAAGACTTCCCCTGGGCTCGCTCCACAAGATTAGTTCTGCTTACTGACCATCAAAACCCAGCCCTGAATACAAAGCCTGGGATCACATGCCAATTAAGGACAAAGAGCATTAAATAGCTACTCACTCAGGGCTTGTCTACACTACCGCGCAGGGTCGATCTAAGGTATGCAACTTCAGCTATGTGAATAGCATAGCTGAAGTCGACATACTTAGATCTATTCACTGCAGTGTCTTCACTGTGGTAAGACGACAGCTGACGCTTCTCGTTCTGGTGGCGTACCGGAGTGGACGGGAGAGTGCTCAGCGGTCGATTTATTGCATCCTATACTAGATGCCATAAATTGATCCCCGTTGGATTGATCGTTGCCCGCCGCATCCGGCGGGTAGTGCAGACAAGCCCTCAGTGAGCACCTTTCATTCAGACACTGAATGAGGCAAGAGATCCTGTGGAAAAAGCAGTAAGTGATCACGTACTTAAAGAAAGGTTTCAGAGTAACAGCCGTGTTAGTCTGTATTCGCAAAAAGAAAAGGAGTACTTGTGGCACCTTAGAGACTAACTAATTTATCTGAGCATAAGCTTTCGTGAGCTACAGCTCACTTCATCGGCTGCATTTCATAGGAACTTTCCACAGTATGCATCCGATGAAGTGAGCTGTAGCTCACGAAAGCTCATGCTCAAATAAATTGGTTAGTCTCTAAGGTGCCACAAGTACTCCTTTTCTTTATGTAACTAAAAGAGACGCTCTAAAGCCAAAGGAATGAGTTTGGGGGCAGGTCTCTGGCCTGTGTGATGCAGGAGGCCAGACTATCTGATCACAGTGGTCCCTGCTGGTCTTGGACTCTGAAGAACAAAAGGCTTTAGCCCTGCCCCAAGCAGCTCACAATCTATACACGTGAGGGACAAGGAGGCAAGTGACCACCGCAAGCCAGCCGCCCAGCCTCCCGGCCGTCAAACACCTCCAGAGGGAGGAAGCCAGCGAACCCTCCAAGTTACTCCCTGCAGGGCCTGCCGCTCGGGCACTCTGGGCGCGAGTGTCTGAGGGAGTCTTTGGGGCACAGCCCATCTGCGTTGCTGGGGAGCACACCACCGGTGGGAAGCAAATTACAGAGGAGGGTGCATGAGCAGGCCTGCCAGAGAGTGCAGAGGCAGCATTCCCGCAAGAGCCGCTGAGTTGGGAGCCAGAACTGCAGCAGGGAGAGCATGTTAGCTGTGGGGGAGGTTGAACAGGGGTGGAAGGGGGGCACAAGGCTAGGCGGGGTCAGGGTTAGATGGGGGCGGGGGGAAGGGGGCCAGGAGGAAGGGGGGCACAAGGCTAGGCGGGGTCAGGGTTAGATGGGGGCGGGGGGAAGGGAGAGGAGGCGAGGGGGCAGGTCAGGCAGGGGAAGGGGGGCAGCAGCGGGGGGGGGCACCAGGCTCGGCAGGGGCGGGGTTAGATGGGGGCGGGGTCAGGGTTCGATGGGGACAGGGGGAAGGGAGAGGAGGCAGGGGGCACCAGGCTCGGCGGGGGGCGGGGAGGCAGCAGCGAGAGGGGGGGCACCAGGCTCGGCGGGGTTAGATGGGGGGGAAGGAGGGCAGCAGCGAGGGGGGGCACCAGGCTCGGTGGGGGCAGGGTTAGATAGAGTGGAAGGGGGGCAGCAGTGAGGGGGCACCAGGCTGGGCAGGGGCGGGGTTAGATGGGGGGCAGGGAAGGGGGGCAGCAGTGGGGGGGGCACCAGGCTGGGCGGGGGCGTGGTTAGATGGGGGGGCAGCAGTGGGGGGGGGGCAGCAGGCTCGGCGGGGGCGGAGTTAGATGGGGGGAGGCAGCGGGGGGGCACCACGCTTGGCAGGGTTAGATGAGGGGGCAGGGGAAGGGGGGAAGCAGCGGGGGGGTCACCAGGCTCGGCAGGGGCGGGGTTAGATGGGGGGCAGGGGAAGGGGGGCAACAGGGGGGGCACCAGGCTGGGCGGGGTTACATGGGGGGGCAGCAGCGGGGGAGGGGCACCAGGCTGGGCGGGGTTACATGGGGGGGGCAGCAGCGGGGGAGGGGCACCAGGCTGGGCGGGGTTACATGGGGGGGCAGCAGCGGGGGGGGCACTAGGCTGGGCGGGGTTACATGGGGTGGCAGCAGCGGGGGGGGGCACCAGGCTGGGCGGGGTTACATGGGGGGGCAGCAGCGGGGGGGGGCACTAGGCTGGGCGGGGTTACATGGGGGGGCAGCAGCGGGGGGGGCACTAGGCTGGGCGGGGTTACATGGGGGGGCAGCAGCGGGGGGGGCACTAGGCTGGGCGGGGTTAGATGGGGGGCAGCAGCGGGGGGGGGCACCAGGCTGGGAGGGGTTACATGGGGGGGCAGCAGCGGGGGGGCACTAGGCTGGGCGGGGTTAGATGGGGGGCAGCAGCGGGGGGGGCCTTCAGGCTGGGCGGGGTTAGATGGGGCGGCAGCAGCGGGGGGGGCCTTCAGGCTGGGCGGGGTTACATGGGGGGGCAGCAGCGGGGGGGCACTAGGCTGGGCGGGGTTACATGGGGGCCAGCAGCGGGGGGGGCACCAGGCTGGGCGGGGTTACATGGGGGGCAGCAGCGGGGGGGGCACTAGGCTGGGCGGGGTTACATGGGGGGGCAGCAGCGGGGGGGGGCACTAGGCTGGGCGGGGTTACATGGGGGGGCAGCAGCGGGGGGGGCACCAGGCTGGGCGGGGTTACATGGGGGGGCAGCAGCGGGGGGGGCACCAGGCTGGGCGGGGTTACATGGGGGGGCAGCAGCAGGGGGGGGCACCAGGCTGGGCGGGGTTACATGGGGGGGCAGCAGCGGGGGGGGGCACCAGGCTGGGCGGGGTTACATGGGGGGGCAGCAGCGGGGGGGGCACCAGGCTGGGCGGGGTTACATGGGGGGGCAGCAGCGGGGGGGGGCACCAGGCTGGGCGGGTTTAGATGGGGGGCAGCAGCGGGGGGGGGCCACCAGGCTGGGCGGGGTTACATGGGGGGGGCAGCAGCGGGGGGGGCACCAGGCTGGGCGGGGTTACATGGGGGGGCACCAGCGGGGGGGGCACCAGGCTGGGCGGGGTTACATGGGGGGCAGCAGCGGGGGGGGGGCACCAGGCTGGGCGGGGTTACATGGGGGGGCAGCAGCGGGGGGGGCACCAGGCTGGGCGGGGTTACATGGGGGGGCAGCAGCGGGGGGGCACTAGGCTGGGCGGGGTTAGATGGGGGGCAGCAGCGGGGGGGCACCAGGCTGGGCGGGGTTACATGGGGGGGCAGCAGCGGGGGGGCACTAGGCTGGGCGGGGTTAGATGGGGGGGGGCACCAGGCTGGGCGGGGTTACATGGGGGGGCAGCAGCGGGGGGGTCACTAGGCTGGGCGGGGTTAGATGGGGGGCAGCAGCGGGGGGGGGCACCAGGCTGGGCGGGGTTAGATGCGGGGGGGCAGCAGCGCGGGGGGTGGGGGGGGGCGCCGAGCCGGACCGGCGGGACCTCTGAGCCCCGAGCAGATACTCACCCGCCTCCTCCATCCCGGACCGCTCGCTTCCGGCGCCAGCGCAGGGCATCCCGGGACGCGTAGTTCCCCCGGCGCAAGGCATTCTGGGATCTGTAGTCCCCGTCCCCAGCGCAGGGCATCCCGGGACCTGTCGTTTCCCCACTGCAAGGCATTCTGGGACCTGTAGTCCCCGCCCCCGAGCACAGGGCATTCTGGGACCTGTAGTCCCCGCCCCAAGCACAGGGCATTGTGGGGCCTATAATTCTCCCACTCCAAGGGACGGGTCTTGTGGGGCCCGTAATCACGTTACACCCTCACCCACAGAGCACAGGGCATGGTGGGGCCCGTAGTCAGATTACACACGCACAGGGCATTGTGCGGCCTTCATCACAGAATCACAGAATATCAGGGTTGGAAGGGACCTCAGGAGGTCATCTAGTCCAACCCCCGGCTCAAAGCAGGACCCATCCCCAATCAAATCTTCCCAGCCAGGGCTTTGTCAAGCCGGGCCTTAAAAACTTCTAAGGAAGGAGATTCCACCACCTCCCTAGGTAATGCATTCCAGTGTTTCACCACCCTCCTCGTGAAAAAGTTTTTCCTAATATCCAACCTAAACCTCCCCCACTGCAACTTGAGACCATTACTCCTTGTCCTGTCCTCTTCTACCACTGAGAACAGCCTAGATCCATCTTCTCTGGAACCACCTCTCAGGTAGTTGAAAGCAGCTATCAAATCCCCCCTCATTCTTCTCTTCCGCAGACTAAACAATCCCAGTTCCCTCAGCCTCTCCTCATAAGTCATGTGTTCCAGTCCCCTAATCATTTTTGTTGCCCTTCGCTGAACTCTCTCCAATTTCTCCACATCCTTCTTGTAGGACACAGTACTCCAGATGAGGCCTCACCAATGTTGAATAGAGGGGAACGCTCACGTCCCTCGATCTGCTGGCCCCTACTAATACAGCCCAAAAAGAAAAGGAGTACTAGTGTTAGAGACTAATCAATTTATTTGAGTAGAAGCTTTCATGAGCTACAGCTCACTTCATCGGATGCATTCAGTGGAAAATACAGTGAGGAGATTTATATACACAGAAAACATGAAACAATGGGTGTTACCATACACACTGTAACAAGAGTGATCGCTTAAGATGAGCTATTACCAGCCTGAGGGGGGTGGGGGGGAGGAGGGTGAGAAAACCTTTTGTAGTGACAATCAAGGTGGGCCATTTCCAGCAGTTAACAGGAACGTCTGAGGAATGGGGGGAGGGGGGGGAGGTGAGAATAAACATGAGAAAATAGTTTTACTTTGTGTAATGACACATCCAGCGGCACTGCTATGGGTACCCGCATGGCCCCACAGTATGCCAACATTTTTATGGCTGACTTAGAACAACGCTTCCTCAGCTCTCGTCCCCTAATGCCCCCACTCTACTTGCACTATATTGATGACATCTTCATCATCTGGACCCATGGAAAAGAAGCCCTTGAGGAATTCCACCTGGATTTCAACAACTTCCATCCCACCATCAACCTCAGCCTGGTCCAGTCCACACAAGAAATCCACTTCCTGGACACTACAGTGCTAATAAACAATGGTCACGTAAACACCACCCTATACCGGAAACCTACTGACCACTATTCCTACCTACATGCCTCCAGCTTTCACCCTGACCACACCACACGATCCATCGTCTACAGCCAAGCTCTGCGATACAACCGCATTTGCTCCAACCCCTCAAACAGAGACAAACACCTACAAGATCTCTATCATTCTTACAACTACAATACCCACTTGCTGAAGTGAAGAAACAGATTGACAGAGCCAGAGGAGTTCCCAGAAGTCACCTACTACAGGACAGGCCCAACAAAGAAAACAACAGAACCACCGCTAGCTGTCACCTTCAGCCCCCAACTAAAACCTCTCCAACGCATCATCAAGGATCTACAACCTATCCTGAAGGACGACCCATCACTCTCACAGATCTTGGGAGACAGGCCAGTCCTTGCCTACAGACAGCCCCCCAACCTGAAGCAAATACTCACCAGCAACCACACACCACACAACAGAACCACTAACCCAGGAACCTATCCTTGCAACAAACCTGTTGCCAAATATGTCCACCTATCTATTCAGGGGACACCATCACAGGGCCTAATCACATCAGCCACACTATCAGAGGCTTGTTCACCTGCACATCTACCAATGTGATATATGCCATCATGTGCCAGCAATGCCCCTCTGCCATGTACATTGGCCAGACTGGACAGTCTCTATGTAAAAGAATAAATGGACACAAATCAGATGTCAAGAATTATAACATTCATAAACCAGTCGGAGAACACTTTGTACCATATGACCTTGTCTTCTCTTCATTTTCACTGCACCACACAGGGAGGGAGGGATACATCTATTGTCAGCTAATCTAACCAGTGACAGACACAAAAGAGAGTCAAGCCTGCCCTTCTGAGAAAAGGGGTTTTCCTTTTCTATTTCCCCTTCTACCATTTCTAGAGTTTTCCCTTTTGAAGTGTTACCTTATTCCCCTTGAGGTAACAGTTCAGAGATTCCAAGGCCAGAAGAGACCATTTTGATCATCTCGTCTGACGCCCTGTGTAACACAGGCCAGAGGCCCACCCCACAATCATTCCTAGAGCAGAGCTGTTAGAAACACATCCAGCCTGGAGTTAACAGTTGGCAGTGATGGAGAACCCACCACGACCCTTGGTCAATTGTTCTCATGGATAATTACCCTCACTGTAAAAATTGTACACCTTATTTCCAGTCTGAGTTTGTCTAGCTTCAACTTCCCGCCATTGGATGGTGTCAGACCTTTCTCTGCCACCCAAAAAACCCTGTTACTAAATATGTGTTCCCCATGTAGGTACTTATAGACTGTAATCAAGTCACCCCAAACCTTCTCTTTGTTAAGCTAAATAGACTGAGCTCCTTGATCTATCACTGCAGGTTTTCTCATCCTTTAATCATTCTCCTGGCTCTTCCCTGAACCCTCCAATTTATCAACCTCCTTTTTGAATTGAGGGCACCAGACCTGGCCACAGGCTTCCAGCAGCGGTCTTACTGGACCCATCCCCCACAGTTCTCTGTGCAGTTCCATCCTGGGCATATTGGAATAAAGACCTGCCCCCAATAATACCCTGTACAGCCCCATCCCTGGCAGGGGCTCGGTATATGGGGATTAAACCAGGGACAGGAGTAAGGGGCTTCTCTATTTCCCCCCCTGTGCTAAAAGACAATGGAGCAGCTGATATGGGACTAAATTAATAAAGAATTAAAGAAGGGTAATATAAATAATGCCAATCACCATGGGTTTGTGGAAAATAGAGCCTGTCAAACTAACTTAATATCTTTTTTTCGATGAGGTTACAAATTTGGATGATAAAGGCAACAGTGTTGACATAATATACCTAGATTTCTGTAAGGCATTTGACTTGGTGCCATATGACATTTTGATGAAAAAAAACAGAACAATATAAAATTAACACGGCAAACATTAAATGGCTAACTGATAGGTCTCACAATGTAACTGTAAATGGGGAATCATCACTGAGCAGGTATGTTTCCAGTGGGATCAGTTCTTGGCCCTGTGCTAGTTAACATTTTTATCAATGACCTGGAAGAAAATATAAATAAAGTTTGCAGATGACACAAAAATTGTAAATAATGACGAGGGCAGGTCACTGATTCAGAGTGATCTGGATCACTTCGTAAACTGGGCGCAAGCAAGCAATATGTATTTTAATATGGCTAAATGTAAACGTATTAATCTAGGAACAAAGAATGTAGGCCATACTTAAGTGATGGGAGAATCTATCCTGGGGTGTAGTCGTTCTGAAAAAGATTTTTGGGGTTTGGGAGATAATCAGCCAAACAGTGCGAAGCTGTGATCAAAAAGGGGTAATGTGATTCTTGGATGCATAAATAGGGGTCTCTCGAGTAGAAGTAGAGAGGTTATTTTACCTCTGTATTTAGCAGTGGTGCAACTGTGGCTACAATACTGTGATCAGCTGCGGTGCCCTCAATTCAGGGAGGATGTTGAGCACCTACATGAGGAACAAAATATTTGAAAATGGGCTCTTCATTTTAGCAAAGTTTCAGAGTAGCAAACAAAGCTATAACACCATCTAATGGCTGAAAGTTGACGCTAGACAAATTCAGACTTGAAATAAGACGTTAATATTTAACAGTGAGGGTAATTAACCATTGGAACAATTGACCAAGGGTCATAGTGGATTCTACATCACTAGAAATTTTTAGCTCAAGGCTGGATGTTCTTCTAAAAGCTCTACTCCAGGAATTATTGTGGGACAGGTCTCTGTCCCACGTTACACAGGAGGTCAGACTGGACGATCACAGTGATCCCTTCTGGCCTTGGAACCTCTGAATCTAGGGGAGTGTTCATGCTGAAGAGTTTTTCTCTCCAGTTTAGTCCTGTGCGCTAGTTCTTGCCAAGATCTTTCAAATAAACTTCAGTTGACATCTCTCTGGGATCAGCTGTTTGGTAGGTACAATGTGGCACAAAGGTGTGAGAATTTTTTAACTGTGACTTTCCGCAACCTCCATGACTTCTGCAGCAGCCAGTGTGGCTGATCACAGGGCTGCCCAAGCAGCTGGCTCCAGGGCCAGCAGCTCAGGTGGCCCCAGGGACAGCCACACCAGCCACTGATCTGGAGGCCCCTGGCAGCAGTCCCCAGGCGGCCGGACAGAGCAGCCATGGTCCGTGGCCCCAGGCAATGGTCCCTGGGCAGCTGGCTGGAGCAGCCGCGGTCTGCGGCCCCTTTCCACTGGCCCTGGGTGCCCCCACCCCAGCAGCACCTCCCCGATGCCCCACCCAGCGCCCCCCGAAGATTTAATCGCAGGTATTTTTGGTATAAGTCATGGACAGGTCACGAACCGTGAATTTTTGTTTATTGCCAGTGACCTGTCCATGACTTTTACTAAAAATGCCCGTGACTAAATCATAGCCTTGCCTATGATCCCCGCCTCCATGCTCGTATGGTGCCCTCAGCACCTGGATCTGCAGCTCGCTATAGCACTGCAGCGGCACACTCTGACCTCCTGCAGGATGGGAGGGTTGTGAGACTTGCTCCAGCCAGGTGTAACCACATCAGCAGTGCTGTACATTATTGCAGTCACGATCTTTGTGACCTGAGGGGTTCTGCAAGCATGGCAAGTGCTGGCAACGTCACACTTCTCTGCTGGAGACCTGCCTCATGCCTCTCAGAGGAGCAAAGTTTGGGCTTGAATCATCTGCAGCGAGCATTATTCCTGTAGACCTACAAAGTGAAGGTGCCAAAACTGAGACAGTGCTGGCGGCATGCAGAGGAGTTAACAGCAGGCTGCTGGTGGCTCCTGGGAGCCCTGTGGGGAGGATGGTTCTCTCCGGCAGGGAACAGAAATGGCCTTTTCACGTCATGTGCCTTGGAGCCCGCACTGCACAGTGCAAAGTTGTAGACTCAGTCGTTTTACAGTGGAGCATCCCTGCTCATCAGCCTCATGTTTCTCCAGCTTCAGTTTGATGAGCCCTGCTAATTCCTCCTCCTCGCCCCTGACCAAGTATTGTGCAGCGTGGGCTGAGACAGCACCAGGCGGATGCTCTCTGATGGTTCTGCTAACATCAGCAGGACTGAGGGGGCTGGCTTCCTGCACCACGGGGCCTGTTAGCTTAGCACTGCAGGTACCTGCAGCAAAGTCCTGGACATGCAGCAGTATGACCCTTCAGGGGATCAAACTCAAGAAAAAATACAGCTTCTTCCATTCAGAGTGCTCTGCAAAGGCAGAGAGAGAGGTCAGACCAGGGCAGAGGGAGTGACAGCATAGCCAGGGAAGGGGTGGGGGAGAACAGGATGGGGACTAAGGATGCGGGTGGGGGAGGAGCACAAGGAACTTGGATTCCTAGACTGTAAAATCTTTGGGATACAGAATCTCTCTGTGTTCACAGAGGGTCTATCACAGTGGGGCCCTGATCCATGGCTGGGGCCCGTGGGAGCTACTGCAATACCAACAACACACAACCCTAACAAGGGGAGGGGAGGGAAAAGGCAGATTACAGAGAGGGCAGGCCCAGGGAGACAGGCACGGCAGGATAGACGTGTCTTGTCTCCAAGGCCAGAAGGGACCATTGTGATCATCTCTTCTGACCTCCTGCCTAGCACAGACAAGAGACCCGCCCCAGCAGAGCTTTCAGAAAAACATCCATTGTGATTTAACAATGGTCAGTGATGGAGAATCCACCACAACCCTGGGTAAATTGTTCCCATGGTTAAAGACTCTCACTGTTATAAATGTACACCTTATTTCCACTCTGCATTTGTATCGCTTCTCCTTCTAGCCATTGGATCATGTTAGACCTTTGTCTGCTGGACTGAAGAGCCCATTACTAAATATTTGTTCCCCACGTAGGTACTTACAGACTGTAACCAAGTCACCTCTGAACTGTCTCTTTGTTAAGTTAACACACTGAGCTCTCTGAGTCTGTCACTACAAGGCAGGTTTTCCAAACCTTTAATCATTCTCCTGGCTCTTCTCTGAACCAGATTTGCCCATTCCTTTGGGGTACACTCATTTATTAGGGTTACTCTTCTGGGGGGAGATCTGTAATTCTATCGACGCACTACTTGTGTCACTTGTGTTCTCATATGGAGCTCTACTTCTCCCTGCTGCAAGTTCCCTGAACTCCCAGAGCAGGTTCCCCAGGGCTGGGTGCTTCCAGCCCCAGAATCAGATGAACAGACACACATTAACAGAGCGCGTCTGAGAGGACCGGGTTAATCAGCACTCACAATCTGACCCCTTATATATCCCTGGACTCAGCAGGCCGGGTCAAACAGCACCTCTAAGCTGTCACCCTCCTATGCCATGGGCACCGTGCCGGAACAGAGCCCGCCTGAGCAGACCGGGTCGAGCAGCACTTTCAAGCTGCCTCCCTCATATGCCCCAGGTTCAATACGTCTCTATCCCCACTTTCACGTTACCATTGTTCTGGTCATAACCCACTGGATGAGCAAACCCCACAGGATTTTGGGTGCTGCAGGGATCTTTAGCTTAGGTACAAGGAGCGTTGCTGCAGAGCGAATGAGGAAGCCAAAAAACACCCACGAGGGGGAGAGAGAGAGAGAGAGAAGCAACCAGTCAGCTTAACCACGAAAGTTATTTATTGCCAGGTAATAACCATACACGGGGAGCCAAATAAATGAAACAGGGATAATATTTTATCTAACTTAAATTTGATTATGAAAGTCAGGTTTAGAAAACTATAACTGATCCCACCAGTCAGGGTCAGAAGGCTACACCTAGAGAGAGGGAGAGAGAGAGCTGGGTTCTCACCACTCCGTGAAGCTGGAATTGATCGAGGATCCCAGGTGGTGGTGGTAGCAGCCGAGGGTCTGGAATGCTGCAGACAGGCAGAGCCCAGGCAGAGCCCCCAGCACAATCAGTCAGGAGAAGATGAAATCCCAGTGGAACTGATGCAGATTTTGGATCCAGGCATCAGAACACTTACTTGAGCACGGGTAGGGGATTGTGTAGGGAAAGAACAGTGGTTCAAGGGAGAACATTAGATTTGTTTGTGGGTAAACTGATGGCTCAAGGGAATATACCAAAGTTGTTTTGTTCAGGCTAGAAAATAGGAACTGATCATTGCTGGCTGAGGGCGGTGTTCCTTTGAGGAAGCTCACAATGCAATTAGGTAGCTTCAGTATTTTGGATACCAATAAAGGATTTATTACTAGAATTGGTCTGATAACTACTGAGCTGGATGTATGCAGGCGTGGGTTCATTAACATCTGGAGCAGAGAGCCCCCATCTTGCAATGCTTCCCTGCTTTCCTGGTCCCAGAGTTCCCTGCGGTTCTTGCCTTGGAATCTTTGTTCTCCATTCTGTGTGCTAATGGGGATGCCTCCCTGTCCCATCTTTGATGCAAATGAGGCTAGGGGAGTTTCCTTAATCCTGTCACCCTTGTCCAGAGGGGTTTAGATGTGTCTCCCATGGCCTTTTCATTGCTTTTTGTAAGTCTTTCTTCTGATCGGCTTTGGTTCAAGCAGAGGTGGAGGGGCCGGGGAGAGGTCTTTCGTGAGTCAGAGAGACTGGGTATTGCATCCTGGTTCCCCAAGAACACAGAACTGACTGCTATCAAGTCCCCCATTGATGGGGTGCTTGCACTGAGCGAGTATCCCCCATCACATCCTTACTCCATGGTGCCAGGTCTGATCTTCAATCCATTGCGGCCACTGCATCAGTCGCTGGATCCAGCAAACCAGTAGAATCAGACCAATTGCTGGCATAATTTGGAAACCAATGATCACCACAATGGGGTGAAGCATGGAATTCAAAAGACCTGTTGCACTGGGGTTCCCCCCAAGCAAAGTCCTCCACCAGGAGTGATGGCCTGTGTTTTTAACTGCAGCTGCTAGCCTAGAGGTCTCCTGGTTGTGGTGTTGAATCTCGAGTTTGCCATTCTCCCCCAAAGTTCAGAGCAATTTGTCCAAATCGATACTCTCAGTCGTATCCCACCAAAGGCAGCATCATTACTAAAAGAACTAGATAAGTTCATGGAGGATAGGTCCGTCCACGCCTATTAGCTAGAATGGGCAGGGATGATGTTCCTAGCCTCTGTTTGCCAGAAGCTGGGAATGAGCAACAGGGGATGGATCCCTGGATGATTCCCTGTTTTGTTCATTCTCTCTGGGGCAGCTGGCATTGGCCACTGTTGGAAGACAGGATACTGGACTAGATGGACCTTTGATCTGAGCCAGTGTGGCTGTTCTTATGCTGTGGTACTGAATTAATTAATTCCTGCCTAGGTGTATTGCATCCCTGCAGTCCAGCTGGGGGCAATGAAGATCTGTAAAAGTGAGGACAGGTTATTGTCCACCAGGATGGGACAGTATCTGTAAGGCAAATGGAGATGGTATTTATTACCTGCAGATGCTGTTACATGAAGCCTTATTTATTTAAGGCCAGAAGGGACTATTAGATCAGCTAGTCTGACCCCCTGCATAATGCAGATAATGGAACTTCCCCAAATTAACGCTGCATTGAGCCCAAGGACTTGGCTGTAGCTAAATCAGAACTTCCAGAAGGGCCTCCAGTCCTGACCAGAGGACATCACAGAATCATAGAATATTAGGGTTGGAAGGGACCTCAGGAGGTCATCTAGTCCAATCCCCTATTCAAACACCAACTAAATCCAACTAAATCATCCCCTACTCAAACACCAACACCAACTAAATCATCCCAGCCAGAGCTTTGTCAAGCCGGGACTTAAAAACCTTTAAGGATGGAGATTCCACCACCTCCCTAGGGAACCCATTCCAGTGCTTCACCACCCTCCTAGTGAAATAGTGTTTCCTAATATCCAACCTAGACCTCCCACACTGCAACTTGAGACCATTGCTCCTTGTCCTGTCATCTGCCACCACTGAGAGCAGCCGAGCTCCATCCTCTTTGGAACCACCTCTCAGGTAGTTGAAAGCAGCTATCAAATCCCCCCTCACTCTTCTCTTCTGCAGACTAAATAAGCCCAGTTCCCTCAGCCTCTCCTCGTAAGTCATGTGCCTCAACCCCCTAATCATTTTCATTGCCCTCTGCTGGACTCTCTCCAATTTGTCCACATTTGTTGCCAAGAAGGCCAATGGCATTTTGGGATGTATAAGTAGGGGCATTGCCAGCAGATCGAGGGACGTGATCATTCCCCTCTATTCGACATTGGTGAGGCCTCATCTGGAGTACTGTGTCCAGTTTTGGGCCCCACACTACAAGAAGGATGTGGAAAAATTGGAAAGAGTCCAGCAGAGGGCAACAAAAATGATTAGGGGGCTGGAGCACATGACTTATGAGGAGAGGCTGAGGGAACTGGGGATGTTTAGTCTACGGAAGAGAAGAATGAGGGGGGATTTGATAGCTGCTTTCAACTACCTGAAAGGGGGTTCCAAAGAGGATGGATCTAGACTGTTCTCAGTTGTAGCAGATGAGAGAACAAGGAGTAATGGTCTCAAGTTGCAGTGGGGGAGGTTTAGGTTGGATGTTAGGAAAAACTTTTTCACTTGGAGGGTGGTGAAACACTGGAATGCGTTACCTAGGGAGGTGGTGGAATCTCCTTCCTTAGAAGTTTTAAGGTGAGACTTGACAAAGCCCTGGCTGGGACGATTTAATTGGGGATTGGTCCTGCTTTGAGCAGGGGGTTGGACTAGATGATCTCCTGAGGTCCCTTCCAACCCTGATATTCTATGATTCTATGATCCCTTCTGCAGTGGGGGGACCAAAACTGGACGCCATACTCCAGATGAGGCCTCACCAGTGCTGAATAGAGGGGAATAATCACGTTCCTCAATCTGCTGGCAATGCTCTTACGAATACAACCCAATATGTCGTTGGCCTTCTTGGCAACAGGGGCACACTGTTGACTCATATCCAGCTTCTTGACCACTGTAACCCCTACATCCTTTTCTGCAGAACTGCTTCTTAGCCAGTTGGTCCCCAATCTGTAGCGGTGCATGGGATTCTTCCTTCCTAAGTGCAGGACTCTGCACTTGTCCTTATTGAACCTCATCAGATTTCTTTTGGCCCAAACCTCTAATTTGTCTAGGTCACTCTGGACCCTCCGGTGTATCTACCTCTCCCCCCAGTTTAGTGTTATCTGCAAATTTGCTGAGGGTGCAATTAATCCTATCATCCAGATCATTGATAAAGATGTTGAACAAAATTGGCCCCAGGACCGACCCCTGGGGCACTCCACTGAGGCAACCTAGTGACCAATGATGTGGAAAAAGCTGAAGTACACAATGCTTTTTTTGCCTCAGTCTTCACAGACAAGGTCATCTCCCAGACTGCTGCACTCGGCAACACAGTATGGGGAGGAGGTGACCAGCCCTCAGTGGTGAAAGAACAGGTTAAGGACTATTTAGAAAAGCTGGACATGCACAAATCCATGGGTCCAGATCTAATACATCCAAGGGTGCTGAGGGAGTTGGCTGATGTGATTGCAGAGCCATTGGCCATTATCTTTGAAAATTCATGGCAATCGGGGAAGGTCCCGGACGATTGGAAGAAGGCTAATGTAGTGACCATCTTTAAAAAAGAAAAGAAAGAGAACCTGGGGAACTACACACCGGTCAGCCTCACTTCAGTCCCTGGCAAAATCATGGAGCAGGTCCTCAAGGAATCCATTTTGAAGCACTTGGAGGAGAGGAAGGCGATCAGAAATAGTCAACATGGATTCACCAAGGGCAAGTCATGCCTGACCAACCTGATTGCCTTCTATGATGAGATAACTGGTGTTAGGAGGCTTATTCCTTCACCCACTTACTTCCCTGGTCCTTCTTGCATGAACAGAGAGCAGCAATCCCCGAAGTCCAAAGGTGCAAACAATTCGATGTTTATTGGGGTGAACTTCCAGCAAGCATGATTCCAATTTCCTTCCTCTGTGTCCCCCTTCCCAGCTCTGACACCACAGAGCCTTACACCTGTGTCCCTGTTCCCATTCCTGCACTTAGCCAAACATGATTCCAATTTCCCCAGCCCCATTCCCTGTTCCCATTTCCCCCTTTAGCAAAACATGATTCCAATTTCCTTACCCCCATTCCCTGTTCCCATCTCCCATCTCCACACCAACCCACACACCCACCCCCTCACTTCCTGATTGACTGCAGACTATACAGTAAAACTTGAGTTCTGCTTTGCTATACCTTAACCAATCATTTTCCTGAAATTTAACTAACCAATCTTAACATATTGTAACATGATTATGTAACCAATTATATCCCACCACCTTAATTAGTTTACACCCAGCAAAGTTAATTATACAGCAGACAGGAACAATCACAGAACCAGACAGAGATTATACAGACAAACAATAGCAAAGTGGGAACTATAATGACAAAACAATACAGAAGTGAGAATTTCCCATCCCAGCTATTGATAAGTGAATTCTTGCCAGACAGGCTGCTATCAGACTAAGTTTCCTTTTACATTTTCTAGGCACTTCCCTTTCTCTGGAGGCGATAGGCACTATCAGGACAGGATTGTATTCCTAACAGCCCAATAGCACCTTCTTTCAATGTGACTAGTTTGGAATGTGAGGATGTGACCGGTCGCTTCCCAGCTTATGGCTGCCTCTGCTGCTTAGCCAAAGGCCTTAATCTAAGAACAGGGCCTCAGACTGTCACAGTAAGAGAAGGACCTTACACTGGCAGACAGTGATTTTGATTCTTTCTTTTTATATCTCTAACTAGCCAAGTGATAAGAATACACCTAAATTCTTCGAGTCTAGGCCTTTGCCGACAGGCCTGAATATCTATATCCTAACAACTGGCTCTGTGGATATAGGGAAAGCGGTGGATGTGATATAACTTGACTTTAGCAAAGCTTTTCATGTGGTCTCCCACAGTATTCTTGCCGGCAAGTTAAAGAAGTGTGGATTGGATGAATGGACTATAAGGTGGATAGAAAGCTGGCTAGATTGTTGGGCTCAACAGGTAGTGATCAACGGCTTGATGTCTAGTTGGCAGCCGGTACCTCCCTCATTCAGTAAGGGTCTCACACTTTCCCTGACCTCTTTCTTGTTGCTAATATACCTGTAGAAACCCTTCTTGGGTTGGATTCTCCAGCGATGGAGAATCCTCCACTTCCCACGGTAGTTTGTTCAATGATTAATCACTTGCACTGTTTAATCTGTGCCTTATTTCCAATTTGAATTTTTCTGGCTTCATCTTCCAGCCATTTCATAGAATCATAGAATATCAGGGTTGGAAGGGACCCCTGAAGATCATCTAGTCCAACCCCCTGCTCGAAGCAGGACCAATTCCCAGTTAAATCATCCCAGCCAGGGCTTTGTCAAGCCTGACCTTAAAAACCTCTAAGGAAGGAGATTCTACCACCTCCCTAGGTAACGCATTCCAGTGTTTCACCACCCTCTTAGTGAAAAAGTTTTTCCTAATATCCAATCTAAACCTCCCCCACTGCAACTTGAGACCATTACTCCTCGTTCTGTCATCTGCTACCATTGAGAACAGTCTAGAGCCATCCTCTTTGGAACCCCCTTTCAGGTAGTTGAAAGCAGCTATCAAATCCCCCCTCATTCTTCTCTTCTGCAGGCTAAACAATCCCAGCTCCCTCAGCCTCTCCTCATAAGTCATGTGTTCTAGACCCCTAATCATTTTTGTTGCCCTTCGCTGGACTCTCTCCAATTTATCCACATCCTTCTTGTAGTGTGGGGCCCAAAACTGGACACAGTACTCCAGATGAGGCCTCACCAATGTCGAATAGAGGGGAACGATCACGTCCCTCGATCTGCTCGCTATGCCCCTACTTATACATCCCAAAATGCCATTGGCCTTCTTGGCAACAAGGGCACACTGCTGACTCATATCCAGCTTCTCGTCCACTGTCACCCCTAGGTCCTTTTCCGCAGAACTGCTGCCTAGCCATTCGGTCCCTAGTCTGTAGCGGTGCATTGGATTCTTCCATCCTAAGTGCAGGACCCTGCACTTATCCTTATTGAACCTCATCAGATTTCTTTTGGCCCAATCCTCCAATTTGTCTAGGTCCTTCTGTATCCTATCCCTCCCCTCCAGCGTATCTACCACTCCTCCCAGTTTAGTATCATCCGCAAATTTGCTGAGAGTGCAATCCACACCATCCTCCAGATCATTTATGAAGATATTGAACATTTTGATATTGATATTTGTTCTTGTTCTGCCTGTCCGAGACTGAGCTAGATCAAAGAGCCCTTGAGTGCCCAGTATATCTCCCTGTGGACATATTTACACACCATATCTAAGTCAATTCTCCATCTTTTAGACAAGCTAAACAGACCGAGCTCCTGATGTCTCTCACTAAAAGGGATTTTCTCCAGCCCTCACATCATTTTGTGGCTCTTTTCTGCACCCTGTCCAATCTGAAGCCATCCCTTTTTACAACGTTGCCACTTGCAGAGAATTCTCTGTCGCACACACTCTACGGCATCCAACCTGGCGCTACATCTGTTGCCTGCGCGTTCTAGGACATCCCACCTCTCCCTAGTACCTAGGGCTCAAGGCGTAACACAGTTGATTTAGGCTCCCCCACCCTTTCCCGGTTCCTAAGGGTCCAGGTGAAAAGCACGGAACTTTATTCTTCTGGGGGTTCCAAACTCTACTGCTCTGTGGGCTCCAGGTAAACACCTATTCCCGGTGGACTTAGAGCAAACACCGACTGGGCTCAGGGCTTAATCTTTTGCGGGTTTGCAGGGTCTTTTACCAGTGAAAGAGCCTTACACAGTAATATCCTACTGAACCTCTATTTCTTAACAATTACGAAAACAGAGTGCACATGCTTGTGATGTTATTGACGTGAATTGGGACCGTATAGATCATTGTTGCAACCAAGGTCCTATAGTTGCACCAAATCTTGTACAAAGGAGGTCCAGTAAGGTGTCTATGGAAAGGGTATGATTTGCTGGTTGTGATTATGCTATCTCTATGTGTGTATCATTTTTGCATTTGAAGTTATGAATAGTGGCTAGCAAAGGCAGCATTGTTATAATGCCACACATACAATGCTCACCACTCCCAACAAGGCAGATGAACTTTACTTGATGGCCAGTCAGGATCAGGTCATCTGGGGGACTCCAGTTTCTGCACAGTGTGGTTGGCAGGGTGTTGAGGTCTGGCAGCTCTGATCTTTGGGGCTGGGTCCTGGAGTTGGTTCCAAAGAACTTCCCTTTGGACCCAGTTTATATAGTTAAACTTGAGTCCTGCTTAGCAGTACCTTAACCAATTATTTTACTGAAATATTACTAAACAATTCTCTAACCAATCCTAACATACTGTAAACCAATTCTTTAACCAATCAGAGCCCACCACCTTAATTGGTTTACACCTAGCAAAATTAGTTATGTAACAGAATCAATCAAAGAACCAGACAGAGACCAGACAGATAAACAATAGAGAAGTGGGGACCATAAAGACAAATCAATAATAAAGTCGGGATTTCACAACCAGAACTGTTGATGAGTGGTGTCTAGCCAGACAGAATGCCATCAAACAAAGCTTTCTTTAACCATCTTAAGCTCTGTTTCTGTGTCTGACAATGATGGGTGGTATTAGGACAGAAGCCTTCTGAACAGCCCGATAGGACATTGTTTTAATGTAATTTAGATGAAACATGAGGCTGTGACTTCCTGCTTCTTGGCTGATGGCTGCTGCTCTCCTAATATGGCTGCAGACAAAGGCCTCAGACCATGGAGAACTGGATGCATTATTCCAGCATTGGTCTCAGCAATGTTGTAGACAGCAGTAAAATCCCCTCACTATTCCTACTCACTGCTCCTTTGTTTCTACAGCCAAGGATCGTATTAGCCCTTTTTGCTACAGCGTCACCCTGGGCACTTTGGTTGAGTCGCTTGTCTGCTCTGACCCCTAAATCGCTTTCATGGTCACTGCTTTCCAGGATGCTATCCTCCATCGGATAGTAAGTGTAGGAGACTGTGCAGGTGCCCCCCAGAGCACAGGTGCCACTTTCATTGGCTCCGAAGGGAGCTTGTGCTCCCCGGCCCCGCCCCGACTCCACCCCCTCCTTGACCCTATTGGATCACTCCCCAAATCCCCGCCCCGGCCCCACCTCTTCCCCTAGCGCGCCGCATTCCTTCCCCCTGCCTCCCAGCGCTTGCCGTGCGAAGCAGCTGCTTCGCGGTAAAAGTGCTGGGACTGGGAGGGAGGGGGAGAAGCAGGACACCGCGGCACGCTCAGGGGAGGAGGGGGAGGCGGAGCGGAGGTGAGCTGGGGCAGGGGTGGGGCTGGGAGCTGCTGGTGGGTGCAGAGCACCCAGGGAGTCAGCACCTATGCCCCGGAGCCCCCCTTGCTAGCTCTCTGCTGCGTCCTTAGCAAGCACCTCACAGACACATTCCAGCATCTCAGGTAACTCTGCCAGTCCCTTACCACTGCCCCAGGCTCGGCAGGATTTTAGTTGCCTTTCGTGGGCACAGTTCTCAGTTTCCCACTCCTGGGGTTCACCCTGGGTAGGGCTTATTTCGCTGCCCTCCCTATAGTCCTACCTTCATCCTGAAGGGCTTCCTGGAACTCTTCTGCCTCCTGAAGGCTTTGTGCTGCTCCACACAGCTACAGCTGAGTGCAGAGCGTTTTCTCCAGGCTGCTCTCCCAGCTGTCTCTGCAATGCCTTGTCCGCTTTCCAGCCGTGGCCAGGCCATTCCCAGAGAAGGAGGCACTTCCCACCTTGTCTCCTGTGGGTACCTCCCAGCTGAGTTCTCCACTGCCTTTATGTAGCCACCATGCATCCCACCTCCACCGCAGCTGGGGTCAGTATCATAGTCAGGTGGCAGATGTCTACTAGGTCACAGGCAAGGCTGAGCTGAGCTCACCTTGAAGGCCAGCCAGCCAGTGACAATAGGATGATCTTGGTTTTGGCTGTATTAAAATGCCTTTTGTTTGTATGGGCCCAGTGTAACAAATCATCCAGCTCACTCTATGTGACTGCCCCATCCTCATCATTATTTATCATTCCGCCAAATTCTGTATCATCTGCACGTTTTATCCATGGTGATTTTATATTTACACCCCATTGATAACCATATTAAATAGCATCAGGCCTCGAACTGATCACTTCTTGCTGCGTGTGCACCTTCAGCGAAAATTATGTCTGCAAAGTCCTCACTGTGCTTTCCCCTGACCACCAGCATAACTTCAGGTTACATCAGAAGAGCCACACTGGGTCAGCCCATTGGTCCATCTAGCCCAGTACCCTGTCCTCTGACAGTGGCTGGTGCCAGAACAGGGCAATTATTGAGTGATCTATTCCCCTGTCATCCAGTCCTAGCATCTGTCAGTCAGAGGTTTAGGGACACCCTGAGCATTGGGTTGCATCCCTCACCACCCTGGCTAATAGCCGTTGAGGGACCTAACCTCCAGGAACTGATCTAATTATTTTTTGAACCTTGTTATACTATTGGCCTTCACAACATCCCCTGGCAGTGAGGTTCAGCTCCAACCATCGGTTCTTCACCTGTGAGTTGATCTTGTCCAGGCAGTGGGCCATCTTGGTGGTAGTGGTGGAGTTATGAGGTGAAGGATAGGTAGAGCTGTGTGTCATCTGCGTGTCCCTCCTCTTGAGACCATGTCGTCTTAATAGTTCTGCTACAGGCTGCAGCTAGATGTTGAATAGGACCAGAAATAGAACTGAATTCATGTGTGACTCCACGGATAAGGGGTGTGACTACCCTTTAAATGCATCCTTCCAGAAACAACTGAAAACATTTTAGTGCATTCCCCTGGACTGTTGTCCCCTCTCTCAGGTGGAGGAGCATGATCCATCGTGCTGAATGCTGCAGAGGGTGTCTAATAGAATGAGGATGGAGGTCTGCCGTCTAGCCATCAACAGCAGGAGGTCAGGTATCAGTAACACTAATGCTGTTTTCGTCCCATGTCCTGGCATGAAGCCAGATTGTACACTGTGGATAAAGCTACACAGGACCAAGGCACTTTAAGTGTCCACACATGGAGTTATCTAGGAATAGCTGTTCCTGCAAACCTCCATGTGTAGACTAACCCTAATGTTACCAGATATCCCCGTTATTTTGGGGCGGGGTGGGGTGCTCATTTATTAGGGTTACTCTTCTGGGCGGGGAGGGGGTTTCTGTAATTCTTTAATGTACTGCTTATGTCACTTCTGTGTTCATAGGGAGCTCTGCTCCTTCCTTCTGCAAGTCCCCCCCCAATGGAGCTACCCTGCCTGACCGAGGTTCCCCAGGGCTGGGTCCCTCCAGCCCCAGAACTAGATGAGCACACACGAACAGAGCAAGTCTGAGCGGACAGGGTCCATCAGCCCTCTCCAGCTGACCCCCTTATCTGTCCCTGTAGTCAACGGGCTGGGTCAAGCAGCTCTTTCAGCTGCCCCCCCCCCCACGTGCCACAGGTTTAACACGTCCCTGTCCCACTTTCACGTCACAATTGTACGGGTCGTGACCCACTTGATGAGCAAACCCCACAGTATTTTTGGGCACTGCAGGGATCTTTAGCTTAGGTAAAAGAAGCGTGGCTGCAGAGTAAACGGGGGAAGCTAAAAACACAAAAGAGTAAAGTTCAGAGAGAGAGAGAGAGAGAAGCAACCAGCTTAACCATAAAAGTTATTTATTGAATAATAGTGATAACTACACAAGGGGAGCCTAAACCAACCAAACATACATTATTAAAGGTTAATACCTGAGGCAGAAAGGAAAACAGAGAGAGAGAGAAAGGATCTCACCGCTCCCTGAAGCATGAAGGGGTCGGGGTTCCCAGGGGATGGGGGTAGCTCGGGGTCCTGAGCACCGGAGACCGGCAGAGCCCGCAGCAGGGTCAGTCGGGAGACGGAGGCCCAGCGGAGCAGAGGTAGAGTTTGAGTCTAAGGCTTAGGCTGCACTGGTGCTTCACAGCGCTGCAACTTCCTCGCTCAGGGCTGTGAAACCCCCCCCGCCCAGCCCCCCCCGAGCGCAGCAAGTGTCAGTCCTGCGATGAGCCAGTGCAAACCCTGCCCCAGCTAATCCCCTCCTGGAGGCAGAGTTCCAGGCGACCATGCTCACGCTTCCACGCACGGCCACGGGAGCGCTCCCGCAGCCGCGCTGTCGAGTGTGGCCGGGCCCTATGCATCAGAACCCTCGCTTGGGCGTAGGTGGGGGGTTTTGTAGGGAAAATACCTAGGTTCCAGGGAGAACACTAGATTTGTTTATGGGTAAACTGATGACTCAAGGGTTTGCTTTAGGCTAGACAATAGGAGCTGATCACTCTTGGCTATGGGTGGTGTTTTCTTCCAGGCAACTAGGCTGCTTCAGTATTTTGGATATCAATCAAGGATTTATTACTAGAATTGGTCTGATAATTGCTGAGCTGGGCGTGTGCAGGCATAGGTTCATTAACATCTGGAGCAGAGATTCCCATGATGCAGTGCGTCCCTGCTTTTCTGGTCCCAGAGTTCAGTGCGGTTCTCTGTTCTTTATTCTTTATGTTAATCGCTGTCCCATCTTTCATGCAGATGAGGCTAGGGGAGTTGTCTCTGTTCTTCATTCTGTATGCTAATGGAGATGTCTTAATCTTGTCACCCTTGTCAGGAGGGGTCTAGGTGTGTCTCCCAACGGCCTTCACTACTCTCTGCAAGCCTTTTCTCTGATCAGTTTTGGTTCAAGCAGAGACTGGTGGGGGTGGGGGGTGTCTTTCGTGAGTCAGACAGGCTAGATACTGTGCCCTGGTTCCCCAAAAATATAGAGCTGACTGGTATCACTAAGTATAAACATGCTTCAATCAGCATGCCCAGAAAACTTGCACCCAAAAGTCCTAAAAGAGGTTGGCTTAGGAGATCAACCTGGCCCACTAGTGTTAATTTTTAATAAATCTTTGACTACCTGGGAAAGACTGTGAACATTGTGCCAATATTCAAAAAGTAGGATGGCCTGGATCACTAGACGCCCGCTAGCTTGACATACAATGGTCAACGGAATGGAAAAGCTACTAAGGGATTCAGCTGATAAGGAAGTAAGGAGAGGAATACCATTCATGCCACTTAACATGGTTTTATGGGCTTGTCAAACAAACCTAACTTAGTTTTTTGAAGAGGTGACAAGTTTGGTTGATAAAGGTGGCTGTGTAATGTATTTGACCAATACCAATCCTGGAATACAGATTTGGTGTCTACATTTTTAAAAGGATGTTGAAAAATTGGAGCTTGGGGAGAAAAGAACCACATATTACTTGAGGACTGGAGAAACCGCTTTGCAGTGAGAGACCTGAAGAGCTCAATCTGCTTAATTGATCAAAAACAAGGTTGAGAGGTGACTTGATGACTTTATAATGAGAAATACCTGGAATTAAGGGCTCTTTGGTCTCGCAGAGAGAGGCAGAACAAGACCCAATGGCTGGAAGCTGAAGCGAGACAAATTCAAATGAGAAGTGAAGCATACATTTTTAAACAGTGAGGGGGATTAAAACCATTGAACAAACTGCCAAAGCAGTGTGGAGTCTCCATATTTTGAGGTCTCCAGGCCGGGTGCCTTTCTGGGAGATATGCTTTAGTGCAGCAAAAGTAATGCTTTAGTCAGAAGTTACTGGCTCAACATGGCGTAACTCCGGTAAATTTAATGGCCTGTGATCAATAATATGGAGATCGTACTAGAAGATCAAAAAGCCTCTTCAGTGTTAAACTCAATGAATGTAGATGAGGTCGTTGTTGGCCTTTGGCTGGCTTCTGTGTGAGCTTGCTCAGGAATTAAAGGTTTGATACTGGATGGTAGTATGGCAGTTGTTTGGGCGAATGAGGATAGTGGCAAATAAAACAGAAAAAAATCTTGACTTTTTTTGTAGCCTCTAATATTGAAATGACTGAAGTTACTTGAAATTTGCAGGGAAATCACCCTCACTGAAGAGCAGTGCATAGCCGTGTCCTGGAGCAGCTTGCGTTTGATTTAACATTGTGTACTAGACAGGCTACATTTTGCTAAGCTCTAGGATCCAGCCATCATTCACCTTTACAAATCCCTACTATCACTAGGACAGGCAAATGTGTTCCAGAAACACCATGTCATAGGAATGGTCCTAAAACTAGGCATTTGACACCAAGCCTTCTGCCACCCTCACCAAGAAGCAGACAATAACAGATTCAAAGGCTTGTTGATTAATACAGGTGAGCCCTCAGCAAAACCAAAACCATTCAGAATCTGTTAATACTTAAAAAACAAACAAACAAAAAAACCCACCAACTCATTTTCCCTAGCCCTGCCAGCCATTGATTTTTTTCCAACTGTCTTTAGCTTCCTTTATCGATTACCTACACTTCATAACTTCTAATTTAGATGATCTACCTCTATTCTTTTTATGTTTTTTTTTAAATTTCTAATTGCTGCCTTTACTTCCCCACTAAACCAATATGATTTTCAAACACAGCAGTCTTTCTTGATCATGGAATCATGTCTTTTTATCCATCTAATAAACTCTTAACAATTACTATTTTTTTATTCATATGTTTTAGTCTAAATTTTTCCACCCAAGTCATTTTGCTCTTAACTTTACTCAGCTTTGGGAAATCAGCCCCTTTGAAGCACCAAGTATATCTCTTACTGGTTAGGACTGTTCTCTGTGTGCCCATAATTAATATAATCAGGTCATGATCTCGGGTCCCTAGGCAGCCACCAACTTCCAGTTCCATAATGAAGTCCAAAATAGTTACCTCATGATGGCTGCAATGCCTTTTGTGTTAGAAAATTATCATCTACGAATTTTAGAAACCCTAATGATGTTCTACTACTAGCTGCATGATGTTGCCAGCATGACCCCTCCCTGTAAATTGAAGTCCCCCAGAAAAACACAATTTTTCTATTCACATATTACAGACCAGTGCTTATGAAGTAACTCATCCTGTGTTCTAGTTTGGGTCAATGGTCTGTAACAGGTGCCCACCAAGACTCCATCCTGGGCTCTGTTAGCACATTGATTTATGTTCATTCAGGATCCTTCAGTTCTGAGTTTTCAATAACTAACTCAGGTAGTGGTGTCTTTAATGGTGAGTGCAGCTCTGTGATGGGGCATCTGCCCCACACTAGCCAGTAAGGGGTTAACTGAGCCCTGTGTAGGCTGCACAGAAAGCAGCCAATAGGAGAGGGGCTGGGCAGGCCCATATAAGAAGAGCTGCAGGGCAGAGCAGCTGAAGTAGTTGCCTGGAGCTCAAAGAGGGAAGACCAGGCTCCTGGCAGGAGGAAGGAATACTGGCACCCTGCTCACAACAGTGCTGCCAGTAGGAACCAGGGAAGCTGGAGAGAGCTCCTGGCTGGCTGCGAAGACTGGCCGGCTGAAGCCCTGAAGCGAGGGCAAAGAAGGTGCTGTAGGCTGCAGGGAAGTGGCCCAGGGAAATGAACTGAGGAGTCGGAGGGGATGCAGAAAGTGGCAGCCATCTCCAGGGTCCTGGGCTGGGACCCGGTGTAGTGGGCGGGCCCATGTCCCCCTCCCCCACTTGCAATTGAGGAAGTGGCGGGACTGAGATACTGTCCCCTGGAAGGGGGGAGCACAAACTGTGGTACAGCCGGAGGGCCATGTTATGAAGAGGACGCCGTGGTCCAGGGAGTGACGTAGGTCCCTGGAGCAGGAGAGGTGATGGGTGCTGCACCACCAGAGCAAGGCACACTGGCTACCAGAGCTACTTCCCGTATTGGCCACAAGGAGGCGATGGAGAGGTGAGTCCCGCTCCATCACCCTCCCCCACACACACCTCTTTTACCCACTCTCTCCTAAATGGGTTGGTACCAGTGACTCTAACATTCCAGTCATCGTCCCGCCAGGTTTCAGTAATGCCAATTATAAACAATTTCTTCTCATCAATGAGAATTTCCAGTTCCTCTTGCTTATTATCCAGATTTCCAAAGTTGGTATATAAGCAATTTTTAAAAAAAGTCTCCTTCATTCTTTTCCCCCTTTGCTAAATTTGTTCATGACATGCTGAATTTTACTTTATACGGCATATACCTCCTTAGCCTCCTTCTCGTGCTTTGTTAGTTTTAAAGCCTTCTGGTTGATCCAACTCGTCTCTAGCTGAGAAGACTAGCCACACTACTGCTGAGATGCTGGCCACCCCATTTGTTCAGGCCTCTCTCCCACTGGTGTGTGGTCCAGTATGCCACAAAACCAAACCCTACAGCTTCACCCGCTTTGTGTCCCCAGCACTCTCCTATGGTGCTTTGTTTTCTGCCTTATCTTGCTCATGGGACCAGAAGGATCTCTGAGAAAAATCACTGGGACTTTTCTCCTCCTTAGCTCCCTTTCCAGACCCCTGATGTCTTCACCCACAGAAATTACTGTAGTTCCATGTGATGACACATGGTTTATTTCTACGTATATCACTACTGACTTGCAAGCCAACTTCAGAATCCCATCCAGTCTTCCTGTCACATCTTATGTCTTCACTCCAGGGAGACAGCAGATATCCTGCTCTCCTTTTGTCTCTTGCTGAACTCTGGTCCACTCTTCTTTATATGAAGTCACCAGTGACAACGGCTTTCCTCCTTAAAAAGGTTGAAGAGACTCTCTTAGTAGCTGCTTGCTTCGTACCATAAGCACACATACCGTATATGTCCCCTGTAGCTTTTTGTTCCATTTCTCCATAGTTGCCTTTTTTAGTATCTGATAGCAATTTGATGTGCCTTGTTGAGTGGAATGCCTCCCAGTTCTGTTTCCTCTCTTGGTCACAAATCACTTTTAGCCGTAGCAGCACGCCTGAGACATCAGGGTATCTATCCATGTCTGTCCTGTGTTTGGACAACCAGCTCAGCAGGGCATCCTCACAGCAGTATCTAGCATTACTAGGTCACAAACGTGGTCCTTCTTCCAAACGTTGGGGTTTCACAATAAACTGAAAGAAATCACACCGAGCTTCTTCCTGATCTTACCTTTGATTGGGGCAGTTCTGGATTCTCAAAAATGCAGAACTTTTCTTCCAGAATGAAGTTATTTATCAATCCCTACCACAGTACAGACTCTCCAGGAGAGCTTGTGTCAAGCAATGATGTTCTGCCTCAAGCTGACGGATCCAATGATTTTGGTGACATTGGTAACTCCGTATGCATGTCTAAAAATGAGGCCCCTGCGACACTGGCTACCACAACGCTACATACCGAGCACAGATGTGTGACAGTACCCAGGGGTATGTTTCTTCCCTCCTGTCCTGGTCGCAATGACCTCAAAGCAGTTGCATTCAAGCCCCTCCCCATCTTGGTCAGCCAGTCACTGCCATGCTTCTAATTTGGTCTGGGGAGCTCATTAAAGGAAACTGACAATTCACAGTCACTGGGATTTCTTGGAGAAAAAGCCCATATCAGCATACCAGAATTAAGGGTGTTTTGTTGGGCTTGCAAGCGCTTTCTTCCTCAGCTCCAGGACAGAATGGATATGTCATGTTGTTATTGACAATACTACAGGCATATTTCACAGGAACAAACAAAGAGGAGCACATTCCAGGCAACTGTGCAAAGAGGGCTTGGCTCTGTGGGATGGTATATAGTACACCTCATTTATCCTATAGCTCTCCACCTTGCAGGCAAGGACAACTTACTGGCAGGCCACCTGAGCAGAAACCTAAACAATCAGAGGAGTAGTCACTCAGGGACTCAATGGTGAACGGCATCTTTTCCGGGTAGGTGTTTCCAGACATAAACCTGTTTGCAACAAGTCAACTCATATGTCAGAAGTTTTGAAATTCAATATCAGTAAGTAAAAAGTAATGCACAGGGGAAAATATTATCCCACCTATATGTACAAAATGATAGGGTCTAAATTAGCTGTTACCACCCAAGAAAGGGATTATGCAGTCGTTGTGGATAGTTCTCTGAAAACTTCAGCTCAATGTGCAGCAGCAGCAGCTGAAAAAGCTAAAGAATGTTAGGAACCATTAGGAAAGGGAGAGATAATAAGACAGAAAATATCACATTGTCTCTATATAAGTCAATGGTACACACCTTGAATATTGCATGCAGCTCTGGTCACCCTATCTCGAAAAAGATATATTAGAATTGGAAAAGGTTCAGAGAAGGGCAACAGATATGAGCAGGGGTATGAAAAAGCTTCCTCTTTCCAAAAAGAAATTAATAAAATGGGGACTTTTCATCTTGGGAAAGAGACAACCAAGCGGGGATATGATAGAGGTCTATAAAATCATGACTGGTGTGGAGAAAGTAAATAAGGAAGTGTTATTTACTCCTCCTAACAAAAGAACTAGGGGTCACCAAATGAAATTAATAGGCAGCAGGTTTAAAACAAAAGGAAGTATTTTTTCACACAATGCACAGTCAACCTGTGGAACTCATTGCCAGAGGATGTTGTGAAGGCCAAAACTATAACAAGGTTCAAAAAAGAACTAGACAAGTTCATGGAGGACAGGTACATCAATGGCTATTAGCCAGGATGGGCAGGGATGGTGTCCCTGGCCTCTGTTGCCAGAAGCTGGGAATGGGTGATGGGGATGGTTCACTTGATGATTCCCTGATGTGATTGCAGAGCCTTTGGCCATTATATTTGAAAATTCGTGGCTATCAGGGGGGTCCCGGAAAATTGGAAAAAGGCAAATATAGTGCCCACATTTAAAAAAGGGAAGAAAGAGAACCTGAGGAACTACAGGCCAGTCAGTCTCACTTCAGTCCCCGGCAAAATCATGGAGCAGGTCCTAAAGGAATCCATTTTGAAGCACTTGGAGGAGAGGAAAGTGATCAGGAACTGTCAACATGGATTCATCAAGGGCAAGTCATGCCTGACCAACCTGATTGCCTTCTATGATGAGATAACTGGCTCTGTGGATGAGGGGAAAGCAGTGGATGTGGTATGTCTTGACTTTAGCAAAGCTTTTGACATGGTCTCCCACAGTATTCTTGCCAGCAAGTTAAAGAAGTATGGGCTGGATGAATGGACTATAAGGTGGATAGAAAACTGGCTAGATCGTCGGGCTCAACGGGTAGTGATCAATGGCTCCATGTCTAGCTGGCAGCTGGTATCAAGTGGAGTGCCCCAGGGGTCAGTCCATGGGCCGGTTTTGTTCAACATCTTCATTAATGATCTGGATGATGGGATGAATTGCACCCTCAGCAGGTTCACAGATGACACTAAGATGGGGGGAGAGGTAGGTATGCTGGAAGCTAGGGATAGAATACAGAGGGACCTAGACAAATTAGAGGATTGGGCCAAAAGAAATCTGATGAGGTTCAACAAGGATAAGTGCAGAGTCCTGCACTTAGAAAGGAAGAATCCCATGCACCGCTACAGGCTGGGGACCAAATGGCTCAGCAGCAGTTCTGCAGAAAAGGACCTGGGGGCTACAGTGGACGAGAAGCTGGATATGAGTCAACAGTGTGCTCTTGTTGCCAAGAAGGCCAACGGCATATTGGGATGTATAAGTAGGGGCATTGCCAGCAGATCGAGGGACGTGATCGTTCCCCTCTATTCGACATTGGTGAGGCCTCATCTGGAGTACTGTGTCCAGTTTTGGGCCCCATACTACAAGAAGGATGTGGAAAAATTGGAAAGAGTCCCGCGGAGGGCAACAAAAATGATTAGGGGACTGGGACACATGACTTATGAGGAGAGGCTGAGGAAACTGGGATTATTTAGTCTGCAGAAGAGAAGAATGAGGGGGGGATTTGATAGCTGCTTTCAACTACCTGAAAGGGGGTTCCAGAGAGGATGGTTCTAGACTATTCTCAGTGGTAGAAGAGGACAGGACAAGGAGTAATGGTCTCAAGTTGCAGTGGGGGAGGTTTAGGTTGGATATTAGGAAAAACTTTTTCACTAGGAGGGCGGTGAAACACTGGAATGCGTTACCTAGGGAGGTGGTAGAATCTCCTTCCTTAGAAGTTTTTAAGGTCAGGCTTGACAAAGCCCTGGCTGGGATGATTTAGTTGGGGATTGGTCCTGCTTTGAGCAGGGGGTTGGACTAGATGACCTCCTGAGGTCCCTTCCAACCCTGATATTCTATGATTCTATGATTCAATCAGCCACTGAATTCTGTTAAGCAAGAGAAATCAGGGTTTGATTCTACAAGACAAGGAGAAAAAAGAAAAGTTAATTTTGCAAAGAAAAGCCACAGGGTGACCCTAAAAGGGTCAAACCCAATGGAATTGAGCCAAAGGTGTGACATGACAAACATCATCGTAGATGGACACTTGCAATGAATTTATTGTTATTGCTAACGGTGATTTTTGTAACAAATGTGTTGCTAATACCAAAAATTGTAAAAAGGCCTTATTATACCGATGTTTCACAGGTAATGCTTGTAAATAGTATTGGAACTTTTTGCAGGAAAAAAGACATTCCACACCTGATGTGCTATATGAAAATGGAAACTGAGGCACACTACTCTATTGCTTTCACAGCTAACTGCCAAGATTCCTGTACTATGGACAACATTAATATCTACATTGTCTTAATGTTAATTGGGTTCCAAACGTTTGCCAGAGCTTGTATGGATAAAGTAGCTATGTTCTTTGGCTCTTGGCAAGATCACATTAGACTTACAGGAACCATGCTGCAAGAGCAGATCCAATCCACTATTGTTCTAACCAAGTTTTACCTTGAGTTTATAAACAGATTCAATCATGTTATTGAACATGAGTTTGATAAACCATTTCTGTTCTACACTGGTACGGCTTCTAACGCAATACTAGCTGTAGTGAGACAGAACCCAGCATGGGGAGCTCTTGAGTTTGTGTCATCCCCTCCTGCATCAATTTTGCATTGGGGGTGTGACATTACTGTCGTAACTTGTGACTGTACAGATCATTGTTGCAACCACTGTTATATATTTGCAGCAAATATTGTACAAAGGTTGTCATGTGAGGTGTCTATAAAGAGGTTGTGATTTGTTGGTTATGATGATGCTGTCTGTATGTGTGTATCATTTTTGTAGTGGAAGTTATGAATATTGGCTCTGTACTTGTATCTCAATGTGTTTTGATTCTAAGGCCTTGGCTATACTTGCAAGTTACAGTGCAATACAGGAGCCCTGGGTGCCCTAGCTCACTCCCCGTCCACACGGGCAAGGCACGTAGAGCGCTCTGACTCCACGGCTACAGCGCTGCTGGTAATCCACCTCGGCGAGTGGAATAACGTTTGCTCCGCCCCTCCTGGAGCACTGTGGCGCCAGTGTGGACACCCTGGTTCTAGAGTGCGCTCTGATCGGCCTCCAGAAGTGTCCCACAATGCGTGTTCTGGCCACTCTGACCATCACTTTGAACTCTACTGCCCTGCCCTCAGGTGACCAACTGTCAGACCCGCCCTTTCAATTCTCTGGGAATTTTGAAAAATCCCCTTCCTGTTTGCTCAGCCAGGCGTGGAGTGCTCTCAGTGCATCTTTCCAGGTGACCTTGCCTCCACGCTGGACCTCATCAGTGTTTGGGGGGAGGAAGCTGTCCAGTCCCAGCTGTGCTCCAGCCGTAGGAATTACGATACCTTTGGGCAGATATCAAGGGATGTGATGGAAAGGGGCCATGACCGGGACGCACTGCAGTGCAGGGTTAAAGTGAAGGAGCTGCGGAATGCCTACTGCAAAGCCCGTGAGGCAAACCGCCGCTCTGGTGCTGCCCCCGCGACCTGCTGTTTCTACAAAGAGCTGGACGCGACACTTGGGGCCGACCCCACCTCCACTCTGGGGGCCACCATGGACACTTCAGAGCCCAGTTCAACAAGGCAGGAGGAGCAAAGCGGGAGCGAGGTTGCTGAGGCGGAGGAAGACACGCCGGCATCCCTAGATGCATGCAGCCAGGAGCTGTTCTCAAGCCTGGAGGAAGGTAGCCAGTTGCGGCGGCCGGTGCTTGGGGAAGGACAAACACCAGAGGAGGTTCCCGGTAAGCGGCTTTTATTTTGGGAAGGAAGTTATTCGGCGCGGGCTTTTGGGGCGAGGAGGGTTAGGGCTCCATGCATGCCTAGATGCGGAATAAGGCGTTGAGGTGCTCTCACATCGCGGTAATCGGCCTCAGTGATCTCTTCAAAGGTCTCATGCAGAAGCTGGGCAATGCACTTGGGCAGGTTTCTCGGGAGAGCCACTGTGGTCCTTGTCCCAGTCAGGCTAACATGTCCATGCCACTGTGCCATGAGGGGCGGGGGGACCATTGCTGCACACAGGCAAGCTGCATGTGGGCCAGGGCGGAAGCCGCCTTGCAGTAGAAGACCCTCCCTTGCTTCCCAGGTCACCCTCAGCAGTGAGATCTCTTCCAGGACGAACTCCTGTGGAAAATGTGGGGACAGTGTTCAGTATAGGGGCTCCCTGCCGCTGTTGGTTCTCCCCAAGGCACAGAAACCCAGAGGACAGTACAGCCGTGAAACAATCAGTCCCCCTTGACCCTGTGCTTACTCACCATTTTAAGGCTCCCATGGGTTGTATGCGCTCCCTTTGGGACGGGCAAATGATGCTATTGTGTAGACTGTGAATGCCCTTAAGTACGGGGGAATTGTTGCTCTGTCTGGTGTGAACAATGTTGCCTCTGTGAAGTGTTGCATTTTGCCCTTACTGATGCAACCTTGAGATCTCAGCTGTCCATGTTATCACCGGCCGAAAGACTCCAAAGAGTCAGAAGGAGGCCACGTAGAAGCAAGGAAGACATGTTGCATGAAGTCATGCAGCATTCAAGTAATGAAAATCAAAAAGGTCAGGAGTGGCTGGAGAGTGAAAGGAGGGTCTGCCAGCAGAATGCGGATCATGAAGCGCCAAGCGGACTCGATACACACCCTCATAGCCATGCAGGCAGAGCTCTACCGCGCCCCCCTCGCCCCACAGCCCTTGTCCCAAAACTCTTTCCCTTGTGCCCCCATGTCACCTCCAACCCACTTTCCCCAACATCTGGGTTCTTACCGCCACCAGCTGCCTCCAACACCTGTAGCTTCAACCCCCAGCCCTGAAAACTACGACCCCGACCCACCGCGCTCAGCCCCCATCACCAGGCAGTAGAGCCACCCTGAAGTGTCGCACTCAGTGCACAGCACTCCAGACAGGAAGGTCGATTATGAGAACAGGACATACACAAATCTGTGATGGTACCGTTCCCCACCCCCTTGCCCTTTCGGTTTCCCAAGCAGTTGTGTCTCTTTTCAATAAATTAATTTTCTTTTCAATAAATGGATTTTTTGGCTTTGAAAACATCCTTTACTACTGCATAAAGTAAAGGATACCTTAGCCCAGGAAAGAAACAGGCACTGCAAGTCAGCGTATCATACGTAGCAAACACAGATTCCTACTAACATTGGAACAGCTGCACTTCACTCCCGTGCAGGGCACCAGACATTACTGGTAGCTTTCAGCCTCAGATTGCTCCCTCAAGGCATCCCTAATCCTTGCAGCCCTGCGCTAGGCCCCTCTAAGAGCCCTGCCCTCTGGCTGTTCAAATTCAGCCTCCAGGTGTTGAACCTCCGAGTTCCATGCCTGAGTGAATCGTTCACCCTTCCCTTCACAAATGTTATGGAGGGTACAGCACGCGGCTATAACCACGGGGATGCTGTCATCGACCAGGTCCAGCGTCCCATACAGAGAGCACCAGCAGCCCTTTAAACAGCCAAAAGCACACTCCACAGTCGTTCTGCACCGGCTCAGCCTGTTGTTGAACCGCTCCTTGCTGCTGTCAAGGCTCCCTTGTAGGGTTTCATGAGCCATGGCATTAAAGGGTAAGCAGGGTGTCCAAGGATCACAATGGGCATTTTGACTTCCCCTACGGTGATCTTCTTGTCTGAGAAAAAAGTCCTGGCTTGCAGCTTTCTGAACAGGCCAGCGTTCCGAAAGATGCGTGTGTCATGCACCTTTCCAGGCCAGCCTGCGTTAATGTCAATGAAACGCCCACGGTGATCCACAAGCGCCTGGCGAACCATAGAGAAATACCCCTTCCGATTAACGTACTCTGAGGCTAGGTGGGCTGGTGCCAGAATTGGAATATGTGTGCCATCTATTGCCCCTCTGCAGTTAGGGAAACCCATTTGTGCAAAGCCAGCCACAATTTCATGCACGTTACCCAGAGTCATGGTTCTTCTGAGCAGGATACGATTAATGGCCCTGCAAACTTGCATCAACACGATTCCAACAGTCGACTTCCCCACTCCAAACTGGTTAGCGACCGATCGGTAGCTGTCTGGAGTTGCCAGCTTCCACACTGTAATAGCCACCTGCTTCTCCATCATCAGGGTAGCTCTCAATCTCGTGTCCTTGCATTGCAGGCTGGGGGCGAGCTCCTCACACAGTCCCGTGAAAGTGGCTTTTCTCATCCGAAAGTTCTGCAGCCACTGCGCGTCATCCCAGACTTGCATGACGATGTGATCCCACCACTCGGTGCTTGCTTCCTGAGCCCAAAATCAGCGTTCCACGGTGGTGAGCATGTCCACGAATGCCAAAAGCAAACTTGTGTCATATGCGTTACTCAAGCTGATATCATCGTCCGAGCCCTCACTGTCACTTTGGATCATAAGGAATAACTCGACTGCCAAATGTGACATGCTGGCGAGACCCATCAGCATACTCTTCAGCAGTTCGGGCTCCATTCCCGCAGACCGAAAGGGAAGACAGAGCACGCAGTACAAAAACCACTGAAAGATGGTGCCAAATGTGGACAGAAGCTCAGGGATTGCTGGGATGCGAACCGATGCATCATGGGGCGTTGGGACAGGACCCAGAATGCCTCACACCCCCTTCCCACAAGCCACAGCGCCAGAATGGGAAGAGGTAGGGACAGCTCAGTGGTTTGAGCATTGGCCTACTAAACCCAGGGTTGTGAGTTCAATCCTTGAGGGGGCCATTTAGGGATCTGGGGCAAAAATTGGGGATTGGTCCTGCTTTGAGCAGGGGGTTGGACTAGATGACCTCCTGAGGTCCCTTCCAACCCTGATATTCTAGGATTCTAGGTGCCCTGTGGGATAGCTGCCCATAATGTACCGCTCCCAATGCCGCTGCGAGTGCCGCAAATGTGGCCACAACAGTGTTCTTGCAGCTGTCAGTGTGGACAGACTGCAGCGCTTTCCCGACTGCGCTCTCCGAAGACAGGTTTAATTCAAAGTGCTCTACATCTGCAAGTGTAGCCATGCCCTAAGCAACAATTCATCCCTCACAGAAATTCTGCCCTTACCCTATTCACCTAGGGCTTGCTCTAGAGGAACACTTTCCTGAGCAACAACAGACTCTTGCTGGGTCTCACTTACATCCAGGATCACCTTTGGCCCATCCGGCGGATTCCTCCACAATCCCCTTTCAGGCAAACTCACAGACTTCCTAGATAAAAGGTCAGAAGCATTCTCCTTCCCTTTGCCACACACAAGTTCAGGAATCTTTTCCTTCTTGCTACAGGTTTCCACACCCTCAGTAGGTAACAGGATCAAATCACCTTCATGCTCTCCTTGTGCCCTGGCTAGGATCTCACCCTGATTAGACAGAGTTGCAACACCCTTTCCCAACAACACACTAGCAACAGGCAAAATACAAGCACCAGAATTGTCTGGGCTCTGGGATTTTACATAGACACTAACTGGATGCAACCTAGTTACAGGGCCATTCTCCCTGTAGACACAATCTTAGGACCATTCCCTTCCTGGGCTTTAGCTGAATCCAGAACCAACTCTGAGACAACTGCACGACCCTCAACCATCACAGGCTGAAAGGCCTCTTCTGTCTGCTCCACAGACAAAGAACTGGAGACACCTTCTCCTTTACCAGACACACAGCTTGGGATCTCATTTGCCTTGTCCCAGCACACAAGGCTGTTCACAGACAACTGCTTGGAGACCAAGGTAGGTTCCTCCATAGGCAAGTCAATACCCCTGACAGACACAGGCACATTTCCTTCACTGTCACAATTTTCCACACAGGTAACAGGTAAGGTATAGGGACAGTCATCTTCCACTATCCTCGCCTTCCCACACTGCTGGTTTGGTGTGCCTTAAAAGTGGAGAAACCCCAGCCTTGGGCTGTAACTGCCCTGCTCTAAGCAATTTGCCCTAAACTGATACTCTCAGAAGTGTCCCACCAAGGTCAATATACAAGTTAGCTCTTACTCACAAATCACGCTGTTGCCAATCCTTTAGAATCTAAAATCTAAAGGTTTATTCATAAAAGGAAAAAGATAGAGATGAGAGCTAAATCTGATTAATGGAATCAATGACATACAGTAATGGCAAAGTTCTTCGTTCAGGCTTGTAGCAGTGATGGAATAAATGGCAGGTTCAAATCAAGTCTCTGGAGAACATCCACAGCTGGGATGGGTCTTTCAGTCCTTGGTTCAGAGCTTCAGTTTGTAGCAAAGTCCCTCCAGAGGTCAGAAGCAGGACTGAAGACAAGATTGAAGGGTTTTCAGGACCTTTTATATTCTCTGCCCGTGGAAGATCACAGCAGCAAGATGGAGTTTGGAGTCACATGGGCAAATCACATGTCCATGCACGACTCAGTTCTTTTCAGGCCGACGCCAGTGTTTACATGTTAGTTCGAAAGTTCCCAGGAAAGCTCAGATGTGGATTGGCGTCTCCCAAAGTCCATTGTGCGTTAAGTGTTTCTTGATTGGGCACTTACTGAGAAGAGTCCCTTCTCAAGAAGCTGACCAGATGCTTCACTGAGGCTACTTAGAATCAAAACACATTGAGATACAAGTACAGAGCCAATATTCATAACTTCAACTATAAAAATGATACACACATACAGACAGTATAATCATAACCAGCAAATCACAACCTCTTTATAGACACCTCACACGACAACCTTTGTACAATATTTGCTGCAAATATATAACAGTGGTTGCACAATGATCTGTACAGTCACAGGTTATGTCAGTAATATCAGAACATTCCCATGTTAGAGATCGGTACAAGCCGCCCTTTGGAGCTCCTGAAACTTTCCTCCTTAGACCTGAAATCTAGATCAGATGCACCGTTTGGCACAGCAGTACTGCACTCCTTCTTTGACTTGGTCTCCTCTTCCCACTGTCCCCAAGGGGAGTACTACTTCCCAGATTCCCAGCAGTGGGAATATGCAGAGGAAACGCAGGTCACCCACCTGAAACCAGAGTTCTGTGACGGGGACTTCTTGCCCGCATTCCCCTCTTCCTCCAAGTCCGGATGTTAACTTTGCACTGAAGGAAGTGGGGGAAGGAATGGAGGTGTCTCGCACACCACACCCCTCTATGGACCTGCCGGCTGAATGTTTGAGCCGCCAGGGGCAGAGTGGGACTACTACTAAAAGCCTCTACTGGTCCAAGCTGCACCATCAACACCTCCGAAGGACGTGAATGTGCAGAGCCCATCTCAAATACTCCAATTCCAGGGGAGTAACCATCATATGCTTCATAATGTGGGGCTCCAGGATATTCTCTAGATATTGATATTGTTCCAGGCTATTTTATAGCCATACTTGCCTGTCCGATCCAACGGTAAGGCCCCAATTCTGCAACTGGGTCTGTGCTGCCTTTGCACTGGCTTGGAATCTCAGTATCGTCAGTGAGGGACTCTGCGGGCACAGGACTCTGCCAATGGACGTTTCTTGCAGGACTGGGACCTCATTTATCTCCAAACATAGAAGCTGGAATAAGGGTGCGGGGGGGGGGGGGGGGCTGCTGCATCCCCTGGCTTGAAGTGGTTTTCATCATATACAGGGTTTACAGCTTGGTTCAATGGCTCTCAGAACCCCCGGTATACACATGGTTCCAGCCCCCCCGTCTCCAAAGCTGTTTCAAAGACAAATGCACTTACAGAGATGGTTTGACTGGCCGCGTAGCAGTGTAACTACTCTGGTTTGTTCCCTTGACATTCATGCTGCTGTGATGGGGTGTACAAATCCCACAATAGGCTAGAAAGAGTTAAAGGCCAGTACTTGACCCAGGTAGACTCCGCCAGCCCTACTGAGCATGCTCCAACTAGAGAAAAGCGAGCAACCTGGATCAGAGGTGGGGAGGGGGACAGACGTGCGTGGAGAGCTCCTTGGAAGGGCACCGGAGAAGCCTGCCCAAGGGAATAAGACTCTATTCAGTGCGGAGCCCCACTGCAGCTAACAGTTTGGTGCCTTTTCTTTTTCTTTTCACCTTATATTGGACCGGAAGCCAAGGGAGAAAAGCAAACAGTAGGAAGTGACCCATGGAGGATAACTTGGAGGGCACCTTCGGTGGCCAGACACTGTTGACCCTCTTAGGGCCCTGGGTCACAGCCCAGTGCGGTGCGTCAGCCCAAACACTCCTTCCACTGCCCCTACAACTGGAGGGACCCAACTTGCCTGCCCACCTCGCTGCACCTCTGATTAAAAGTAGGCCTGGATAGCAAGACCTGCTCGCTGGGAGGTGGTCCTAAATGCGCTAACCACTAGCCCACCAAGGTCTCTGTTACAATCACATTTTCAGAGTCACGGGTGGACTTTCTTTAAAACATTGTACCTGTTTCTTTAGTGTGTGATACCGAGTGTGCATCTGCTGCTGGGCGAGACACAAAGCATTTCATTGCATTAGTTACTCAAATGTATTATACTGGGCTGGTAGCTCCATTGTAGCTACGGTTGAAACTTTGGTTTCGCAGCTGATTCGTCGAGTTTGAGGTTTGTCGACACCAGGACTTTGCATTTCAGTAACGTGAGTTTGTTGCTGTTACAGCGCCCCTGTAAGGTGTCTACACACACCCCCTTTTTTTAAAGCGAATTGTTGAGCATCTTAAGCCACAGTAAGTGATCCCCCCTGAGCGGGGAATAGCCCCACTTTGCAGTGAGTTTGTTTGCTGTAAGGTTCATGTGGACACACTCCTAACTCCTGTTCTTCTGGCAATCCTCCCCCCAGTATCCCACACTGCAGAGCTTCGAGCCCAGACTGGCCTGCCTGCGTGCCTGCTCTTCTTTTCGTGCACAAGCTTTTGGTAGCCTAGGACTCTCACTTAATATCGAGAAGACTAAAGTGCTCATCAGCCTGCTTCAGGCCTTGCACGTGACCCACCACGAACCACCACCGAGGGACAGACTTTGGAGACAGTTGAGCACTTCTGCTACCTTCGTAGCCAGCTCTCTCAAAATGCAAAGACTGACAGGCCAATCGAGCACAGGAACCAGCGTGCAAGTGCTTCCTTTGGGAAACTGCTTTGACGCCGCGTTTTCACAGACCGTGACCTGCCACAGGACTCCAGGATCCAGGTCTATGAGGCGGTTCTCATCCCTACATTCCTCGATGGATGCGAAACCTGGGTGACCTGTCAACAGCCCCTCAAGAGTCTGGAGAGGTAGCACCGCACCCAAGAAGCAGCTGGTGGACAGTTTTCCAGAAAGCATCCAAACCCCCATGGCAGCATCCTTGACCCCACATGTCCCCTGGGGGCTCACTGGGAGGAGATTTCTCCGGACGGATGGTGACTTTTCCACACTGAGGGGAACTCCCATGCTGGTGGTCTGTCACTGCAGCCGCAGGGCAAGCTCTGCACACGTCTCTAGGGAAGTCGTTCATACCCTGAAGGTCTGCAGCTACTGTTGGTCATCCTGCATCACTGCAGTGCTGTCTCACCAGACAGTGTGACCTGAGAGTCCAGGAATGGTGCTTCCTCAAGTGAAGCTGCTCCAGATACATGCCCTGCAAAAGCAATCGCTCAGTTTTAATCTCTTGCTCCTCCTCCACTGGTAGGCATATCACAACAGCATCCGAAGCTGCCGAGCCAAATCCATCTGACTCCAGATGCCTGTGCATAGTCCTGTTTGTACTGACGAGTGCCATGATCATGGTGCTCGGCAGCGTGCCTTCCATACCGCCTCACACCAATTAAAAAATGGTGTTGCCAAAATATGGCTGAATTATGGGATGCCAGGAGAGCAATGATGGTCATTTGTTGGTTTGCCCCAGAATTCCTTAATATCGGAATTTTGGACTTGGGCTCTTCCAATGTCACACTGTGAGACAATCTCAGCGCAGGGTGGAGTGGTGGCGTTGCACCCTAAGACATCTGGCCAGAATGCCACGCACTGAATTGGAACAAGCGCAGAGCTGTGTGAACGCAATGATTAATAAGGGAAGTCCACTAAACTGCCGTACCAAAGTGGTGTGGCTGCACTTCAGTTTAATAGAGCCAAGGTGCTGCACTCAGAGCAAGCGACCTAATCCGCTGTAACATCCCTGTGTAGAGAGGGCCTGAGGCATCGGGTGTGGTGTTTGGAGTGTGCCGATGACACCCTGCTATATGCTTCTCTCTCTCTCTCTCTCTCTCTTATCTGACTCTGAGGTTCAGTACCTTGCCTTGCAAACTGAACTCTGCTGGCTTTTGAGCGATGCCCCAGCCTGCCCCTGACAGACACTGGATAGCATGCTGTCTTTCCAAGCAACATGGAGAACTGCAGGGATGCATCACGTAGAGGTTGGACTGTGTCCTCATTAAGGCAGTCACATTTAGGGCAGGGCAACTAATTACTGGCTGGCTACTCCAGGCCTATGCTCAGCCCCCTCACTTGCTCTGTGGAAATCAATACAGAGCAAAGGTATGGGTGATGCTGGGCTGTATTGTAGGTAGGTTTGGGCTCTAAAGAGACACAAGAAGTGACCGGGGGGAAATGTGCCATTTTGTATACGGTGTGGTGTGTCCCAGAGTCCCAGCCTCTCTCCTGTCGTCTGCCTGTGCTCCAACTTCCCTGCACTGTGCTGGGGGATCAATCAACAGAGCGGGTCAGTGCAGTTCTCTCTGCCAAGTACCGGGAGACGTGCGGGTGCACCCACGGAGCTCTTGGACCCCCCTTTCTGTGCTGAGCCATGTCAGCCGTGCAAGTGGGGAAGTATGAGCTGCTCCGGTCACCGGGATGGGCAGGGCTGGGTCAGGGCCAGTGATGTTCCCGAGGGAACCCCAAGGACAAGCCTGGAGGGGGGGTAACATCTGGCACCTCAGGTCGTGGCTGCCAGAGGCGGAGGGATAAGAGGTTGGGGGGAGCCTGAGCTCTGCATTAACAAAATGTTTGGGGGGTGAATCGATGACCCCCCCGGCCCCGGCGCCGCTGGCAGAGCGAAGACTGCTAACAACGCACCAGTCAGAAGCCGCCCGGCCCCGCGTGCTGGCCGAGGCCGGCTCGGCCCCGGGTGTCGGCGGCCGGGCACAGCCCTGCGGGGGCGGCGCGGGGGGCGCTCCAGCCGCAGCGCCGGCAGCGGGCGAGGCCGGCCCGCGGGCCGAGCTCCGGGGCGGGGCCGGCGGGGGGCCGAGGCTGCCGGAGGCAGGCCCCTTCCCCTCCCCTGCGGGGGCCGGTCCCCGGAGCCGGCGCTGACGCGGGGCGAGGCGGGGGCGGTGCGTGACGCGGGTCCTGCTGCGGCGGCTGGCGGGCCGGGCTCGGGGAGCGGCGGAGCCAGCAGCGGAGACCGGACCGCGCCGAGCCGAGCCGGGCCGGGCCGGGCCATGCAGCGGCTGCCGCCGGCCTGGGCACCCGCCGCCCCGCGCCGCTGAGCCCCGCGCCCGCCGCAGCCATGAACTTCCAGGCGGGGCCCGGGCAGAGCCCGCAGCCGCAGAGCCTGGCGGCGCCGGGCGGGCCGGGGCCGGGCTCCTCGGGGCCGCCGCAGGCCGGGCCGCCCCCGCCCCAGTTCGGCCTCTCCAACTCGGCGGCCATCCGCGCCGAGATCGGGCGCTTCGAGTCGGTGCATCCCAACATCTACGCGGTCTACGACCTGCTGGAGCGGGTGGAGGACCTGGGGCTGCAGAGCCAGATCCGGGAGCACGTCATCTCCATCGAGGGTGAGCGCGGGCCGGGCCGAACCGGACCGGGACCGGGACCGGGGGCGGAGTGCAGGCTGAACCGGGCCGGGCCGAACCGGACCCGGGGGGAGGACTGCGGGCCGGGCCGGGCCGAACCGGGCCCGGGGGGAGGACTGCGGGCCGGGCCGGGCCGAACCGAAACGAACCGGGCCCGGGGGGAGGACTGCGGGCCGGGCCGGGCCGAACCGAAACGAACCGGGCCCGGGGGGCGGAGTGCGGGCCCGGGGGGCGGAGTGCGGGCCCGGGGGGCGGAGTGCGGGCTGGGCCGAACCGAACCGGGACCGGGGGGCGGAGTGCGGGCTGGGCCGAACCGAACCGGGACCGGGGGGCGGAGTGCGGGCTGGGCCGAACCGAACCGGGACCGGGGGGCGGAGTGCGGGCTGGGCCGAACCGAACCGGGACCGGGGGGCGGAGTGCAGGCTGAACTGGGCCGAACCGGGCCGAACCGGGCCCGGGGGGCCGGGCCGGGCCGAACCGGGCCCGGGGGGAGGACTGCGGGCCGGGCCGAACCGAACCGAATCCGGGGGGGGAGTGCGGGGTCGGGCCGAACCGAACAGAATCCGGGGGGGGGGGAGTGCGGGGTCGGGCCGAATCGAACCGGGGAGGAACTGCGGGCCGAACCGCGCCGGGCTGGGGGGAAGTGCGAGCCGAGCTTTGTCCGAGGGGGAGCGCAGGCCGAGCCGAACCGGGCCCAGGGGGGAGGAGAGTGCGGGCCGAACCGGGCCGGGCCGAACTGAACCGGGCCCGGAGGGGAGGAGTGTGGGCTGAGCTTTGTCCGAGGGGGAGCGCGGGCCGGGCCATGCGGGGAGTGCTGGCCGAACGGGACCCTGCCGGAGGGGAGCGCGGGCCGGGCTGAACTGAACCGGGTCCGGGAACGTGAGCCGAACTGGACTGGTCCCTCCTTTGTGCGCAGGGAGCCAGAGCCGGGGCGGCCCTCTGGCCCCAGGGGAGCGTGGGCCAAACCAGGCCGGGATTGGGGGGCACAGCATCAGAGAGGCCCTCTTGCCCGAGGGGAGCGTGGGCCAAACCAGGCCGGGATTGGGGGGCACAGCATCAGAGAGGCCCTCTTGCCCGAGGGGAGCGTGGGCCAAACCAGGCCGGGATTGGGGGGCACAGCATCAGAGAGGCCCTCTTGCCCGAGGGGAGCGTGGGCCAAACCAGGCCGGTGGGCACAGAGCTGGGGCAACTCTCTCGCCTGAGGGAGCGCTGGCCGAACTGGCACTTGAGGTAGGGAGAGGCCAGTCAGGTCTGAGATCTTCCTCTCCCAGAAGGCCCAAGGAGGAGACTGAAGTAGATGAGGAGGGACGGTGCTGGCCCTGGGGGACAAGCCCAAATCCCGGTCCGAGAACCAGGTCTCTAAGGGTTTGAGTTGGAAACAAATGCGGTGGCACTGGAATTGGAGAGACTGGGCCATAGACAGGGCCTCCCCGACTGCGCTGGCCTCGCTGGGGCTGAGCTGAAAGCAGAGATGGTGGGGGTCAGGGAAGGGACTCCCGGATTGGGAATGGGGTGCCTTGGGAACAGGGTCCAGTCTCTGCCGAGGAGGAGCTCAAATGGGACTGGGAGCGTGTGGGGAGCCCCTCTGGGTCTGGGGACTGGACCCTGTTGTGTTGGGGTTCCTCAGGAAGGATGGGCCCCGGGTGCAGTGTGGCTCCCCTATCACAACGGGTGACAGCTGGTCCCCAGGGAGGAGTCATGGAGCATGACTTGTTTCCGACCCGGGCCGAGGGAGTGGGATGCTGGGGTCCTTTGGCCTTTGCACTGGCTCGGCTTCGCTCTCCAGAGACGTTGGGACTGATTCTGGAGGCAACGCTGGTTAATCCCCTGTTAATCCTCAACTGATTGATCTGCCATGGCACGGGTGAGAGGGGATCGGACCCACTGGTGGTTTCTGCCGTGGGCTGGCTGCCGCTTGGCTCTGAGTCCTGAGGATGGATGTGGGTGGCACGCTTTGGCCTCTCTGTGGGGATGCTTGTCAGGTCCTTTTCTGGCCGGCTCTGTGCTCAGCGGGTTGGGACTCACTAGTTCCACTGAACTCGCCACTGGGGCCGGTGCACGGGACGCACAGGGAATGTTCGGGTGTCTTGCTCATTCTTGCTGCCTTCATTTTGTGCCTGTCAGAATTGCTGCCTGTTTGTGTTTTGTCTCCTTCTGAAGGAGGCTCTTTAGCTTCATCCTCGGCTCCTTGTTCCGCTGTGTTGGCAGCGTCTGATTAGACAGGATAAAAGTACCTTATAAAAGTGCGATCAGATCTTTCCTCTAAAGAGCTGCCCCCGCCTGCCCACTCAGCTTCCCCTGGGCAGGAGCGAGCTGCCAGGCTGCTGCAGAAAATGGAGCCCTGGCTGCCGGTGTGTTTTCTCCATGGCTCTGCAGATAGGCTGTGATTAATCAATGACTGAACATCACATAGCCCCCCTGTGCTTCAGCCCCTGGTGTTTATTAATGAGGAGATGATCTGATGTAAGAATCGTCTCCGGAGACCCAGGCTTTGCTTAGGGCACGTGCATACTTGTGTGGGACTGGTGCCCTCTCTGCCGCTGCCCCAGCCAGGGGGCTGAGGGTGGGGAGAAGGGCTCGCTGCCAGAATGGGGTGCTTGTGCCCTTACAAGCCAGAGGTTGGGGGAAGCCATGGTAGCAGTGTGTCTTTCCTCAGAACAGAGCCTGCTGTAGATTTGCTGTTGGCTCCAGCCAGAGCAGCCCCCCCCAGTGAATGTGCCTCAGTGGCCCTGACCCCCCCGCATGCAGATGGGATTAATTCCCCTGCCTGGGTGGCCAAAGTGGGTCAGATGGATACAGAATTCTGTAATTGTGGGAAGACTGTTTGTTTGTGGACTTGGGCCCTTCTCACCGTCAGAGTCCCTGTGTCTCTTCTCTGGCCACCACTCAGTTTAGATTGAAGTCCTTGCAGTCCACTTGCGAAGACTTCAGTCTAAACTGGCTGGGAAATGCGAGTAAGTCACTTCTCCCTCCCGAGGCCGCCCAGACAGAAGGCTGAGAAAGGGGCACCTCTTGCCTGCGTGAAGTAGCGTGGTTGTGTGGCATGAGGTGGAGGGGAGAAGTTGGGGCTCTGGAGACCTGAGTGGTGCCGTGGTGTGGCTGGTGGATCCCTCCAATTTGGCGCTGATCAGACAGGTGTGGTGTTCAACAGCATGTGCCTCTCGTTAGTTAATCAGGTAACGGGGCCCAGGAAGCTCAGATCCCCTGCAGGTTAGCGGGGGAGGCAGCTCATTAGCAACAATTGCCCTGGGTGTTTGGATCTGTGTTAATAAAAAGCTCCTTTGAGCTAGCAGCTTTTGCCAGGGTTACTGCACGAGGCAGGTCAGAGAGCAGTGCATGCTCAAGTCTTTGCCCGGTTGGCACAGGCTCCAGTGGGTGCGTGTGTGTGTGTCTGGTAGGGGGCAGAGGTAGGGGCTGCTTGTCTGTGTGCTCACAGGGGAAAGCAGGTGGCAAGGGCTGGTTCCCAGGGGCGATTGCAAGAAGCCTGTGTATCGGCCAGAAGCTGCTTTGGACAGGCCTGCATTTGCTGGACAGGTGCACTCAGCTAGCTGGTGCCCGTGTGTTCCAGGCTTGTTTATCGCTCCAATGTTTGCAGCATGAGCTGTCACAGCTGGTCTCGAGGAGGCTTGTGTATTACCAGCTGTGGGAGCTGGGGAGCTTGGTCATAGAAACTGCATCAGAGCGCGGCAAAGCTGACTGCAGGAATGGGGCGTGGGAGTGGCAGGGAGCCTATGCATTGGGAGCTTGGCCATTGAATTGTGTCTAGCAGATGGGGGAGGCTGAGCGTGGAGGGTGAGGAGGAGGCTGGGCAATGAGGCCATGCTCTGGCTGATTTTGACCGTGGGGATTCAGACCTCTGCCCACTAAGAAGCCCGTTATTCTGCCTGAGGAATCTGCTGGAGTGTCTCCTGTACCGCTTGGTAGCACTGCGGTGAACTGGTCCCCCCCAGAGGCCTCCGGTCTTTCTTGATTCTGCCCAGTGGGCCCCCCCCCCATTCATTGAAATAAAGAAACCATCCTGAGTATTGTCTTGAGTCCTCCAAGGTGGCAGTTCCTTGCGTCCTCGGTCCATCCTGAGCTCTGTCAGTGTGAGTTCCCCGCGTAGGGGCAAGGAGCTGGGAGCCTGGGCCTTGTAGGGGACCTGTGCAGTCCTCTAGCAGGGGACAGGGCTGCTCATCCTTCTGGCCTGAGGAGCCCTGCTTTCCAATCTATATCTGGTTCTGAGTGAGAAGAATTTGTCCACTTGGCTAACATTATTGTTTCCAATAGTACCCACAGTGAACTGGGTTCTTCCCAGTGTAAGGGAGAAGCCACTGTCCCCTGCCTCTAGGAACTGACGGTTGAAAGAGAGAGAAATAGGCAAATAAACCAAGGGTAGTGGGAAGGGGAGCAATGCAGAGCTAGGCTGACAGAAGCCCCTCTCATCAACCTGCCTAAGGAGTGACTTCCTGAGAACCGGCACACTTCCCTCGGTGGCAGCAGATCTTTGGCTATTCCCAGCAGAGGAGTAGTGGCCGGAGATGGGTCCTTGGGCTGTAAACAAGAAACTTGCCATTTCCCTGCTGTGGTGTGCATTGTCACGGCTTCGTCGTGGCAGGTGTCCAGCCCCTGAAGTTCCAAGGCTGGGCTGCCGCCACCGGCGCTCGCTGTTCTGGAAACCCAAATGTAGCCCAGCTGTAGCCAGAGCTGCTGGGGGGGAGAGAGCTGGGCTGGGCTCCCACCCAATCACCCCAGACTCAGCCCATAGTCTCGTGGGGAGCGGGAGGACATTGGCCGTACCTCTGCTTCTCCAGGATGGAGGAGAGCTGGGCCAGGCTCCCCTTGTTTGACCCCCTTTACACAGAACTTGGGTCTAGCGGCCTGCCCCCTCTTGGGGATACTGTGTCACCCCATCTCAGAAAGGGTTCTGAGACCTAGATGGATTCACAGAACAGCAACGAGAATGATCAAGGGCCTTGAAAACTTCTCTATGAAGAGTGATTGAAAAGCTTGGGATTGTTACCTTAGAGAGGAGATAAATAAGAGGGGATATGATAAAAGTCTATAAAATACTGACTGGTATAGATATGGGAGATCAGGAGTGTCCAATTCCCTTTTTCTAATACAGGAGCTAGGGGACATTCTGTGAAATTAAATGGTGGGAAATTCAAAACTGAGCATGTGATTAAACTGTGGAACTCATGGCTTCAGGAAGTCATTGAGGCCAAAAATGTAAGATTCAAGAAGGGATTGGACATTTACAAGGATACCAAGAATATTCAGAGTTGTAATAATTAACGACCACGGATATTGGAATGGATATTAAACCTTTTACTTCAGGGTTTGTCAGTTTCAAACTAGGAGAGATCATGCTGAGACCTATGCAGGGGGCACATTTCCCCCCCCCCCCCAATTTTCACTGCAGAATCTGGTGCTGACCACTGTCAGAGAGGACACTGGGTTAGATGGACCTCCAGTCTGATCCAGTCTGGCAGTTTCACTGTTAGAAGATAGGGAAGATTGCTCCCAAACTGCATTCCCTAGGTCGTTCATTCACATAGATTCATAGATATTAAGGTCCGAAGGGACCATTATGATCATATAGTCAAACCTCCTGCAAGATGCAGGCCACAGAATCTCACCCACCCACTCTTGCAATAAACCTCTCACCTATGTCTGAGCTATTGAAGTCCTCAAATCATGGTTTAAAGACTTCAAGGTGCAGAGAATCCTCCAGCAAGTGACCCATGCCCCATGCTACAGAGGAAGGGGAAAACCCCCAGGGCCTTTTCCAATCTGCCCTGGAGGAAAATTCCTTCCTGACCCCAAATATGGCGATCAGCTGAACCCTGAGCATATGGGCAAGATTCACCAGCCAGACACCCAGGAAATAATTCTCTGTAGTAACTCAGATCCCACCCATCTAACATCCTATCACAGGCCATTGGGCCTATTTACTATGAATATTTAAAGATCAATTAATTGCCAAAATCATGTAATCCCATCTCCTCCATAAACTTATCAAGTTTAATCTTGAAGCCAGATACGTCTTTTGCTCCCACTGCTTCCCTTGGAAGGCTGTTCCAGAACTTCACTCCTCTGATGGTTAGAAACCTTCGTATAATTTCAAGTCTAAACTTCCTGATGGCCAGTTTATATCCATTTGTTCTTGTGTCCACATTGGAACTGAGCTTAAATAATTCCTTCTCCCTCTCCGGTATTTATCCCTCTGATATATTTAGCCTTCTTTTGGTCAGGCTAAACAAGCCAAGCTCCTTGAGTCTCCTTTCATAAAGTTTTCCATTCCGCGGATCATCCTTGTAGCCCTTCTCTGTACCTGTTCCAGTTTGAATTCCTCCTCCTTAAACATGGGAGACCGGAACTGCACGCAGCATTCCAGGGGAGGTCTCACCAGCGCCTCATGCGGGCTGTGCTGTGGTGCTAAAGCGTCCACATTCAGAGCCTGCTGGGGACGCCTGGTGGGCAGGGGAGGTGGCAGCTGCCTCTGGTATCTGTTGGTTTTACCTTTTTTCTTTCGTTACAAAAAACGAAGACATTCTATCCAAAAATCTGTTCAAAGAAAGCTGGTGGCTGGCTGCACACTTTGTTCCCGTTTCGGTCCAGCACATTGTGCACACTGAAGTCTCCTTGGCCTTTGTCCATTCCCCCAACAAGCTCCTGTGTGCCCCCTCTGAGCCCCCTCTACTTCAGGGACTCTGCCCCCCCCCGCCCCCGCTATTTCCCCATGCCAGGGGCTCTGTGTCCCCCAGACCTCCTGTTCCCTAATGCCAGGGGCTCTGTGCTCCCCATTCTTTCCCTTTCCCTCTGTGCCCTCCCACGTGCTCTCCCCTTCCACCGTTCTGATTTCTTTCCTTTCTCTCTGGGTGAAAAATCATGTAGAATGTCAACATTTTAAAACTGCATTGGGAGCTGAGATGGGGGCATTGTTCTGCGGGAAAGTGTTAATGGCTGCCATCAAGTGGTTCTTCGCTCTGCAGACAAGATGTAGACAGAGATGGTTGAAATTGCCAGGTGTGCTGACTGGATGCCAGGTGTTTCCTCATGTCCCTTTTCTGATTTGCATCAGAATAAACAGAGTTCTTCCCAGAGCTGCTTAGAATATTCCCTGACATTTGCAGTTGTTCGAATGTGGAGCTCAGAAGCAGTTCAGTTACATCAAACAGAAGTGCTGGCAAGTTGATGTATAACTTTGCAAATGTGGCCAATTAAAGTTGCAAATTCACATGCTTGAAAATTAGCTGCCCATACACAAGGGAGCAGTGATGAGGTTGCCTCTGTCCCCCGGCTTTTAGCTTTGCATGTTACAACTTTGGTTATGTCTACACTGCAATAAAATGCCTGCAGCCGGCCTGTGTCAGCTGGGCTCTGGGACCCTCCCCCCTTGTGGGGTTCCTGAGCCCGGGCATCTACACTGCGCTTTTATAACCCTGCAGCCCAAGCCCTGTGAGCCCGAGGGAGCTGACACGAGCCAGTCACGGTGTTTGATTGCAGTGTATACAGACCCTGTAATAATTTTATTTTAACAAAAAATGCATCGGGTGAAGTGAGCTGTAGCTCACGAAAGCTTATGTTCAAATAAATTGGTTAGTCTCTAAGGTGCCACAAGTACTTCTCGTTCTTTTTGCTGATACAGACTAACATGGTTGCTACTCTGAAACCTTTCTTTTAACAGAATGTTTTGGATATAATTTCTTTGGAAAGAGGAAAAATGTAAAACCGAAATCTGTCAGGTGCAACTGACTCCAGTGTTAGCTCTAACTGCTCTGCCCTTCTGGAAGTCCGGTCCCAGAGTTCTCATATTGGGCATCTGGAAAATGAGGAATGCACAGGAAGTGGCTGTCTGCTAAACTTTTGGCTAAGTGACTTGTCCAACATCACATAGGAACTCTGTGGCAGAGACAAGGTTAGAATCTAGTTCTCCTTGGAGGAATTCAACTGCCTTAGCCACCAGGCCACCCATTCTCTTCCAGCAGCCCCTGCCTTGTTCTCTCCGGGTCTTCCAACTTCGAAGCTGAATAAGGGAGGGATCCTACAGATTCTTGTGTTAGTCTCCTTGATTTATTCCCTTGGGGAAAAGTAGTAATTAAAGGGTTTGTCTACACCCAAAAAAAGACCCTGTGGTAGCGAGTCTCTGAGGCTGGATCAACAGACTCAGGCCTGCACTATGAGGATATAAACAGCAGGTTAGACCTTCCCGCTTGGGCTGGAGCCCGGGCTCTGAAACCCAGCAGGGAAGGAGGGTTCCGAATCCTGAGTCAGTTGACCTGGGCACTAAGACTCGCTGCCGTGGGTTTTGGTTTTTTGCAGGGCAGACAGACTCAAAAGCTGTACCATAAGGTATATTCAGAACAGGGCAGAATTAACAGTGAGGGGAATTCAGCATTGGAGCAGTTCCATAGCGATGTGGGGGATTCTCCCATCACGTGAGGGCTTTGCATTCAGATGGGACATCTTTCTAAAAGACACGTGTCCTGGCTCAAGCCGAAGTTCTGGGCTTGATATAGAAATCACTGGGTTCAGTTCCCTGGATGCAGGAGGCCAGACAAGATGATTGAATGGTGCCTGCTGGCCTTAAACTCTTTGAGTGAAGGTTGCACAGGCCAGCACCCCCCTCATGCCTCCCCATCAGCGCTTGAACCCTGAAAGTTCAGCACTTCAGCACAGACTTTGGCCTCTGAGCGTGAGGGCGACATTAGCTGGCAGCAGCAGAAAGAGGGTGCAGAACACACTGAAATTGTGGGCTCCTTGTGTATGAGTATGCAGTGCTATGGAATGGCTAGGGTGTTGGGTGTGTTGCCAGCAGCCGTGGCATGATGTGACCCACGGGCAGGAAATGGTAAGTTGCAATAGCTCTGTCAAACCTGCATAGCTTTTTAGCAGGCTTGCAAAAGGTGCTTCCCTGACCTCAGGGCTGTCTTGCAGTGAGATTTCAGAGTCCTGCTGCAAACTGTGGAGACACTAGAGCTCCTGGGGAAAAAACAAACTAAGAATTTTTATACTGCAGGATCTTAGTGTCTTCACTGTAAAGGGCTCTGCCCCCCAATATGTGCAATAGGTATACATGGTACCCAGGGGTGACCTGGTCAGTTACGAAGTGCCTTGACAAAAAGGAATATTCAGGAGGGACTGGAATGCTCAGTCCCAGCAGAGGGTGGGTGGAAGATGTTTGTCTGAGACCCTGACAGATGGGTGCGTAAAGCTGGGATTGTGAGTGGGGTTGGAGGAACGGGGCCGATATGAAACAAAGGCTTCTAGCTAGCGAGGGACAGTCCTGCAGGGGCTAGAATATTGCTTGGGCATGCAGGAGTGAAATCAGGAAGGCCAAATCACACCTGGAGTTGCACCTCGCAAGAGATGTTAAAAGTAACAAGAAGGGTTTCTTCAGGTATGTTAGCAACAAGAAGAAAGTCAAGGAAAGTGTGGGCCCCTTATTGAATGAGGGAGGCAACCTCGTGACAGAGGATGTGGAAAAAGCTAATGTACTCAATGCTTTGGATATTAGGAAAAACTTTTTCACTCAGAGGGTGGTGAAGCACTTTAATGCGTTACCTAGGAGGTGATGGAATCTCCTTCCTTAGAGGATTTTAAGGTCAGGCTTGACAAAGCCCTGGCTGGGATGATTTAGTTGGGGCTGGTCCTGCTTTGAGCAGGGGGTTGGACTAGGTGACCTCCTGAGGTCCCTTCCAACTCTGATATTCTATGATTCTATGGGGACAGCAAAGGGATTAACTGGGGGATAGTGTGGTCAGAATGAAGAGCCCAAAAACTGATCTTGGCAGCAGTGTTTTGTGTGCACCGAGGCAGGGGAGGGGAGGAGACTGCAGTCTCAGGACATGGGGTCATGAGGGCCTGGAGAAGAGCCTTTGTGCTGAGGCTAGAGAGAGAGAGACGTTCTTACTGGCCCTGGCCCATGTGATGGGACTGAGCTGCTCTGCACAAACCCAGCACTGGAACAGGTTGAGCAGGATGGGCAGAGGCTCAGGGCTGGGAAGACTAAAATAGTAGCAGGACGTAGCAAGGGGCATTGCCACAGCATGCGGGGACGTGGGAGTGGACTAGCGTGAAACCCCTTAGAGGTGAGAGAGGAGCTTGCAGAGCTCCTGTTCGCACTGCTCTGACGCCTTCCATCACAAGCCGCTCTGCAGTGGTTTGCTGGTGTCTCCATGCTCTCCCCTTTCCCACAGACCCCACGAATCTGATTCACCTGCCCGTTGGTTAGGGCTCTGTTGTCAAGGTGTTGGTTTGGAAACCTCTGTCCTGCTGCATGTGGGTGCACAGGCTGCCTCTGGAGGGAGCGCTGGGCTGAGTGTGCATGGTGCTGCACAGCCCTTTTGCTTCTCTTGGGCAGGTGAGCTCTGAACTGTGCTATAGGGCTTGGCCTCATTCCCAGTCAAGTCATGGAGTTTAAGGCCAGAAGGAACCTTTAGACCGTCTAGCCTGACCTATCACAGGCTGTTACATCTCACCCAATTCCCCCGGTACTGAGTCCAGTCATTTCTGTTTGCGTTTGGCGAGCCCTTCTTCCAGAAGGACCCCAGTCACACCGAGAGCTGGAGAAACCATCCCTTTCTTGGGAGCTTGTTCCAGTAGCTAATCACCATCCCTAGCACACATTTGTGCCTTATTTCTCAGTCTGGCTTCAGCTCCCAGGCACTGGTTCTCTGCCTGGCTCCACTAGATTACAGAGCCCTGGAGAACCTGGTCTTGTCTCCCCGGAGAGGTACTTATATGCTGTAATCATGTCACCTCCATCGTCTTTTTGAGTAGCTCAGCAGATTCAGCACTTTCCGTCTCACCATAAGGCATTTTTTCCAGCCCTCGCATCATTTTTGTGGCTCTTTTCTGCACCCTCTCCAATTTTCCAACAGCCTTTGTAAAATGGGATGTGCACTTCTGGGGCTCAGGCTTGCAAAGAAAATATGGAAAGGGGCTGCCACCAGGTGAAGGCGCTTGTAAAGGAAAAGAAATCTGAAGTTGACTGGGATTCCTCCCATGTTTCTGTCCCTGGCTCTGGTGGAGCCTAGTCCAGCCAGGCGGTGTGATGAGCTCCCTGGCTCAGCTGAATTGGCCTGGAGTAAATTACACCCTAGGGGAAGGAGAGAGTTCTGTTTAGCCAGCTTCTTTTCTGCTAATTCCATGACCTTGGCAGAACTGTCCCGTTGGAGCCTTTACATTCCCAGGGCTTTAGAAACCACAAGGAATGGCTGGGAGGACGTGAGCAAGGCAAGCGTCACTCAGGGTCTCAGAAAACAGTCAATGTTAGAGTCCTGGCTGGATCTCCTTTGGGAGAGTGGGCCTGGGAATCCTGGCATGTCTGTCACTCCTTGGGCTCATCAGGTCGCCAGCCATGTGTCACTGTGGCAGGTGCTGAGCTCCTGGCCGTATATGCTAGGACAGGACAGGGACCCTGGAAAGGGGGAACCAAAGGCAGTGGCATGACCAGCTGTTCGTTCTGACCCACCCTTCTGTGCAGATGGGGCATACTGGAGTCTTTAGAGCAAAGGAATGAGCACAAGCAGCAGCTCTGGGGTCACTTCTCTCTGGACATCTTATGTCTTAGCAAAGAAGGATCCTTGGTCTTGCAGGGTGCTGAGTGCCCCTGACTGGCATTGAAATCTGTGGGAGGTGAGGCTGCCCAGGACCTTGCAGAATTGACCCCTGCCTTGAGAGGCATGAACAGAAAGCGCTGGGTGAGGAGAGTGGTGGGCGTCGGGGCGGGGTCTGGTGTAAGGGGCTGGTGGTAGCTTGGGGATGGGCAGGAGAGACGTGTGTACGTGGGGCGCTGTGTGCTAGGGCAGACACATGCTTGGGCAGCTCTGTTCTCCTCAGTGACACCAGCCTAGCCCCCCGTGTAGACAGCGCTCTGCCGGTGGGAAGGCTTCTCCCGTCAGCATGGGCCCTCTGCCGATGGGGGGAGCCCTCCCTTCGGTGTGGGAAGCACTCCGGTGACACCGCTGCTCCGCTGCAGCGGTTGGGGGTAGCCCTGCCCTCAGTCCTGGCAGGCCCAGCTCCCCTGCGTGCCCGAAGCCGGGTGCCGTTGGGTTCGAGTGGCTTCCCAAGAAGCGTGTGTGGCGACCATGGGAGCGACAGAAATGCTGCGGTGAGGAGAGGGCCGGGGCGCTGCAGTCTCAGGCCGCCTTGGTGTGTTGCCGCGGATTGTCGAGGACGTTTGTGTCTGACGTCGGTGGGACCCACCCGCCGGTTCACGCCTCAGAGCTGGAACTTCAGGCCCGTGCCACGGTGCCCCAGACCCCCCGCCCCGGTTCAGTGCACTGTGCTGTGTGACGTCCCCCGTCCCACGGGCACCGACTCTGTGGGGGCTCCAGGGCTGGAGGGTGTGCAGCACCCACCTGCTGATCAGCTGTTCGGCAGTGGGTAGGAGGTGCTGCGGGGAGGGGGCTGAGCGGAGGTGGGAAGGGGCGGAGCGAGGGCGGGGCGCTGGGGGTGGGGGCAGAGTGGGGTGGGGCAAGGCGACGTGAGGGTGGGGCTTTGGGGGAAGGGGCGGAGCGAGAGTGGGGTGCCGGAGGAGGGGGCAGAGTGGGGTGGGGCAAGGTGACGTGAGGGTGGGGCTTTGGGGGAAGGGGCGGAGCGAGAGCGGGGTGCCGGAGGAGGGGGCAGAGTGGGGTGGGGCAAGGTGACGTGAGGGTGGGTCTTTGGGGGAAGAGGCGGAGTGAGGGCGGGGCTTTGGGGGAAGGGCGGAGCGGGGGCGGGGCACCCTCAGAGGAAGATGGAAGTGGGCGCCTGAATCCCTTGCTGCATGGGTCTGCGCACGGTGCTGGGTCCTTGAGGGATCTGGAGCTGAGGGAGGGAGGGCGCCTGCAGGGACTGTGGATGCTGCCGGCCTGGCTGGCATCCCAGGGCTGGGAAGGGGACCCAGGTCCCCTGGAGGGTGGCAGCCCCGGCCTTCCAGCGTTTCTCCTCTGGTGCTGCTTGCCTTGAATGGCTGGGGTGACTCACCGGAGCCAGGCACTGCCTGTGGCCTCTCTTCCGCCAGAGCTGTCGGGCCGGGGCGGAGACTCCTGCTCTTCGAGGAGAGAGGCTTCTCGCTGCAGACAGTGGGTGGCAAGCGTGTCTCCGTGTCCGGACGCGGGAGTTCATTGTGGATCTGTGACTGGAGCGGTTCATAGAATCATAGAATAACAGAGTTGGAAGGGACCTCTGGAGACCATCTAGTCCAACCCCCTGCCCAGAGCAGGACCAATCCCAACTAAATCATTCCAGCCAGAGCTTTGTCAAGCCAGGCCCTAAAAATCTCTAAGGATGGAGATTCCACCACCTCCCTAGGTAACGCATTCCAATGTTTCACCACCCACCTAGTGAAAAAGTTTTTCCTAATATCCAACCTAAACCTCCCCCACTGCAACTTGAGACCATTACTCCTTGTCCTGTCCTCTTCCACCACTGAGAACAGTCTAGAACCATCCTCTTTGGATCCACCTTTCAGGTAGTTAAAAGCAGCTATCAAATCCCCCCTCATTCTTCTCTTCCGCAGACTAAACAATCCCAGTTCCTTCAGCCTCTCCTCATAAGTCATGTGTTCCAGACCCCTAATCATTTTTGTTGCCCTTCGCTGGACTCTTTCCAATTTATCCACATCCTTCTTGTAGTGTGGGGCCCAAAACTGCACACAGTACTCCAGATGAGGCCTCACCAATGTCGAATTGAGGGGGAACGGTCACGTCCCTCTATCTGCTGGCAATGCCCCTATTTATACAGCCCAAAATGCCATTGGCCTTCTTGGCAACAAGGGCACACAGCTGACTCATATCCAGCTTCTCGTCCATTGTCACCCCTAGGTCCTTCTCTGCAGAACTGCTGCCTAGCCATTCGGTCCCTAGTCTGTAGCGGTGCATGGGATTCTTCCTTTCTAAGTGCAGGACTCTGCACTTATCCTTGTTGAACCTCATCAGATTTCTTTTGGCCCAATCCTATAATTTGTCTAGGGCCCGCTGTATCCTATCCCTACCCTCCACTGTATCTCCCTCTCCTCCCAGTTTAGTGTCATCCGCAAACTTGCTGAGGGTGCAATCCACACCATCCTCCAGATCATTAATGAAGATATTGAACAAAACCGGCCCCAGGACCGACCCTTGGGGCACTCTGCTAGATACCGGCTGCCATCTAGACATGGAGCCATTGATCACTACCCGCTGAGCCCAACAATCTAGCCAACTTTCTACGCACCTTGTAGTGCATCCATCCGGCTCATACTTCTTTAACTTGCTGACAAGAATACTGTGGGAGACCATGTCAAAAGCTTTGCTAAAGTCAAGGAACAACACGTCCACTGCTTTCCCCTCATCCACAGAACCAGTAATCTCATCAAAGAAGGCAATTAGATTAGTCAGGCATGACTTTCCCTTGGTGAATCCATGCTGACTGTTCCTGATCACTTTCCTCTCGTCTAAGTGCTTCAGAATTGATTCCTTGAGGACCTGCTCCATGATTTTTCCAGGGAGTGACGTGAGGCTGACTGGCCTGTAGTTCCCAGGATCATCCGTCTTCCCTTTTTTAAAGATGGGCACTACATTAGCCTTTTTCAGTTGTCTGGGACTTCCCCCGATCGCCATGAGTTTTCAAAGATAATGGCCAATGGCTCTGCAATCATATCCGCCAATTCCTTTAGCATTCTTGGATGCAGCGCATCCGGCCCCATGGACTTGTGCACGTCCAGTTTTTCTAAATAGTCCCGAACCACTTCTTTCTCCACAGAGGGCTGGTCACCTCCTCCCCATGCTGTGCTGCCCAGTGCAGTAGTCTGGGAGCTGACCTTGTTCGTGAAGACAGAGGCAAAAAAAGCATTGAGTACATTAGCTTTTTCCACATCCTCTGTCACTAGGTTGCCTCCCTCATTTAGTAAGGGGCCCACACTTTCCTTGGCTTTCTTCTTATTGCCAACATACCTGAAGAAACCCTTCTTGTTACTCTTAACATCCGTCGCTAGCTGCAACTCCAGGTGTGATTTAGCCTTCCTGATTGCATTCCTACATGCCCGAGCAATATTTATATACTCATGCCTGGTCATTTGTCCAATCTTCCACTTCTTGTAAGCCTCTTTTTTGTGTTTAAGATCAGCAAGGATTTCACTGTTAAGCCAAGCTGGTTGCCTGCCATATTTACTATTCTTTCTACACATCCTGATGGTTTGTTCTGTAACCTCACTAAGGATTCTTTAAAATACAGCCAGCTCTCCTGGACTCCTTTCCCCCTCATGTTGTTCTCCCAGGGGATCTTGCCCATCAGTTCCCTGAGGGAGTCAAAGTCTGCTTTTCTGAAGTCCAGGGTCTGAATTCGTCTGCTTTCCTTTCCTCCTTGTGTCAGGATCCTGAACTCGACCATCTCATGGTCACTGCCTCCCAGGTTCCCATCCACTTTTGCTTCCCCTACTAATTCTTCCCGGTTTGTGAGCAGCAGGTCAAGAAGAGCTCTGCCCCTAGTTGGTTCCTCCAGCACTTGCACCAGGAAATTGTCCCCTACATTTTCCAAAAACTTCCTGGATTGTCTGTGCACCGCAGTATTGCTCTCCCAGCAGATATCAGGATGATTGAAGTCACCCATGAGAACCAGGGCATGAGATCTAGTAGCTTCTGCGAGCTGCCGGAAGAAAGCCTCGTCCACCTCATCCCCCTGGTCCGGTGGTCTATAGTAGGCTCCCACCATGACAGCACCCTTGTTGCTCAGGCTTCTAAACTTAATCCAGGTTTCAGAGTAACAGCCGTGTTAGTCTGTATTCGCAAAAAGAAAAGGAGTACTTGTGGCACCTTAGAGACTAACCAATTTATTTGAGCATAAGCTTTCATGAGCTATAGCTCACTTCATCGGATGCATCCGATGAAGTGGGCTGTAGCTTACGAAAGCTTATGCTCAAATAAATTGGTTAGTCTCTAAGGTGCCACAAGTACTCCTTTTCTTTAAACTTAATCCAGAGACTCTCAGGTTTTTCTGCAGTTTCGTACCGGAGCTCTGAGCAGTCATACTGCTCCCTTAAATACAGTGCTACTCCCCCACCTTCTCTGCCCTGCCTGTCCTACCTGAACAGTTTATACCCATCCATGAAAGTACTCCAGTCCTGCGAGTTATCCCACCAAGTCTCTGTTAAGCCAATCACATCATAATTCCCTGACTTTGCCAGGACCTCCAGTTCTCCCTACTTGTTTCCCAGGCTTTGTGTATTTGTATATAGGCACTTGAGATAACCCGCTGATCGCCCCTCGTTCTCAGTATGAGGCAGGAGCCCTCCCCTCTCACACGCTCCTGCTCGTGCTTCCTCCGGGTATCCCGCTTCTCCACTTACCTCAGGGCTTTGGTCTCCTTCCCCCGGTGAATCTAGTTTAAAGCCCTCCTCGCTAGGTTAGCCAGTTCTTCGGAGCCCGGCTCCTGGCCAGTGGCGGGATGTCCACGGGTGACGTTCCACGCACCATGCCCCCCGCTCTTTGGCTGGGCCTCTGCCTCTGGCTTTTCGGGCTTGGGGCCAGCCCCTGCAGCAGTGAGGCTGAGCTGGCTCCATTTCGTGGTGTCTGGGCTCCTGTCTCGGACGGATGTTTCCCGGGCATTTGTTCCATCTTCTCTTCCCTGGATGTGAGGTTTGGAGACCTGATCTGGGCCAGCTGATTCCAAGGATGGCAGTTGATGGTGCCTGGCCGCTGGGCACTACAGCCACGAGCATGGTTGATAGACAAAGGCAGCTAGAAAAGACCCTGCGTATTGCCCACTGCCCCCTTGCCTGGGTCCCTTCCCCCGGCCAACCGGCCGGCCGAGCCGAGCCAGGCCTCTGGAAATGCAAAGCTGTTGCTCCTTTTAGGCCCTGGGAGTCTCCTCTGCTCTTTAGGTCAGCAGGGCAGGGAGCCTCCTGGTTCTGTGTCTGGAGTGACCATTCCGGGCCCCGTATCTTTAAAAGGCTGTTGAAAAATTGAAGCGGGTGTGAAAAAGAGCCACAAAACTGATTTGAAGTCCGGAGAAAATGTGTGACAGTGAGAGTCTCAATCTGCTCGTCCAAAAGACAACTGAGAGGTGACTTGAGTACAGTGTGTCAGGACCTTCCTGGGGAGACAGGACTGGGCCGTAAAGAGCTCTCTACTCTAGCAGAGACAGGCAGAGCAAGAGCCGATGGCTGAAGTCTGACAGATTCACACTGGGCAGTAAAAGTTCACGTTTTTCACAGCCGGGCGCTGGAAATGCTGGAACTGCCAGGGGAAGCGGTGGGTTCTCTGTCCCTTGGTGTCTGGTGGGGGCCTTTGTGAAATATGCGCTTTGCGCGGACACATGTTGTACTTCAGTCACAAGTTCTTGGGCTCAGCATGGGGGTGGCCTGTGCTATGCGGGAGGTCGGACTGGGTGGTCTAATAGTCCCTGCTGGCCTTGATCTCTGTGAACCAGGACCCTGTTGGAGCCCATCCGAGCCTGGGAGGGGCTCAGCCCAAGAACCCTAGCTGTGGGTGGAAGGGAGGGTATCCTGAGCCCCGCGGGAGAGGAGCAGCCGGTGGAGGCTGGGGTGCACCATGATCGCACTCAGCTGAGAACAGGATCTCTCTTGAGAACGCAGGCAGCGCTGCTGAGCTTCTGCAGCGTCTAGGTAGCCTGGGTCTGAACCTTCGTTTCCCCAGCGTGATGACGGGGGAGTTTGTAGCTAGCTTCTGTAGCTCAGCTCCCTGGGCCTTGGCTGCTTCACTCTTCTCCGGGGAGTCCTGATTGTGGGCCTGCGCTTCGGGCTCTCCTTCTCCCAGGCAGCCTCTGGACTCATGCTGCAGCTTCCCAGCGCCGTGCTGCTGGGTCCCAAGGAGCCAGGTGGGGGCCATGCCCTGCAAGTCAATAACCCCGCCTTGTGGGAGAAGCTGAAAAGTAAGAGGCAGCTGCAGGCAGGTCCTGGCAGGGAAGGGAAACAGAAGTCCGGGCCTGGCCCTTAGTGGCAGCAAAATGGCAGATTTCATAGCAAACATGCTAAATTGCATGGCAGGGTGGGGAACAATGCCAGATCCTGTGGCTGTGGAATAGACTGCATGAGCATGCCGGGGGTGGGGAGCTGGTTGACTAAGGTCACTGGGGAAGGTCACACCTCAGCGCTGTGGGTTTGAGCTGCCTGAAGATGCAGGAAGATGTGGCATCATCATTTACACTTGGTCCCATTTTCATGATTGGCTCCACAACTTCAGGGGCTGTGTAAATGGAAGCTCAGTTTCTGCTGGTCCCATTCTGCAGGCAGATGGTCCCTCCGGTGGTTCATAGCTCTACAGCTTCAGGTAGCGAGCATGTGGCTACCCGCAGCCTCTCCCTCCTCTGCAGGGTCTGATGCGTTTCCAAGACACGGCAGGCCTGATCACAAGGCAGGGATGGGATTTTCTCTCTCTCTCACAGTACTGTAGAGCTGAGGCAGCTGCTCTAAATACTTTGGAGACTGACTCTTCCTGTGAAGGGGAAAGGGGAGTTTTCCTGCCAAACAACGGTATCCAAGTGGGTTCCAAGATGCTCTCTCTCTCTCTCTAGGCTCTTGTACCTCACCTGCACCAGGACATCCGGCTCCCCACTGGAGTAAAGCTGCCAGTAGTTGCTTGTCCATTATGACCCCTAAATCCTTGTCAGAGTTACTGCTTTCCGGGATACAATCCCCATTCTGTAGCCGTGGCCTGCAGTCCTCATTTCTAGCTGTCGAACTGCATTTGCCTGTAGTCAGATGCATTTAGATTGAGTGGGTCCAGCTTGCCATGTGATCCTGATCTCTGTGTATGACTGCTCTCCCCTCATCGTTAGGTATCGCTTTGCCAGTCTTTGTGTTATCCGCAGATTTTATCAGCAGTGATTTTATATTTACTTTCAGATCATTGATGAAAATGTAGAGTATTTTCGGGCCTAGTACTGATCCCTGTATAAAATTAAAAAGGTCGAAGAGCAGTTTTTAAACTAAGGTCTGGGGGAAAGCCAACAGGTGCAGAGGAGCATGTGGTTCGGACAGAGACATCCCATAGGGGGGATCTATTCGCGGGAATTCTCTGTAACATAATAAAGAGGTGAGGATGAACGTTGATAAAGTACAGGTAGAAACTGAAGAGAAACAGTCAAATGAACAAGAATCCCATTCAGTTACATCACACGAAGGCAGACAGCTAGAAAGTGACAGATGTTGTATACAAGTGCTAGAAGTCTTAACTACTAAGATGGGTGAATTCGAGCGCCTGGTATTAAATGAGGATATTGATATAATAGGCATGACAGAAACTGGTTGGAATGTTGACAATCAATATGACATGGTGATACCCGGGTACAAAATATATAGGAATGAAAGAGTAGGTCATGCTGGTAGGGGAGTGGCACTATGTGTGAAAGAAATCATAGAGTCAAATATAGCAGAAATCTTAAATGAATCAAACTGTGCCATAAAATCTCTCTGGATAGAAATCCCATGCTTGAATAATAAGAATATAGCAGCAGGGATGTACTACCGACCACCTGACCAGGATGGTGATGGTTACTGTGAAATGCTCAGGGAGATTAGAGAGACTATAAAAATAGACAACTCAATAATAATGGGGGATTTCAACTATCCCCTTATTGACTGGGTACATGTCACCGAAGGACAGGATGCAGAGAAAAAGTTTCTAGACACCATTAATGACTGCTTCTTGGAGCAGCTAGTCCAGGAACCCACAAAGGGAGAGGTAATTCTTGATTTATTCCCTAAGTGGTGCACAGTACATGGTCCAAGAGGTGAATATAGCTGAACTGTTCTGTTATAAGAAAAGGAATCCTTGTGGCACCTTAGAGACTAACAAATTTATTTGGGCATAAGCTTTTCTTTTTGCGAATACAGACTAACACGGCTGCTACTCTGTTCTGTTATAGTGACCATAATGTAATTAATTTTAACATCCTTGTGGGAGGGATGCCAAAGAAGCCTACCACGGTCGCATTTAACTCAGAAAGGGGACATACACAAAAACGAGGAAGCTAGTTAAACAGAAATTAAAAGGAACGGTCACAAAAGTGAAATGCCTGCAAGCTGCATGGAAACTTTAAAAAAAAACACCTTAACAGAAGCTCAATTTAAGTGTATACCCCCAAATAAAACAAAAAACAAAAAACAGAGGACCAAAAAAATGCCACCATGGCTAAACAATAGAGTAAAAGGGGCCATTAGCGGCAAAAAGGCATCCTTTAAAAATTGGAAGTCAGATCCTACTGAGGAAAATAGGAAAGAGCATAAACTCTGGCAAGTGAAGTGTGAAAGTATAATCAGGCAGGCAAAAAAAAAAAAAAGAATTTGAAGAGCAACTAACAAAAGACTCAAAAACCAACAGCAATTTTTAAAAGAAGTACATTAGAAGCAAGAAGCCTGCCAAGCAATCAGTGGGGCCACTGGACCATCGAGGTGCTAAAGGACAACTTGAGGAAAACACAGCCATTGCGGGGAAGGTAAATTAATTCTTGATTCCCAAACTTGAGCCATTCTTTTTAGGTGACAGATCTGAGGGACTGTCCCAGATTGAGGTGTCACCAGAGGAGGTTTTGAAACAAATTGATAAATGAAACAACACAGTAGAACCTCAGTGCCATGAACACCTGAGATACAAACTGACTGGTCAGCTACGCACTTCATTTGGAACTGGAAAGATGCAATCAGGCAGCAGCAGAGACACCCCCCCCCCCCAAAAGAAAAAAAAGGCCAATACAGTACCGCACTGTGTTAAACGTAAACTACTAAAAAAATAAAGGGAACGTTTTTAAAAAAAAGTATTTGGCGAGGTAAGGAACCTGTTTCTCTGCTTGTTTCGTTTAACTTAAGATGGTTAACAGCAGCATTTTTCTCCTGCATAGTAAAGTTTCAAAGCTGTATTAAGTCCATATTACAGTTTTAAAATTTTGAAAGAACAAACACAATGTTTTGTTCGGCGTTACGAACATTTCAGAATTACAAACAACCTCAGTTCCCGAGATGGTCATAACTCTGAGGTTCTACTGTAATAGGTCACCAGAATCAGGTGATACTGCCCCAAGACTTCTGAAGGAACTCAAATATGAAATTGCAGAACTACTAACTGTGGTATAAAGAAAAGGAGTACTTGTGACACCTTACAGACTAACAAATTTATTTGAGCGTAAGCTTTCGTGAGAGTGAGCTGTAGCTCACGAAAGCTTAGGCTCAAATAAATCGGTTAGTCTCTAAGGTGCCTCAAGTACTCCTTTTCTTTTTGCGGATACAGACTAACACGGCTGCTACTCTGAAATCTGTAACTGTGGTATGTAACCTATTGCTTAAATCAGCCTCTGTACCAGATGACTGGAGGATAGCTAATCATAGAATCATAGAATATCAGGGTTGGAAGGGACCTTAGGAGGTCATCTAGTCCAACCCCCTGCTCAAAGCAGGACCAACACCAACTAAATCATCCCAGCCAGGGCTTTGTCAAGCCTGACCTTAAAAACCTCTAAGGAAGGAGATTCCACCACCTGCCTAGGTAACCCATTCCAGTGCTTCACCTCCCTCCTAGTGAAAAAGTTTTTCCTAATATCCAACCTAAACCTCCCCCACTGCAACTTGAGACCATTACTTCTTGTTCTGTCATCTGCCACCACTGAGAACAGTCTAGATCCATCCTCTTTGGAACCATCTCTCAGGTAGTTGAAAGCAGCTATCATATCCCCCCTCATTCTTTTCTTCTGCAGGCTAAACAATCCCAGTTCCCTCAGCCTCTCCTCATAACTCATGTGTTCCAGTCCCCTAATCATTTTTGTTGCCCTCTGCTGCATTCTTTCCAATTTTTTCACATCCTTCTTATAGGACACAGTACTCCAGATGAGGCCTCACCAATGTTGAATAGAGGGGAACTATCACATCCCTTGATCTGCTGGCAGTGCCCCTACTTATACAGCCCAAAATGCCATTGGCCTTCTTGGCAACAAGGGCACACTGTTGACTCATATCCAGCTTCTCGTCCACTGTAACCCCTAGGTACTTTTCTGCAGAACTGCTGCCGAGCCATTCGGTCCCTAGTCTGTAGCGGTGCATGGGATTCTTCCTTTCTAAGTGCAGGACTCTGCACTTGTCCTTGTTGAACCTCATCAGATTTCTTTTGGCCCAATCCTCCAATTTGTCTATGGCCCTCTGTATCCTATCCCTGCCCTCCAGCGTATCTACCTCTCCTCCCAGTTTAGTGTCATCTGCAAACTTGCTGGGGGTGCAATCCACACCATCCTCCAGATCATTTATGAAGATATTGAACAAAACTGGCCCCAGGACTGACCCTTGGGGCACTCCGCTAGATACCAGCTGCCAACTAGACATGGAGCCATTGATCACTACCTGTTGAGCCCGACAGTCTAGCCAGCTTTCTATCCACCTTATCGTCCATTCATCCAGCCCATACTTCTTTAACTTGCTGGCAAGAATACTGTGGGAGACTGTGTCAAAAGCTTTGCTAAAGTCAAGAAACAACACGTCCACTTTTAAAAAAGGCTCCAGGGGCGATCCTGGTGATTGCTAACTTCAGTACCAGGCTGATTGGTTGAAACTGTAGTAAAGAGCAAAATTATCAGACAAATAGATGAACATGATTTGTTGGGGAAGAATCCACATGGATTTTGTGAAAGGAAATCATGTCTCACCAAACTTTTAGAATTCTTTGGGGGGGGTCAACAAGCATGTGGGGAAGAGGGATCAGTGTGTATAGTATACAATGTTCCTCACCAAAGGCTCTTCAGCAAAGTAAGGAGCCATGGGTTAAGAGGGAAGGTCCTCTCATGGATCAGTAACTGGTTAAAAGACAGGAAACAAAGGGTAGGAATATGTGGTTAGTTTTCAGAATGGAGAAAGGTAAATAGCTGTGTCCCCCGCAGAACTGTACTAGGACCAGTGATGTTCAACATATTCATAAATGTTCTGGAAAAGGGGATAATCAGTGAGTAAGCAAAGTTTGTAGATGATCAAAATAATTAAGTCCAAAACAAATTGCAAAGAGCTACAAAGGGATGTCACAAAACTGGGTGACTGGGCAACAAAATGGCAGATGAAATTCAATGTTGATAAATGCAAAGTAATGCACATTGGAAAACATAATCCCAGTCTGTACGTATAAAATGATGGGATCTCAATTAGCCGTTACCAGTCAAGAAAGAGATCTTGGAGTCAGTGTGGATAGTTCTCTGAAAACATCCACTCAGTGTGCCGTGGCAGTCAAAAAAGCAAACACAATGTTGGGAATCATTAGGAAAGGGATAGAAAATAAGACCGTAAATATCATAATGCCACTGTAAATCCACGGTACGCCCACATCTTGAATACTGCGTGCAGTTCTGGTCACTCCACCCCAAAAAGATATCTTAGAAATGGAAAAGGTTCAGTGAAGGGCAACAAAAATGATGAGGGGTGTGGAAGAGCTTCCATTCAAGGAGAGATTAAAATACCCGGGACTCTTCAGTTTAGAAGAGAGACAACTGACGGGGGAGAGGACAGAGGGATGTAAAATCACAGCTGGTGGGGAGACAGTGACTAAGGACGTGTTGTTTACCCTTTCACATAACACAGAACCAGGGGTTATCCATTGAAATGAATAGGCAGCAGGTTTAAAACAACTAAAGGAAGTATTTCACTCAACGCTCAGTCAACCTGTGGAACTCGTTGCCAGGGGATGTTGTAAAGGCCAAAAGTATAATAAGGTACAAAAAAAAATTAGATAAGTTGTTGGCAGATAGGTCCATCAGTGGCGATTAGCCAGGATGGGCAGGGATGCAACCCCATGCTCTGAGTGCCCTAGTCTCTGTTTGCCAGAAGCTGGCAATGGGCGACGGGATGGATCACTGGATGATTCCCTGTTCTGTTCATTCCCTCTGGGGCACCTGTAACTAGCCACAGTCAGGAGACAGGATACAGGGCTAGATGGACCTTTGGTCTGACCAGCCTGGCCGTTCTTATGTATCCCCACTGTTAATTCTCCCAATTTGATGACCATTCCCTTTTGAAAGCTACTTCTTGAGATCTGTCAGGTAGCCGGTTCTTGATTCACTTAATGAATGAACTACTGATATCATGTAGTGCTAATTTTTTAATCAGACTGTCACATGGTACTAAGTCAAAGGCCTGGAAAAGTAAAGGTTATTACATATATGCAGGTTTCAGAGTAGCAGCCGTGTTAGTCTGTATTCGCAAAAAGAAAAGGAGTACTTGTGGCACCTTAGAGACTAACCAATTTATTTGAGCACAAGCTTTCGTGAGCTACAGCTCACTTCATCGGATGCATTCAGTGGATGAAGTGAGCTGTAGCTCACGAAAGCTTATGCTCAGATAAATGTGTTAGTCTCTAAGGTGCCACAAGTCCTCCTTTTCTTTTTACATATATGCAGTTACCTTTTGTGAGGCAGCAGGGATGAGGGAGCGTTGACCTGGGAATGTGGCAGGGGAGTTTCTTTGGGGATGGGATACCTGAGAGCCTGTAACCTGAGCCAGGTGGGGGGGGATGGGGGAGGTAACACCTCTGCTGGGGAAACTGGACAAAGGCTGCTGGGGAGGAGGGAGCGGGGGTTTGGTTTCAGTTTGGTGCTGGGTGCTGGAACGCAGGGAACCCCAACGCTGCGGTCTAAGCTCCCTGCTCCCCCAGAAGGACTTGACTGAGGGCCCTGGTTGTACCCACAGTCTCTGTTTGAGACCGTGTTCCTGTTGTCCAATAAACCTTCTGTTTTACTGGCTGAGAGTCACAGTGAATCCCGGACTCCCCCCACACTGCATGACACCTTTGTCAACCAAACTTGTAATCTCCTCAAAGAATGAAATCAGGTTTGTTTGACGGATCTAGTTTTTGTAAAACTATGTTGATTGACATTAATTATATTCCTATTGTTGAATTTTTTATTGATTGAATCCTATTATCAGCGTTTCCATTTTTTTGCCCAGGATTGATGCCAGGCAAACCCGTGCCCTTTTTGAATATTGGTTCAATGTTAGCACTCTTCTTGTCTTCTGAAATGTTTTTGGTATTCCAAGATTTAATAAAAATTAACATCAGTGGGCCAGAGATCTCCTGAGCCAACTTTTTAGGACACTTGGGTGCAAGTTATCTGGGCCTGCACGTTTAAAAAAAAAAATGTTTATCTTTCTTAGACGTTTAAATCCTCCTTAATTACTAATAGACTGGAAGGTACTTCAGCATCACCATGTCATATGAGTACATAAACGTACTTCTTTCCAGATATAGAACAGAAATATATTGAACACTTCCGCCATTTCTGCATCATTAACAATCATTATTACCATCTCTTTTCAGTAATGGGCCTATACCATTGTTGAGATTTCTTTTGTTCCTATTATAATGTAAAAAACCCCATTATTATCCTTAGCCCTGCCAGCCATGCATTTTCCCCTGATGGGATGGTGTCCTTAGCCTGTGTTTGCCAGAAGCTGCGAATAGGTGGCAGGGGATGGATGGCTTGATGATTACTTGTTCTGTTCATTCCCTCTGAAGCACCTGGGCATTGGCTACTGTTGGAAGACAGGATACTGGGCTAGGTAGACCTTTGGTTTGACCCAGTATGGCTATTCTTGTGTTCTTTAGCTTCCCTTATCAATTTTCTATACTTTATAACTTCTAATTTATATTGAATGCTATTCCCCATTTTTATATTTGCTATATATTGCTTTTTTATTTCTTATTGCTGCCTTCACTTTGCCTCTGAACCAGGGTGAGCTTTTAGCCAAAGCTGTTCTCTTTCTCAGTTGTGGAATTGTCATTTTTTCACCATCTAATAAACTCTTCTTAAAGAATTCCCAGCTTTCATTCACACTCTCTGTTTAAATTTTTCCTCTCAATAAGTGTAGCTCATAATTTTTCTTAACTTTGGGAAATTAGCCCTTTTAAAGCACTATGTCTATGTATGTGGTTATTTATAACATAAAATACACAACCGGTGGGGACTGTCCTCTGTTTGCCCTATTGAATGCAATCCGGTCATGATCGCTGGTTTCTAGGCAACAACCAACTTCCTGTGCAGTGATTAATTTTTTATTCAACATAATAACGTCTGAAATAATTATCTTGTGTTGGCTGCAATACCTTTGTGTTAGAAAATGTTCTATAGTTTTTGAAGCACCGGTGATGTTTTACTGCTGGCTGCATAAAACCTGCAGCATACACCTCCCGCATTGAAGTCCCCCATAAAATACAAGTTTTCTTTCTGCAGATTAAAGGTGGGTGTTTAAGGAGTAACTCATCCTGTTCTCTGATTTGACTTGATGGTCTGTAACAGTCCCCCACACGTATCCCCACTTTGTTTGTTAGCACATTGATCCATGTGCATTCCAGACTCTGGACTGCTGAGTTACCGAGAACCCTGGAACAGGTAGTGGTGTCTTGAATGGTAGTGTGGAATCCCCTCCAACTCTTTTACCTTCTCTGCCCCTCCTTAACAGATGGTAGCCGGTGGTTTAACATTGCAGTCTTGTGAATTTTCCAGCAGGTCTCAGTAATACCAATTATATCACCTTTCTTCACATAAGTAATTGGGTTCAGTGTTGGTCTGGGTTCGAGACAGCCCCCTCCAGCTCTGTTCTTTCCGTCTAGCTTGTTGGCTCCAGGGGTCAGATTAGAAAGTGCTAACTGGTGTTCTCCCGTGTCTGCTTGCAACCTGTGCTCCATTCAGTTGACACCATACTGAGCAGTCATTCATGGCAGATTTTCTAGATCTGCATGACATGCGTGTCCCTCTTCTGTGCATGCTTTGATCAGCAGTGAGAGAGTTAACAACGCCACTATTGAAATTATGACTGGGAATCGGAGTTAACATCCCCCTGAGATGAGTGGGGCAGTTTGCTCCTCTCTGAATTACCGTTTCAGGCTGTGTGCAGACTCCGGCAGACCCCGCGGCATGGGTGGCATTTCCAAAGTCTGGACAGCTGGTCCAGATGACGCCCCCACCATAGAGCACAGCAGAGTCAGGAACATGTTATAACACACCTCTTTCTACCCCTCCCTCCCCACCCCCCAGCCCAGAGTGCTGCTGGGGCAGGTGCCTTTATGCTGCTCCTTCTCCCCAGTCTTCCGCTCTCTTGTTTGGGCTGGCTGTGGAACCCACCCATGTGAAGCCTTGGAAGGTGAGTAGAGAAACGGGCCCTGGAGGAGTGGGTAGCAGGTGCAGCCGCAGGCAGCTCCGGTGAGTCAGGCTCAGGCAGCGTGGCAGGTGGGAGTTGGCGCGCTGAGTCACTGAGCGCTGAGTCACTCTGGGACAATCGCGCTGCTGGGGATGGGACCAGTTGGACAGCAGAAGGCTGAACAGTTCCAAGTGCTAATGGCTGTTAGCCGGTTTCCTCTACACTCAGCTGGATTGTGGTGTTATCCGCGATCCCTCTGGATTCCTGTTTCTCAGCCTTTCAGATACCAGGGATGGGCTTGCTGCCTTCCTACATGTGTCAGGGAGATCTCGGAGCCCGGCGCCTGTCCGCGGGCCAGTCATAGAGAAACACTGCTCCAGAAGACCTGGCATCAGAACTCTGATCCAGATGTGGTTCAGGCGGTACCAGTGGCCTTGGTTCTGACACTGCAGGGGTACAGAACGCGGCTGGGCTGTGGGGCCATGTGTCCCCAGCTGGGGAAAGGAGACAGGACTTCGTGCCCTGCCCACTGTGTGGTGCTCAGACAAGAAGTGGTTCTACCGTAATATGAGCAGCCAAGTGGCCACATTCAAGTTTCAGTGACTTTGTTGGCCTGAGCAGGTAGCTGGGTGGCTGGGCATCCTGATGGGCCTGGGTTCAGTGTAGTATCCCTTTCCACTTTGGAGGCAGCATGCAGCCAGAGAGCACACAGCTGGATTTCTCCACGGTGTGGGGTCAGACAGAGAAGAGCTGAAGACTGAAGTCCAGCAGCAGCTGCCCTCTTCGGGCTGAAGGAATCTGAGTCCTGTGCCATTTAATACAGTAGGAGAAAATCTCATTAACAGGAAATCTAATTTAATATGTCCCCCTAAACCTGGCGCCTCCCGGTGCAGTTTGGGCGTAACAGAACTAGCTCGAGGAGAGGGACAGAGGCCTTAGCAAATGAGTCTCAGGGTATGGCTACACTTGCAGATGTAAAAAGAACAGGAGTACTTGTGGCACCTTAGAGACTAACCAATTTATTTGAGCATGAGCTTTCGTGAGCTACCGCTCACTTCATCAGATGCATACCGTGGAAACTGCAGCAGACTTTATATATACACAGAGAATATGAAACAATACTTCCTCCCACCCCACTGTCCTGCTGGTAATAGCTTATCTAAAGTAATCTTCAGGTTAGGCCATTTCCAGCACAAATCCAGGTTTTCTCACCCTCCACCCCCCCACACACAAATTCACTCTCCTGCTGGTGATAGCCCATCCAAAGTGACAACTCTTTACACAATGTGCATGATAATGAAGTTAGGCCATTTCCTGCACAAATCCAGGTTCTCTCACTCCCTCACCCCCCTCCAAAAACCCACCCCCATACACACACAAACTCACTCTCCTGCTGGTAATAGCTCATCCAAACTGACCACTCTCCAAGTTTAAATCCAAGTTAAACCAGAACATCGGGGGAGGGGGGGGTAGGAAAAAACAAGAGGAAATAGGCTACCTTGCATAATGACTTAGCCACTCCCAGTCTCTATTTAAGCCTAAATTAATAGTATCCAATTTGCAAATGAATTCCAATTCAGCAGTTTCTCGCTGGAGTCTGGATTTGCAGTTTTTTTGTTTTAAGATAGCGACCTTCATGTCTGTGATTGCGTGACCAGAGAGATTGAAGTGTTCTCCGACTGGTTTATGAATGTTATAATTCTTGACATCTGATTTGTGTCCATTTATTCTTTTACGTAGAGACTGTCCAGTTTGACCAATGTACATGGCAGAGGGGCATTGCTGGCACATGATGGCATAAATCACATTGGTGGATGTGCAGGTGAACGAGCCTCTGATAGTGTGGCTGATGTTATTAGGCCCTGTGATTGTGTCCCCTGAATAGATATGTGGGCACAATTGGCAACGGGCTTTGTTGCAAGGATAAGTTCCTGGGTTAGTGGTTCTGTTGTGTGGTATGTGGTTGTTGGTGAGTATTTGCTTCAGGTTGCGGGGCTGTCTGTAGTCAAGGACTGGCCTGTCTCCCAAGATTTGTGAGAGTGTTGGGTCATCCTTTAGGATAGGTTGTAGATCCTTAATAATGCGTTGGAGGGGTTTTAGTTGGGGGCTGAAGGTGACGGCTAGTGGCGTTCTGTTATTTTCTTTGTTAGGCCTGTCCTGCAGTAGGTAACTTCTGGGAACTCTTCTGGCTCTATCAATCTGTTTCTTTACTTCCGCAGGTGGGTATTGTAGTTGTAAGAAGGCTTGACAGAGATCTTGTAGGTGTTTGTCTCTGTCTGAGGGGTTGGAGCAAATGCGGTTGTATCGCAGAGCTTGGCTGTAGATGATGGATCGTGTGGTGTGGTCAGGGTGAAAGCTGGAGGCATGCAGGTAGGAATAGCGGTCAGTAGGTTTCCGGTATAGGGTGGTGTTTATGTGACCATTGTTTATTAGCACTGTAGTGTCCAGGAAGTGGATCTCTTGTGTGGACTGGACCAGGCTGAGGTTGGTGGTGGGATGGAAATTGTTGAAATCATGGTGGAATTCCTCAAGGGCTTCTTTTCCATGGGTCCAGATGATGAAGATGTCATCAATATAGCGCAAGTAGAGTAGGGGCTTTAGGGGACGAGAGCTGAGGAAGCATTGTTCTAAGTCAGCCATAAAAATGTTGGCATACTGTGGGGCCATGCGGGTACCCATAGCAGTGCCGCTGATCTGAAGGTATACATTGTCCCCAAATGTGAAATAGTTATGGGTAAGGACAAAGTCACAAAGTTCAGCCACCAGGTTAGCCGTGACATTATCGGGGATAGTGTTCCTGACGGCTTGTAGTCCATCTTTGTGTGGAATGTTGGTGTAGAGGGCTTCTCCATCCATAGTGGCCAGGATGGTGTTATCAGGAAGATCACCGATGGATTGAAGTTTCCTCAGGAAGTCAGTGGTGTCTCGAAGGTAGCTGGGAGTGCTGGTAGCGTAGGGCCTGAGGAGGGAGTCTACATAGCCAGACAATCCTGCTGTCAGGGTGCCAATGCCTGAAATGATGGGGCGCCCAGGAGTTCCAGGTTTATGGATCTTGGGTAGTAGATAGAATATCCCAGGTCGGGGTTCCAGGGGTGTGTCTGTGCGGATTTGATCTTGTGCTTTTTCAGGAAGTTTCTTGAGCAAATGCTGTAGTTGCTTTTGGTAACTCTCAGTGGGATCATAGGGTAATGGCTTGTAGAAACTCGTGTTGGAGAGCTGCCGAGCAGCCTCTTGTTCATATTCCGACCTATTCATGATGACAACAGCACCTCCTTTGTCAGCCTTTTTGATTATGATGTCAGAGTTGTTTCTGAGGCTGTGGATGGCATTGCGTTCCGCATGGCTGAGGTTATGGGGCAAGTGATGCTGCTTTTCCACAATTTCAGCCCGTGCACGTCGGCGGAAGCACTCTATGTAGAAGTCCAGTCTGCTGTTTCGACCTTCAGGAGGAGTCCACCTAGAATCCTTCTTTCTGTAGTGTTGGTAGGGAGACCTCTGTGGATTAGTATGTTGTTCAGAGGTATTTTGGAAATATTCCTTGCAGATGTAGAGCGCTTTGAGTTAAACCAGCCTTCGGAAAGCGCTGCAGTCTGTCCACACTGACAGCCACAAACGCACTGGCATGGCCACATTGGCGACACTTGCAGTGGCATTGGGAGCGGTGCATTATGGGCAGCTATCCCAGCATGCAAATGACTGCAGTGTGCTTTTCAAATGGGGGGTGGGTGGAGTGGAGTGTGACAGGAGTGTGTTGTGTGTATGTGGGGGGAGAGAGAGTGGGTTTTTGGGGAGCTGAGAGCATGACAGTGTGCTGTCTTGTAAGTTCAGACAGCAGCAGCAGACCCCCCTCCTCCCCGCCTCTCTCTCTCTCACACAGCATTCCACAGTAACGACTTGCGTTGTCTCGACTTGCTTTGTCTCGGGGCCCGCTGTCAGAAACTGAACTTTCAAAGGGCATATCCGCATTCCTAGGCGAATTCGAAGCACTGAGAACAGAGGCCACTTGATGTAAGGGGATTATGGGATGGCTGATCAGGGTGCAGTAATGCAACACCTCGTTCACACTGACGTCCGGGCTTTTCAGCCACTGCGCAACAAGCGTTAATCTTCTCGCCGAGGTGGAGGACCAGCAGCGCTGTAGCCGTGGAGTCGGAGCGCTCTACGTGCCTTGCCCGTGTGGACGGGGAGTGAGCTAGGGCACCTGCAGCTGCTTTATTGCGCTGTACCTCGCAAGTGTAGCCAAGCCCTCAGATTCCACTTGAGTGAGGTATTAGGGTCTGCGCTTTGCCTGCTGCACAAAAGCCTTGGATTCAGACTTGGGATCCTGTTGTCCTGTTGCTGGCGAGACAGACCCAGACAGGGCAGAGAGACCGTGCCGGGAGTCCCTGGTCAGGGGAGGTGCAGTGCACTCAGGGTTTCATGGTGATCCTGTCTGTCTTCGGGAGGCTCATTGCTAGGGCCCCTGGGCTGGGTCGGGTGCCTCACTCCCTGAGGCTAGCAGGCTGGGAGTGTGTGCTGGGGTCAGGAGCCCAGGGTTGGCTTTGAACCTGCCTGGGTAGCTGCAGGGCGGCGCGCCTGGGCCTCCCAGGGGAGGTGCTGCCAAGCAGAGACCCATGCAGCTGGCTGAGAGCTTCATGGGATGAATGGGAAATACTGTCCAGGAGAGTCCATACACTCTAGGTTCGCTAGGGGGCAGGAGGCTGTGCCCCCCACCTACTCCTCTTCAGCTGGGGGTGAGCGGGAGGGTGTGTGTGACTCCCCTCTCCCCCTCTCTGCAGGCTCCTTTGCGTCCCTGCAGATAGGGCCCTGCTAGAGTCTCTCGGGTTTCGTCACAGGTGAGCGATAGCTGTGGTTTCAGCTGTGCTTGTGCTTGGTCGTGTGAGGCTCTGACCATAGTCAGCGGGGGTGGATTCCTTCGAATACCCTGCCGGGGCTGGGGGGATATCAGGGGGGTGGAGGCCATGCAGTGCCCTGCTGGGGCTGGGTGGGTGTCAGGGGGGTGGAGGTCATGTAATGCCCTGCTGGGGCTGGGCAGGGGGCAGAGGCCGTGCGATGCCCCACAGGGGTTGGACAGGTGCCTGTTGGGGGCGGGGGCAGAGGCCGTGCAATACCCCACTGGGGTTGGATGGGGGGGGGGGGCGGTGGCCATGTGACACCCCGACGGAGCTGGGCAGGTGCTGGGGTGGTGGGGGGGTTGGCCATGTGATGCCCTGGTGGGGGTGGGCAGAGGCGGTGAGATACCTTGCCGGGGAGAGGGCAGGGCAGTGGTAGCAGAGAATTCTTCTCCAGTGTCTCAAAACACTTGCTGTCATCATGGAGCGGACTTTGGGGGAAGCTTTGTCCCCCGAGATGTGGGGCATTGCTGTCCCCACTAGGTTGCGAGGGGGTTAAGGAAAGTGCCCCAGTCATGACAAACCTGTGGCTCCTGGCCAGGTTGCTGTTGCCTGCCTGGCGTGGGGCAGGGTGCTGTTTAGCAGATGGGTTGCCTCCATGGAAAGCAGTGGCTGTCAGTCCCGGTCAGTGGGGCGAGCAGGACCCCTGCGGAGCAGCACAGCACACCAGCCTGGGTCCTGCCAGGATATGAGTTTCCTAGGCCTTGACCGTTTGCACCCCGCCCCCAGAGCTGGCAGACGCCCTGTCCCATGACACCCTGGAAAGGCAAGCAGAGAGCGGCACAGTGAGCGGTGGCTCTCTCCATCTCGGGCCATGTGCCCAGCTAGCTGTACGGCTCGTCACGGCCAGATCCAGCACGCGGGCGGCTGGGGGCATGGCAGCCCGGGGCTGCGGGTTGTGTTATCTTGCGCTGGGCTGCCTCGTGCTTAGCATGCAGCAAAGCAAAGGCTGAGCGGGATCTGGTTGCTCTATAAATACATGGGGTGGGGGGTGGATTAACACCGAGAGGGGAAGAGCTACTTAAACTGAAGGACAGTGTTAGCACCAGAGCAAGGGGGATAAACGGGCCAGGCATAAATCCAGGCTGGAAATGAGAGGACGGTTTCTGACCGTCAGAGGAGGGAGGCTCGGGAACAGTGGGGGCAAGTAACCGACCTTGTTTTAATCATTGTCTGAGTGGGCTGGTACACCGGGGTGGCCTGCAGCAGCATGCAGCAGCAGCATGAGCCGGGGCCCCTTCTAGCCCTGTGTCCCTACGATGTAGCCTAGGTTGATCTGCCAGTGTGTTTAAACTATGCATGGCCTTGTCTTTGCTGGGGCATTAGTTACCCCTTTTAATAAGGCACCTGTTCTTCCTGATGATATGCATGGTAATCTGCGAACCTGTGAATGGTGATTTCAAGGCTTGTGGCCCTGCCAAATCTGGGAGTATTTTCATGGGCGGCAGAAAGCACCTCCCTGGAGTGAGAGTGATTTCCACCAAATGGTAAGTTCCTGCTCCAAACCATGGAGCTGTTCGAGCTCTTAAAATCGAGACGCGTGAGCTGGAAACAATGATGAACCTTGGCAAAGCCACCTGGATTTCCCTGCCCTCACTTTTGGAAATGGCTGGACTATTTTGGCTGAAACTTTCCAGAAATGTTCTGTCTGAAGCAGAGAGTGAGCATGGAAAATTTCAGCCTGAATCGTTTGACAGAGTTACAACAAGCAGCTGAAAACAGGGGCCTCTAATGAGAGGTGTTGGGCAACCTTAACTCTGCGCATGGCCAGCAGCTCCACCGACAGTAATAATGGATCGTGAAGCCTCAACCCTCTGTGGGAGGGAATGAGAGCCATGTTCCCGTGCTCCCTAGGCAGGGTGGCACTAGCATCCCTGGGACACTAGCGACGGGCTTTGTCGGCTCCATGGAGTTCAGTTTGGCGTCTTATGGAGCTCTCATGTGGCACTTGCCCTAGCGCTCCCCTCTTCTCCCTCCCCAAAACTTTGGCTAGAAGTTCTGGTTATTTCCAATGCAGATATCATATAGCAATCCAGATGTGCCCCTGTCCCAGGGACTGTTCTAACCCAGACCTCTCTCCCTTCTGGGGTCACTCATCTGAGCCCCATTGAATTTCCTCTGTGGTACCAGCCAGCAGGGTGTGTATTTTGAATTTTAGGAGGGCCAGTTTTCCAAAGCTACATGTAATTGTTGGCATAACTGACTGGAAATATAAATTTAAACTGAGAAGTGTTAATGAAAACTGGGACTTGTCCAAGAACATTCTTCTGGATGCCCCAAAAGCCATGACATCACAGAGCCACACAAAAAAGTTCTGCTGGGCCAGAAGCCACCCTGATTAAAAGGAGATGTGGAAGTAGTGATAAAACATACACACAAATGTAAAGGAGGAAAAAAAGGGGAAGTAAATGGAAATGAATACAAGTTACAAGTTAAGAAGTAGGTGACTGATCAGGGAAGCCAAAGGAACCAATGAAATATCAGTGACCAACAGGGTTAAAGATAAGGAGGCATTTTTAAATGTATTAGGAACCAGAAAAACGCTAGGTCAAAAATAGGTCCGTTGCTAGATGCAGATGGTAAAATTGTAAATAGTGATGTAGAAAAGATAGAAATGATCCATGGGTATTTCTGTTCTGTTTCTGGAATGAAGCAGGAGTCTGTGTCTATCTCATGTGATGTGGATGGAATAGAAAGTTTACCATCTGTAATAATGGAGGATGTAAGGCAATAAAATTAAACATTTTCAAATCAACAGTCCTGGAGAATTTACACCCAGAGTCACAAAGGAACCAGCTGAAGAGCTCTCTAAGCCACAGATGTTAATTTTTAATCTATCTTGGAAAACTAGGAAAATTCTAGAGCAGTTCCAGTATTTAAAAGGGAGGTTCCAGGGAACTGTGGACTTGCTGTCCTGATGTCTTTTCCAGGTAAAGTAATGGAACGGTCAATTCGCAACTCAGCAAAGAATTAGCAATTCCAAATATCATTAATATCAGTCTGAATGACTCATGGAAGGCAGGTCTTGTCAAAGAAACCTGTTGTCTTTTTTCTTACGGGATTACAGGTCTGCTTGATAAAGGTAACTGTATTGTGGCTGTATATTTGGGTTTCTCAAAGGCGTTTGATATAGAACCGAGTAACATTTTGAATAAATAGAATTAGCAGGGCATATGTTTGATGTATTAAAAACTGGCTCACTGGCAGATCTCAAAATATAGTTCTGTGTGGGTGATATAAATGATTGGGGCTGTTTCTAGTCGGGTACTGCAGAGATCAGTTCTTAATCCAGTGCTATTCAGTATTTTAACCATGATCTAGATGATGATATAAAATCTTTGCTGTTCAGTTTTGCAGATGACAAAGGTTGGTGGAGTAATAAATGTTGAGGAGAACAGGTTGGTATTACAGTGATCTAAAGAGCCTCGTTAAATCGTCAAAATTAAACAAAACGCACTTACATTCGGCTGTATTAAAGGTAATACATCTGTGAACCCAGAAGGCAGGTGATACCTCCGGGATGGGAGACCTCTCTTGGAAAGCAGTGCCTCCGAGCAGGGTCTTTGTACGTAATCACCTCCACGTGGGCTCTCAGTACAGTGCTGTGGGAAGAGGAGGACTTGTGGCACCTTAGAGACTAACAAATTTATTTGAGCATAAGCTTTCGTGAGCTACAGCTCACTTCATCGGATGCATTCAGTGGAAAATACAGTGGGGAGATTTTATATAAACAGAGAACATGAAACAATGGGTGTTATCATACAAACTGTAACGAGAGTGATCAGGTGAGGTGAGCTATTACCAGCAGGAGAGCTGGGGGGGGGGGAAACCTTTTGTAGTGATAATCAAGGTGGGCCATTTCCAGCAGTTGACAAGAATGTCTGAGGAACAGTGGGGGGTTTGGGGGCGGGGAATAAACATGGGGAAATAGTTTTACTTTGTGTAATGACCCATCCACTCCCAGTCTTTATTCAAGCCTAAGTTAATTGTATCCAGTTTGCAAGTTAATTCCAATTCAGCAGTCTCTCCTTGGAGTCTGTTTTTGAAGTTTTTTGTTGAAGAATTGCCACTTTTAGGTCTGTAATGGAGTGACCAGAGAGATGGAAGTGTTCTCCGACTCGTTTTTGAATGTTATAATTGTTGACGTCTGATTTGTGTCCATTTATTCTTTTACGTAGAGACTGTGCAGTTTGACCAATGTACACGGCAGAGGGGCATTGCTGGCACATATCACACTGGTAGACGTGCAGGTGAACGAGCCTCTGACAGTGTGGCTGATGTGATTAGGCCCTATGATGGTGTCCCCTGAATAGATAGGTGGACACAGTTGGCAACAGGCTTTGTTGCAAGGATAGGTTCCTGGGTTAGTGGTTCTGTTGTGTGGTGTGTGGTTGCTGGCGAGTATTTGCTTCAGGTTGGGGCGCTGTCTGTAGGCAAGGACTGGCCTGTCTCCCAGGATCTGTGAGAGTGATGGGTCGTCCTTCAGGATAGGTTGTAGATCCTTGATGATGCGTTGGAGAGGTTTTAGTTGGGGGCTGAAGGTGACGGCTAGTGGCGTTCTGTTGTTTTCTTTGTTGGGCCTGTCCTGTAGTAGGTGACTTCTGGGTACTCTTCTGGCTCTGTCAGTCTGTTTCTTCACTTCACCAGGTGGGTATTGTAGTTGTAAGAACGCTTGATAGAGATCCTGTAGGTGTTTGTCTCTGTCTGAGGGGTTGGAGCAAATGCGGTTGTATCGCAGAGCTTGGCTGTAGACGATGGATCGTGTGGTGTGGTCAGGGTGAAAGCTGGAGGCATGTAGGTAGGAATAGCGGTCAGTAGGTTTCTAGTATAGGGTGGTGTTTATGTGACCATCGCTTATTAGCACCGCAGTGTCCAGGAAGTGGATCTCTTGTGTGGACTGGTCCAGGCTGAGGTTGATGGTGGGATGGAAATAGTTGAAATCCAAGTGGAATTCCTCAAGGGCTTCTTTTCCATGGGTCCAGATGATGAAGATGTCATCAATATAGTGCAAGTAGAGTTGGGGCATTCGGGGACGAGAGCTGAGGAAGTGCTGTTCTAAGTCAGCCATAAAAATGTTGGCATACTGTGGGGCCCTGCGGGTACCCATAGCAGTGCCGCTGATTTGAAGGTATACATTGTTCCCAAATGTGAACTAGTTATGGATGAGGACAAAGTCACAAAGTTCAGCCACCAGGTGCCGTGGGAGAAAGGGCTAAGGCGATCCTTGGGTGTATGAAAAGGGAGGTATCAAGTAGAAGTAGGGAAGTGATTTCTCCCCTGTACACGGTATTGGAAAGACCATTAGTAGAATACTGTGTCCAGTTCTGGTGTCTGTGTTTCGAGAAGGAGGTAGAAATACTAGAGATAGTTCAAAGGAGGCCACAGAAATGATCCAGGGGCTGGAAACCAGTGTTACGACCATAGAAATGTAGGTCTGGAAGGCACAGTGAGAAGTCAAGTCGAGCCCCCTGTACTGAGGCAGGACCAAGTAACCCTAGACCATCCCTGGCAGGTGTTTGTCCAGCCTGTTCTTAAACACCTCCAGTGATGGGGATTTGATGACCTCTTGGAAGCCTGCTCCAGTGTTTAACTACCCTTAAGTTAGAAAGTTTTTCTTAATGTCTAATCTAAATCTCTCTTGCTGCAGAATAAGCCCATTACTTCTTGCCCTGCCTTCAGTGGACATGGAGAACAATTGATCCCCCTCCTCTTTAGAACAGCCCTTAACGGATTTGAAGGCTGTGATCAGCTCCCCCTCACTCTTCTTTTCGCAAGACTAAACATGCCCAGGTTTTCTAACCTTTCCTCCCAGGTCAGGTTTTCTAGACCTTCTATAGGTTTTAGAGTAACAGCCGTGTTAGTCTGTATTCGCAAAAAGAAAAGGAGTACTTGTGGCACCTTAGAGACTAACCAATTTATTTGAGCATGAGCTTTCGTGAGCTACAGCTCACTTCATCAGATACATACCGTGGAAACTGCAGAAGCTATTACCAGCAGGACAGTGGGGTGGGAGGAGGTATTGTTTCATATTCTCTGTGTATATATAAAGTCTGCTGCAGTTTCCACGGTATGTATCTGATGAAGTGAGCTGTAGCTCACGAAAGCTCATGCTCAAATAAATTGGTTAGTCTCTAAGGTGCCACAAGTACTCCTTTTCTCTATAGGTTTTGTTGCTCTTCTTTGGACTCTCTCCAGTTTTTCCACATCTTTCCTGAAGGGCGGCACCCAGAACTGGACACAGTGCTCCAGTTGAGGCCTCGCCAGTGTTGAGGTGAGTGGGTCAGTTCCCTCCCATGCCTGGCATCTCACACTCCTCTTCATACACCCCAGAGTATTAGCCTTTTTTTGCAACTGCATCACCTAGCAGATCACAAACTGAATATGAATCAACCCCGGACCCTCTCCAGCAGTGCTGCCGCCTGTTTTGTAGTTGTGCATTGGACTTTTCCTTCCTAGGTGAGGTACTTTGCACTTGTCTTTACTGAATTTCATCTTGTCGAATTCAGAGCAGTTCTCCAACTTCTTGAGATTTGTTTTGAATTCTAATCCTGTCCTCCAAAGTGCTTGCAACTCCTCCCAGTTTGGTATCAGCTGCACGTTTTGTAAGCATACTTTCTCTCCATTATCCAATATGATGTGATGTTTATGGAGCTCAATCTATTCAGCTTCTGGAAGAGAAAGCTGAGAGGTGATTTGATCACTGTGTCTAGGCACTGACGCATGGGCAAGATCTGCTAGTGAGGGTTTTGCAATCCTCCTGAGAAAGGCACAAGATCCAGTTGCTGGAAGCTGAAGTGAGACAAATTCAGCCTTGGAATGGGACACAGTTCCTAGCAGCGAGGGTAACTGAACATTGGAACAGGTTCCTAGGGGACATGGTGGACTCACCATTGCTTGGAATCTATACAACAAAATTGGACCACTTCCTAAAGAATAGGGTTTAATTCAGCTACTCAGAGGAATTCTGCAGCCTGCGTGTGTGTGCACATGGCAGGGGTGGGCTGGAAGCTCACAGTGGTTCCTTCAGGCCTTCAGATCTGTGGGTCCCCCACTCATCCCCTTTGTTCATGAGCCCTGTTCTCATCCCCTTTGTTCATGAGCCCTGTTCTCTGCCAGGGGCACACAGTTTAGTTTCCTGAGGACTGACATTTCTTGGTGGTGGTGTAGCCGGTTTGGCAGGCATCTTTTATTCCACCAATTTCTGTTTGTGGAAGGTACGAAGCTTTTGAACTCCAGGAGTCTGAGGAGCTCTGTGGAACTCGGGAGCTTGTGCCTTCCACCAGCAGAAGTTGGCCCTGTACAAGATATTCCCTCACCCAAAGTGATTCAGTTTGGTGCTGTTGGGCTCAGCGTGGGCCACAGGGTGGGTCTGTGGGGGTGGGAGGTTGGACTAGCAGAGCTGGGGTCCTGTCTGGCCTTTGGCTCAGGGAGTCGACAAGCTCATTTTAACCTGACGATAGGTTTCCCTTGATGGAACCTCCTGGTCTGGCTGCCTTGCTCACAGGTGCACAGCTCTGTGGGATTTGCTGCTGACATGTGCTACAGGTATGCCCCAGGGTCTCCAAGGGCCTTTGGTTTCCTCTCTGGACCAGAGATGGAGAGGCCCATCATGTGGCAGATCTGCGTGGAGGGGAGGCCCAGTGGTCCAGGGCAGATGCCCAGTGGGAGATGACTGGTAAGGGAAGAAAGGTAAGCAGCAGGTTACGGACCCTGGACTTCAGGAAAGCAGACTTCGACTCCCTCAGGGAACGGATGGCCAGGATCCCCTGGGGGACTAACTTGAAGGGGAAAGGAGTCCAGGAGAGCTGGCTGTATTTCAAGGAATCCCTGTTGATGTTACAGGGACAAACCATCCCAATGAGTCGAAAGAATAGTAAATATGGCAGGCGACCAGCTTGGCTTAATGGTGAAATCCTAGCGGATCTTAAACATAAAAAAGAAGCTTACAAGAAGTGGAAGGTTGGACATATGACCAGGGAAGAGTATAAAAATATTGCTCGGGCATGTAGGAATGAAATCAGGAGGGCCAAATCGCACCTGGAGCTGCAGCTAGCGAGAGATGTCAAGAGTAACAAGAAGGGTTTTTTCAGGTATGTTGGCAACAAGAAGAAAGCCAAGGAAAGTGTGGGCCCCTTACTGAATGAGGGAGGCAACCTAGTGACAGAGGATGAGGAAAAAGCTAATGTACTCAATGCTTTTTTTGCCTCTGTTTTCACTAACAAGGTCAGCTCCCAGACTGCTGCGCTGGGCATCACAAAATGGGGAAGAGATGGCCAGCCCTCTGTGGAGATAGAGGTGGTTAGGGACTATTTAGAAAAGCTGGACGTGCACAAGTCCATGGGGCCGGACGAGTTGCATCCGAGAGTGCTGAAGGAATTGGCGGCTGTGATTGCAGAGCCATTGGCCATTATCTTTGAAAACTCGTGGCGAACCGGGGAAGTCCCGGATGACTGGAAAAAGGCTAATGTAGTGCCAATCTTTAAAAAAGGGAAGAAGGAGGATCCTGGGAACTACAGGCCAGTCAGCCTCACGTCACTCCCTGGAAAAATCATGGAGCAGGTCCTCAAAGAATCAATCCTGAAGCACTTGCATGAGAGGAAAGTGATCAGGAACAGCCAGCATGGATTCACCAAGGGAAGGTCATGCCTGACTAATCTAATCACCTTTTATGATGAGATTACTGGTTCTGTGGATGAAGGGAAAGCAGTGGATGTATTGTTTCTTGACTTTAGCAAAGCTTTTGACACGGTCTCCCACAGTATTCTTGTCAGCAAGTTAAGGAAGTATGGGCTGGATGAATGCACTATAGGGTGGGTAGAAAGCTGGCTAGATTGTCGGGCTCAACGGGTAGTGATCAATGGCTGCATGTCTAGTTGGCAGCCGGTGTCAAGTGGAGTGCCCCAAGGGTCGGTCCTGGGGCCGGTTTTGTTCAATATCTTCATAAATGATCTGGAGGATGGTGTGGATTGCACTCTCAGCAAATTTGCGGATGATACTAAACTGGGAGGAGTGGTAGATACGCTGGAGGGGAGGGATAGGATACAGAAGGACCTAGACAAATTGGAGGATTGGGCCAAAAGAAATCTGATGAGGTTCAATAAGGATAAGTGCAGGGTCCTGCACTTAGGATGGAAGAATCCAATGCACCGCTACAGACTAGGGACCGAATGGCTAGGCAGCAGTTCTGTGGAAAAGGACCTAGGGGTGACAGTGGACGAGAAGCTGGATATGAGTCAGCAGTGTGCCCTTGTTGCCAAGAAGGCCAGTGGCATTTTGGGATGTATAAGTAGGGGCATAGCGAGCAGATCGAGGGACGTGATCGTTCCCCTCTATTCGACATTGGTGAGGCCTCATCTGGAGTACTGTGTCCAGTTTTGGGCCCCACACTACAAGAAGGATGTGGATAAATTGGAGAGAGTCCAGCGAAGGGCAACAAAAATGATTAGGGGTCTAGAACACATGACTTATGAGGAGAGGCTGAGGGAGCTGGGATTGTTTAGCCTGCAGAAGAGAAGAATGAGGGGGGATTTGATAGCTGCTTTCAAGTACCTGAAAGGGGGTTCCAAAGAGGATGGCTCTAGACTGTTCTCAATGGTAGCAGATGACAGAATGAGGAGTAATGGTCACAAGTTGCAGTGGGGGAGGTTTAGATTGGATATTAGGAAAAACTTTTTCACTAAGAGGGTGGTGAAACACTGGAATGCGTTACCTAGGGAGGTGGTAGAATCTCCTTCCTTAGAGGTTTTTAAGGTCAGGCTTGACAAAGCCCTGGCTGGGATGATTTAACTGGGAATAGGTCCTGCTTCGAGCAGGGGGTTGGACTAGATGACCTTCAGGGGTCCCTTCCAACCCTGATATTCTATGATTCTATGACTGTGTCATGAGCGGCATAAAGTTGAGAGTAGCTGAACGGTTGCAGTGTTCAGCCTCCACCACAGAATAACTCCTGCTTCATGGACCATTTCCTAGAACGGATCATTGCGTGGGCTGAAATCCCACTGGCTGCTGGAGGAGTCTGTGGCGGGGCCCAGGGAATTTTGGAGGCAGAAGCACATAGCGATGGGGTTATTCCCGAGTTGCTGATTTGCCCTAACTGCTCTGTTGCAGGGGTAGGGGCAGGGGAGGGGGTCAGTCCTGCCCCTCCCCACGGCGGGCACAATGCTGCTCTTTTGTGCTGGGTACTTTCCAGATGGGACGGGCCCAGTCCCTGCTCCAGGGCACTCACTCCAAGCGAGTAGACAAGGGTGGGCTGGCGGGCAGGCAGGCAGGCAGGCGGGCAATGGGCAGAGCCTAACATCTGAGGGGAGCAGGGCCAGGTGGGTCTTGGCAACAGCCCTCGAAGGTTTGATTGTGCTGCTTACAAAACTCCACTGTACTGACAGTCCCTACTGATTCCGCCTCCTCCCTTGGGAACCCATTCCAGTGCTTCACCACCCTCCTAGTGAAATAGTGTTTCCGAATATCCAACCTAGACCTCCCCCACTGCAACTTGACACCATTCCTCCTTGTTCTGTCATCTGCCACCACTGAGGACAGCTGAGCTCCATCCTCTTTGGAACCCCCCTTCGGATAATTGAAGGCTGCTATCAAATCCCCCCTCACTCTTCTCTTCTGCAGGCTAAATAACCCCAGTTCCCTCAGCCTCTCCTCGTAAATCATGTGCCCCAGCCCCCTAATCGTTTTCGTTGCCCTCCGCTGGACTGTCTCCAATTTGTCCACATCCTTTCTGTAGTGGGGGGCCCAAAACTGGATGCAGTACTCCAGATGTGGCCTCACCAGTGCCGAATAGAGGGGAATAATCACTTCCCTCGATCTGCTGGCAAGGTTCCTACTAATACAGCCCAATATACCGTTGGCCTTCTTGGCAACAACGGCACACTGCTGATTCGTATCCAGCTTCTCGTCCACTGTAACCCCCAGGTCCTTTTCTGCCGAACTGCTGCCGAGCCACTCGGTCCCTAATCTGTAGCGGTGCATGGGATTCTTCCGTCCTAAGTGCAGGACTTTGCACTTGTCCTTGTTGAACCTCATCAGATTTCTTTTGGCCCAATCCTCCAATTTGTCTAGGTCACTCTGGACCCTATCCCTACCCTCCAGCGTATCTACCTCTCCTCCCAGTTTAGTGTCATCTGCGAACTGGGGGTGGAGGAGAAGATGGTACAAGCAGCAGGCACTGAATGGAGAATGGTTTCAGAGTAGCAGCCGTGTTAGTCTGTATTCGCAAAAAGAAAAAGAGGACTTGTGGCACCTTAGAGACTAACCAATTTATTTGAGCATGAGCTTTCGTGAGCTACAGCTCACTTCATCGGATGCATGCAGTGGAATACGAAAGCTTAGGCTCAAATAAATTGGTTAGTCTCTAAGGTGCCACAAGTTCTCCTTTTTTTTTTTGTGAATGGAGAATGTTCACTGCCCAGTGGGTGACAAGTGGTGTTGGGAGGTGGGGGCTGGGATGGGGACCTGGCATCAGGACCCTGCCCTTCACACTGCCTCCCTGTCAAGGAGCGTGGGGGAGTCAGGGCCCTACACCCTCTACTGCCTGTGATTCACCATAACTCTCAGCCAGCCAGGAACACAGAAGGTTTATTAGACGACAGGAACATGGTCCAACACAGAGCTTGTAGGTACAGAGAACAGGACCCCTCAGCCGGGTCCATCTTGGGGGGTAGGGAGCTCAGACCTCGGTCTGGGCCTCTTTCCGTTTCCCCAGCCAGCTCCAAATGGGAACCCCCTCCAGCCCCTCCTCTGGCCTTTGTCTCGTTCCCAGGCCAGGAGGCCATCTGATCTCTCTGTTCTCCAACCCCTTCAGTTGGCACCTTTGCAGTGTGGGGCCCAGGCCATCAGTTGCCAGGAGACAGGGTGTTGGCCATTGTCTGTGCAGACACCATCACACTGGCCCTCCTAGGGCTCTGCCCCAATCACACACCCTTACCCCACCACCTAGATACTTAAGATCTGCATAGGGGAAACTGAGGCATCCACACAGTATTCAGAGAAAACATTAAGAACAGTCCCACTTGGTCACACTCCCCCAAGCTTGCTTGGTGGGACTGGGAAGTTTGGGTGAGCACCTACTGCACGCCAGGCAGCCAAGATGCCCTAGGAGCTCCTGCGGACGGACAGACGACAGAGTTTAGGGAAGGAGAACAACAAAGGGGATTTCTATGCAAAGCGAGAGGATTCGCTCCAGAGTGGGGCTCAGCAGAGAAGGAAGGGCTCTGGGGGCAGGACCCTCGAAGTGGATCCATGCATAGGGGCAGGCAAGTGTTGGGGGGCCTGACAGCAAGGCAGACAAGCTGGGTGGAGGGGGAGTGCCAAACTCACCCCCAGACCCAGCCCAGTAATCTGGCCAAGGTGGGGCCCCGAGCTGCCCGTCTGAGCTGGCTGTAAAAGGAGGAGCTGTGGAAACATCTGGTGCAGCTGGACTTTGTGTGGGGCTGCAAGAGGCAACTCAGGACAGATGCTCTGGGAAGCTAAGTCTCTCCATGAATAGCTTAACGCTGCGAGCCCCTGTGGGGGCGAGGTGGGGAGGGGATGGGATGGGATGGGGACTGGCCATCTGCTGCCTGCTGCCGAGCCAGGGGTCATGGATTCCAGGAAACAGAGCAGATCTCTTCCTGCCTCTGTCCCCAGCAACCCTGTGTTGGTCCAGCATGAATCCACTCTGCCAGACAGGGTGTCCCCTGACAGGCCCTGGCAGCAGCCCCCTCCCCTTGGGGTGGAGGGAGCTGGAGAGGAAATGGCCTGGCTGTTCTCCAGCTGGTGGTTTTCTCCCGGTTGTCTTCCCCGCACCCAAGCCCAGAGGTGCCGGGCTCAGCCCTGCCAGGCCATGTGGCTTGTGAAGGGTGGCTGCCTGCCTCTCCTGAGCTTGGAGCGCGTGGGGGCTTGGAGCACCTGGGGGCCCGGGCTGATGCGAGGCAGGCCTGGGGTCAGGCTGTGAACCGCAGCCAGGTGAGGGAGGAGATGGAACGGGTTCCCCCTGCCTGTTGCCAGGCCATTGTGCGCAGCCACTGCATCAGTGTGGGGAGCCTTCCTTTTGGAGGTCTGTCGGGGCCGGGGCTGGCTGGTATAGCCTTTTATTTTATTTAATGTTAGTTATACTTCAGCGGGTTTAGCTTTGGCGGCTGCAGTCTTAAGTTCAACAGAGTCACCTCTGTCTGTTCTGGATTTAGAGCCCCCAGGAACTCCTGAAGCCATTGGCGTGTAACACGCACACCATTACAAGAGCTCTGTTTTTTTCGCAATTTTATTAAAGTTACCAACAAAGTTATAAATGTCACAGCATGTACAATTCCTAAAGCTAGGTACCATGTGCCAGGCATACCTACTGACCTCCTCACATCCTCCTAGATGGCGTTAGAGTCTCTTGGCCCTTTTGTGGATTAAATATTAATACAGGAGTGGTTTCTGCTGGAGTTTCCCATAGGAAGCTCAGTTTTTCTGCTCTGGGCACCCCTTCTTATACTCTGAGTCTGTCTATACCTACGACATTCTGCACATGTACACGAAAGCCATCACCCTCTGTTTTTATTGGCCTGTGTCCCTGGAAACAGGGACCCCAAATGTTATAGCTGTGTCGGTTTTTATTAACAGTGACTTACCGGGTTTATTTTGCGGCTAAGGCACGTGCTGGAGGCAACAGGTGTTGTTACAGCATTTTACAATTTAAATTTAATCTTCCCAGCTACACTGTCGCCACATTACCAGTTGGCTCTTCTCTCTCCCCATAATTGTTTGGGTTGTTTCCCAGTTATTGACCTGTGCCATCGTTTCTTGTCTCCAAGGCCTAACATAGCTGCGCTAAAGTCTTGGAGGCCTCAGCCCACAGTTTCTTGCATTTAACTTATGTCGCGGAGGGTGTGTGGGGGGGGGAAGGGGGGGGGTTACAGCTGGCACCCTGTGATCTCTCTGCTGGGCGGGGGCACTGTCTTCTGCTGAAGTGGTGGTGGGGGTTGAGTCTTCCTTTCTGCTGGATGGAACCAGGCTCACCTGAGGACAGGGAGCAGCCATGTCTTGCTAACCTGGGAGGGGCCAGTGGTTAGGGAGCCCCCGCACATCCCTGCTAATTGGGGGGGGGGGCAGTGGTTGGGGAGACCCCCCTACACTCCCACTAATCTTGGAGGGGCCAGTGGTCAGGAAGCCCCCTTTACACCTCTGCTAACTGGGGGGGCTGGGTGGTCAGGAAGCCCCCTTTACATCCCTGCTAACTGGTGGGGCTGGGCAGTTGGGGAGGCACCCCCCCACATCCCACTAACCGGGGTGGGGGTTCCAAGGCAGTCGAAGGCGCCGGTGGCTCTTCTGTTCTCTCTCAGCCCAGCCTTAAGGGAAGTTCATCTCCATGCTTGATGTGGCAGGGAACCCCCCTGCCCCGGCTGCGGGACTTCCCCTTGTAGTGGGGAGGGGGTGGGAGAGGTGTGTGCGGGGCTGGTCCCCTGGGGAGCGGGTAAGAGGGTACGGGGGGACTGGGCTCTCCCCTTTCGGGGGTTGGAGTGGCAGGCAACCCACCCGCCCTCCTGGCCCTTCTCTGGGGAATGGTGGGATCTTGGGGGGGAGGGGGGCGAAGAGCGGGACCTCCTGGGTGGGTTGGTTTTTTTTTAAATTCCTTGGGCAGGGTTTGAGCTGGGGGGGGGGAGCCTAGAATGGGCAGGGGGTGGGGGGGTTGAGGAGCCTGGGGCCTGGAGTGTGTTTGCAGGGAGAGCAGAAGCGGGGCCTGGAGCATGTGTATGTATGGGAGGGGGGGGGGCTGAGGGGCAGGTGGTGGCCTGGAGGGGGGTCAGGAGTGTGTGTGCGCGTGGGGGGGGCGCTGAGGGGCGGGTGGGGGGTCAGGAGTGTGTGTGCGCGTGTGGGGGGGGGCTGAGGGGCGGGTGGTGGCCTGGAGCGTGTGTGCACGTGTGGGGGGGGGCTGAGGGGTGGGTGGTGGCCTGGAGCGTGTGTGTACACATGTGTGGGGGGGACTGAGGGGCAGGAGGGGGGTCAGGAGTGTGTGTGTGTGCATGTGGGGGGGCTGAGGGGGGTCAGGAGTGTGTGTGTGCGTGGGGGGGGCGCTGAGGGGCGGGTGGGGGGTCAGGAGTGCGTGTGCACGTGTGGGGGGGGCTGAGGGGCAGGAGGGGGGTCAGGAGTGTGTGTGCATGTGGGGGGGCTGAGGGGGGTCAGGAGTGTGTGTGTGCGTGGGGGGGGCGCTGAGGGGCGGGTGGGGGGTCAGGAGTGTGTGTGCACGTGTGGGGGGGGCTGAGGGGCAGGTGGTGGCCTGGAGCGTGTGTGCACGTGTGGGGGGGGGCTGAGGGGTGGGTGGTGGCCTGGAGCGTGTGTGTGCACATGTGTGGGGGGGACTGAGGGGCAGGAGGGGGGTCAGGAGTGTGTGTGTGTGCATGTGGGGGGGCTGAGGGGGGTCAGGAGTGTGTGTGTGCGTGGGGGGGGGCGCTGAGGGGCGGGTGGGGGGTCTGGAGTGTGTGCTTGCATGTGGGAGCCCCGGCTAACCAGAGGGGTGGGCAGTTGGGGAGACCCTCCCACGTCCCCACTAACCAGGGGTGGGGGTGGGTCAGTGGTTGGGGAGCCTGCCCCCACCCCCTGCTAATTGGGGGGGCGGCAGTTGAGGAGCCCCCTACGCCCCTCTATCTGGGGCAGGGGGCTGTGGTCGGGGAACCAGGGAGCGGGTTCCAGGGCAGTAGAAGGTGCTGGTGGCTCAGCTCTGTGTTTGATGTGGCAGGGGCACCCCCCCCACCCCACCAGGCTGCGGGACTTCCCCTTGCCGGCAGCAGGAAGCGGTAGGGAACACAGGGCTGCCCTGCCTGGGGGCGGGGGCGAGGTCAGAGGTGGGTGCTGGGCTGGTCCCTTGGGGAGGGGCACAGCGGGGGTGGGGACTGGGCTCCCCCTTCATGGGCTGGGGGTCGCAGGCAGGAGCCCTCCCTGCCCTCCTGGCCCTTTCTGGGGGACAGTGGGATCTCGGGGGCGGGGGAGCAGGGACCTTCTGTGGTATGGGTTTTTTTAATTCATTGGGCAGGGTCTGAGCTCTGGACGGCGGCATTGGGGAGGAGCCTAGAATGTGGGGGGGGGCATGAGGGGTGGGGGGGCTGAGAGTGTGTGTGTGTGTGTAGAGCTTGGGGGGCAGGAGTGGGGCCTGGAGTGGGGGGGCATGAGCAAAGTGGAGGGGAGTGATGTGGAGTGGGGAGGTCTGGAATGTGTGGGTTGGTGGGATGAAAGGCAGAGGGGGGTCTGGAATTTGTGGGGGTCTAGGGGGCACTGAGGGGCTGGGGGATCTGCAGAGTAGGGGGTACTGGGGGGCTGAGGACCAGGGGGCTGACACATGATGGTGTTTTGTTAGGTTTTGTGCCAGGCTGACTCTGTTCAGTACAGGGGGGTCTGGAGTGTGGGGCACTGAGGTGCAGGGGGTCTAAGAACTCTGGTTCTGGGGGGCACTGAGGGGCAGGGGGCTGAGGACCCTGGTACAGGGGAGCATGGGAGGGGTGCTGAGGGATAGGGGTGTGTGACAATGCTGACCGTGGGAGCCAGCTGAGATCACTCAATCAGGGTGAACTGCAAACAGACCGGGGCAGGCAAACCCCGAATGCTGGTGGATATTCCAATACTTAGATTTACCCAGCCAGCCCAAAACAGCTTCTACAGCACCTCCCTGGTTACTCAGAAGTCCAAACAGCACAGTTCCCTTAAAGTATCCAGCCTCAGGCCTCCATTCAGACACACCTGTCAAACATAGGATGATAAACTCTGAAAATCTTATTTCATCATATAAAAGAAAAGGTTCTCCTGATCCCAAAGGACCAAGCCCCAGACCCAGGTCAAATGATAACTCAGATCTTACCCAAAATACACACTTACAGTCAATTCTTATTAACTAAACTAAAATTTATTAAAAAAGAAAAGAGAGAGAGAGAGTTGGTTGAAAGATCAATATACATACAGACTTGAGTTCAATTTCTTGAAGTCCATATACCTACGGAGATGGTGAGTTTGTAGCTGCCAAAAGTTCTCTTAGAAATAGTCCAGAGGTTATTGTCCAATGTCCATAGTCAGTGTGACTCCAGTCAGCGATTGGGGATCTCAATCCTTATGGCTCAAAGTTTCCCCCTCTTGAAACCCAAAGCAGATCTGAGATGAAGAAGGATCGTGTCCCAGGGTTTTTATACATTTCCAGCAGCCTTTTGGCCTGAGAAAACAATTGGCTTCACTTTCCTTCTCCCAGACATCCTGGCAATTAGTACAGGGTCATTTATCCATTAAGCAGTTCAGATACCGGTTACCACAACCTTCGAAGAGACATACAGACAATAATACGATTTCACTCCAGTGTCTTCCTAAATGTTAATACTCCTGTTTTGATCTTTGAATCAAAGCTATAGCGATAGACAAGACTTGTTTGCTGACCTCACAAGGCCTGAGCAAACATCTCCCCTTCTACCTCTAACAATGCCGGCTGCATTTCAAAGCTCTATTCGTTTTCATCTCTTCCTAACTCCTCTTTAAAGTTCAGCCATGGGTCAGGTCAGTCTGGGAGTTAATTAACTCTTTCTGGCCCTGTGTCACCTTTCAATGAGATATATTACACTCATAACCTCACAGGGGGCTGAGGACTCTGTTCAGTACAGAGGGGGTCTGGGTGGCGCTGAGGGGCAGGGGGCTGAGGACACTGTTTGGTATGGGGGGAATCATAGAATATCAGGGTTGGAAGAGACCTCAGGAGGTCATCTAGTCCAACCCCCTGCTCAAGGCAGGACCAATCCCCAACTAAATCATGCTTTGTCAAGCCTGACCTTAAAAACCTCTAAGGAACGAGATTCCACGACCTCCCTCGGTAACCCATTCCAGTGATTCACCACCCTCCTAGTGAAAAAGTTTTTCCTAATATCCAACAAAAAAGAAGTACTTGTGGCACCTTAGAGACTGACAAATTTATTTGAGCATAAGCTTTCGTGAGCTACAGCTCACTTCATCGGTGAGCTGTAGCTCACGAAAGCTTATGCTCAAATAAATTTGTCAGTCTCTAAGGTGCCACAAGTACTCCTTTTCTTTTTGCAAATACAGACTAACACGGCTGCTACTCTGAAACCTAATATCCAACCTAAACCTGCAACTGCAACTTGAGACTGTTACTCCTTGTTTTGTCATTTGCTACCACTGAGAACAGACTAAATAACCCCAGTTCCCTCAGCCTCTCCTCATAACTCATGTGCCCCAGCCCCCTAATCATTTTCGTTGCCCTCTGCTGGACGCTCTCCAATTTGTCCACATCCCTTCTGTAGTGGGGGGTCCAAAACTGGATGCCATACTCCAGATGTGGTCTCACCATTACTGAGTAGAGGGGAACAATCACTGCCTTCGGTCTGCTGGCAATGCTCCTATTAATACAGCCCAATATGCCATTAACCTTCTTGGCAACAAGGGTGTATTGTTGACTCATATCCAGCTTCTCGTCCACTGTAACTGCTAGGTCCTTTTCTGCAGAACTGCTGCTTAGCCAGTCGGTCCCCAGTGTGTAGCGGTGCATGGGATTCTTCCTTTCTAAGTGCAGGACTCTGCACTTGTCCTTGTTGAACCTCATCAGATTTCTTTTGGCTCAATCCTCCAATTTGTCTAGGTCCCTCTGTATCCTATCCCTACCCTCCAGCATATCTACTTCTCCCCCCCAAGCTTAGTGTCACCTATGAACTTTCTGAGGGTGCAATCCATCCCATCATCCAGATCATTAATGAAGATGTTGAACAAAACCGGCCCCAGGACCAACTCCTGGGGCACTCTGCTTGATACTGGCTGCCAACTAGATATCGAGCCGTTGATCACTACCCGTTGAGCCCAATGATCAAGCCAGCTTTCTTTCCACCTTATAGTCCATTCATCCAGCCCATACTTCTTTAACTTACTGGCAAGAATACTGTGGGAGACGGTGTCAAAAGCTTTGCTAAGTCAAGGAACAACACGTCCACTGCTTTCCCCTTATCCACAGAGCGAGTTATCTCGTCATAGAAGGCAATGAGATTAGTCAGGCATGACTTGCCCTTGGTGAATCCATGCTGACTGTTCCTGGTCACTTTCCTCTCCTCCAAGTGCTTCAAAATGGATTCCTTGAGGACCTGCTCCATGATTTTTCCTGGGCCTGAGGTGAGGCTGACCGGCCTGTAGTTCCCTGGATTCTCCTTCTTCCCTTTTTTGAAGATGGGCACTACATTAGCCTTTTTCCAGTTGTCCGGGACCTTCCCCGGTCGCCATGAGTTTTCAGAGATCATGGCCAATGGCTCTGCAATCACATCAGCCAACTCCCTCAGCATCCTCAGATGCATTAGATCTGGCCCCACGGACATGGGCATGTCCAGCGTTTCTAAATAGTCCTTAATTTGTTCTTTCACCACTGAGGGCTGCTCGCCTCCTCCCCATACTGTGCAGTAGTCTGGGAGCTGACCTTGTCTGTGAAGACTGAGGCAAAAAAATAGCATTGAGTACTTCAGCCTTTTCATAGAATCATAGAATATCAGGGTTGGAAGGGACCTCAGGATGTCATCTAGTCCAACCCCCTGCTCAAAGCAGGACCAATCCCCAACTAAATCATCCCAGCCAGGGCTTTGTCAAGCCTGACCTTAAAAACTTCTAAGGAAGGAGATTCCACCACCACCCTAGGTAACCCGTTCCAGTGTTTCACCACCCTCCTAGTGAAAAAGTTTTTCCTAATATCCAACTTAAACCTCTCCCGCTGCAACTTGAGACCATTACTCCTTGTTCTGTCATCTGCTACCACTGAGAACAGTCTAGATCCATCCTCTTTGGAACCCCCTTTCAGGTAGTTGAAAGCAGCTATCAAATCCCCCCTCATTCTTTTCTTCCGCAGACTAAACAAGCCCAGTTCCCTCAGCCTCTCCTCATAACTCATGTGTTCCAGTCCCCTCATCGTTTTTGTTGCCCTCTGCTGGACTCTTTCCAGTTTTTCCACATTGTTCTTGTAGTGTGGGGCCCAAAACTGGACACAGTACTCCAGATGAGGCCTCACCAATGTCGAATACAGGGGAATGATCACGTCCCTCGATCTGCTGGCAATGCCCCACTCATACATCCCAAAATGCCATTGGCCTTCTTGGCAACAAGGGCACACTGTTGACTCATATGCGGCTTCTCGTCCACTGTAACCGCTAAGTCCTTTTTTGCAGAACTCTGCCGAGCCATTCGATCCCTAGTCTGTAGCGGTGTATGGGATTCTTCTGTCCTAAGTGCAGGACTCTGCACTTGTCCTTGTTGAACCTCATCAGATTTCTTTTGGCCCAATCCTCTAATTTGTCTAGGGCCCTCTGTATCCTATCCCTACCCTCCAGCGTATCTACCTCTCCTCCCAGTTTAATGTCATCTGCAAACTTGCTGAGAGTGCAATCCACACCATCCTCCAGATCATTTATGAAGATATTGAACAAAACCGGCCAGAGGACCAACCCTTGGGGCACTCCACTTGATACCGGCTGCCAGCTAGACATGGAGCCATTGATGACTACCGTTGAGCCCGACAATCATATCCATATCATCTGTCACTAGGTGGCCTCCCCCATTCATTAAGGGTCCCACACTTTCACTGACCATCTTGTTGCTAACATGCCTGTAGAAGCCCTTCTTGTTCCCCTTCACATCCCTTGCTAGCTGCAACTCCAGATGTGATTTGGCCTTCCTGATTACAGCCCTGCATGCTTGAGCAATATATTTATACTCCTCCCTGGTCATCTGTCCTAGTTTCCATTTGTTGTAAGCTTCCTTTTTGTGTTTAAGCTTACTGAAGATTTCTCTGTTTGAGGGGCAGAAGGCTGAGGACTCCTTTCGGTAGGGAGGATTATGCTGAGTGACCTGGGGGGTGAGGACTCTGATACCGGAGCTTCTGGGTGGCGCTGAGGGACTGGGGGCTGAGGATTTTGTTTGGTGGGGGGGGCGGGGGTCTGGCAGGCTAATCAGTGAGCTGGTAGCATGCCCTAGTCGGGCCATTGACACTCCGCTCTGCGCTCTGGCTGGCCGGCCATGTCCTTGCAGTGGCCCGTCACTCCACTTGCCGGCCCCAAACCCAGGGATCTCTCCTGTCTGCACTGGGAGGCGCGGGAAGGAGAGGGAGGCATTCATGCCTGGACATGAGAGTGGCGCGCCGCTGGGGAATGCTTTGGGCGGAGGGGTGAGTTGCGGCTGTAGCTCCCCGGTTACCTGTCTCCCCCTTGGGGCACGTCCCGCTGGCCCTGTAACCTGTGTGATTGCCCAAGCGCCTTGTTATGGGGCAGCTGGCAGTGCCCCTCTCTGCGGGTTGTTGGACTCGTTCCCTGATAAAGAGTTCTCGTGACCCTTCATTGAGACGCTGCGGCGTTCGTGGCAGGACACGGAGGCTGGCAGGGAAGCTGTCTGCAAAGATGCTTCTCCTGCCTCCCCCGGAGCTTTGGGAAACGGCAGCTTTGCTGCGTCTACCTGTTCTGCTCAGGAAAATGTTGGCAGCACCAGAATCACCAGGGAACAGAAATATCCAGCGGTGGCCTGGGAGCTGCTGCGGCAGCCGGGGGGCTGGCTCTCCTGACCCGACCGCATGCCCCCGCTGGCCCACCCTTCCCTCTCGGAGGGAGCCGCCTGTGGCAGGAGCTCCTCCCCCTCAGGGGAAAGCAGAGGGAGTGGGGTTCTCCTGACTACGCCAGGTGCCTGGGCCAGGAGCCACCCCCTGCCCTGAGGGAGCAGCCTGCCCCGGCTGCAGCGGTCTGTGTAGTGGGGCGGGACAGCTATTGTACAGTATAATGTATAGTTACCTTTTCCTTTGTAAACACCCAAACCTCTAGGCAATTTCCTACCAGAGACCTGAATTTGGTTTCTTCTGTGGCATCAGACTTTGAAGTTAGGAGATGCCAGGTATACGGCTGCCCCTGTGAGCTGCACTCAGCCCTGTGGGCCTCTCTGGATTGCAGTGCTGTCTTTAATCCCATGGTCATGTACTGGTTATTCCTGGGGACGCTGCCTCGTCTGCGTGCAGGACGGGTGCAGCAGGGGCTAAGTAACGTTGTCGAGCTGGCATTTCCTAACCTTCGAGTCCTTGGCTTTTGCAACCTCAGTCGTGTTCTTTTCACGCCTTTTGGGTAAAATGTGTTCTAAGTGAGCGCCAAGAGGGCGGGGGAGAGACTTGTGAAGTGCAGCTGGGCGTAAATAAGCGCTCAGAGCAGCCTTTTGGGTTTGGTGTGTGAGGAAGGACCGGCTCACTGCGTGGTATTTCCATTCCTCCCTGCTGCTACCTCGTGGAGCTGGGAGGGGGAATTTGGTGCCTGGCCCGGCCCTGCGCCCCGCCTGATCAGCGTATTGAGCAGAGGTCCCCATGGGGCTGTGTGCAGTGATACTGGAACTAAAGCAGAATCCGCCCCCCCAGCCTGGGGAGGTGGGCAGGACCAGCAGGGTATCCATCAGGAGCTCATTTGAGACCCTGACCGACGGAGGTTGGTGCATTTTCCCTGACCAGGGCGGTTGGAAGAGCCCTGTGCGAATCTTGCTGCTTGCTGCACCGGCCGTGAGCGTTGCCTTCCTGGCCCGGGTTGGGTGGGCTCTGCAGGACCCAGATCCCAGGCCAGAGAAGGGGCAGGGCAGCACCTGCAGGAGCGCAGCTCCAGCTTGCCTTGGGCTGTGGCAGGTCAGCGCAGGTGGGTTCTAGCCCCGCTCCCCACACTGAGCCATCATGGGCCACCAGCAGGACGTGAACCCTCCTCCGCTCTGCTGTGCAGTGCCCCAGTGCGAGTTCCCTCGCCCTGGCTGCACTGTGATCTGAGGGGAGCTGGCTGTGGGGGAAGTGCCGTGTGTTACTCTTTGGAGCAGACGATTACCTGTTCTGTTCATCACGTGATGTTTACCTGTTCTCTTCATTCCCTCAGGGGCACCTGGCATTGGTCACTGTCGGAAGACAGGATATGGGGCTAGATGGACCCTTGGTCTGACCCAGTAGGGCCATTGTTATGTTCAGATTTATAGAGCAGCTGATGGTGGGGGCAAAGTAATCTCCTATCCCTGTCTCTGTGCTGAGCTCCTGGCCCAGCACTCCCCTCTGCCATTTGCGCAGAGAGAGTCTCTGCTTTCCTTGCAGCGGGAGCAGCAGCTTTCCTTGGATTATCCTGGAGCTGTGCTGCTCTGGAAATGCACATGTATCTCCTCCCACGTCCCTCCCCCAGGGCGAGCCTGACCCAGATAGGCCCTGTGCCTCCCTGTATCCCTCTAGGTTGTCTACCATGCTCAGCACCATGGCACCTGCTGGATCTGCCCTGAGGTGGGCCTGGCCCAGAGATGGAGCTGTCCCCTCTTCCCCTTTCCTGGGAGGATGAATGCTCATCCGAGAGTGCTAAAGGAGTTGGCGGATGTGATTGCAGAGCCATTGGCCATTATCTTTGAAAACTCATGGTGATCGGGGGAGGTCCCGGACGACTGGAAAAAGGCTAATGTAGTGCCCATCTTTAAAAAAGGGAAGAAGGAGGATCTGGGGAACTACAGGCCAGTGAGCCTCACCTCAGTCCCTGGAAAAATCATGGAGCAGGTCCTCAAGGAATCAATTCTGAAGCACTTAGAGGAGAGGAAAGTGATCAGGAGCAGTCAGCATGGATTCACCAAGGGAAAGTCATGCCTGACTAATCTAATTGCCTTCTATGACCAGATAACTGGCCCTGTGGATGAGGGGAAAGCAGTGGACGTGTTGTTCCTTGACTTTAGCAAAGCTTTTGACACAGTCTCCCACAGTATTCTTGCCAGCAAGTTAAAGAAGAATGGGCTGGATGTGTGAACGATAAGGTGGATAGAAAGCTGGCTAGATTGTCGCACTCAGTGGGTAGTGATCAATGGCTCCATGTCTAGTTGGCAGCCGGTATCAAGTGGAGTGCCCCAGGGGTCGGTCCTGGTGCCGGTTTTGTTCAATATCTTCATTAATGTTCTGGAGGATGGTGTGGACTGCACCCTCAGCAAGTTTGCAGATGACACTAAACTGGGAGGAGAGGTAGATACGCTGGAGGGTAGGGATAGGATACAGAGGGCCCTAGACAAATTGGAGGATTGGGCCAAAAGAAATCTGATGAGGTTCAACAAGGACAAGTGCAGAGTCCTGCACTTAGGATGGAAGAATCCCATGCACCGCTACAGACTAGGGACCGAATGGCTCGGCAGCAGTTCTACAGAAAAGGACCTAGGGGTTACAGTGGACGAGAAGCCGGATATGAGTCAACAGTGTGCCCTTGTTGCCAAGAAGGCCAATGGCATTTTGGGCTGTATAAGTAGGGGCATTGCCAGCAGATCGAGGGACGTGATCGTTCCCCTCTGTTCAACACTGGTGAGGCCTCATCTGGAGTACTGTGTCCAGTTTTGGGCCCCACACTACAAGAAGGATGTGGAAAAATTGGAGAGCGTCCAGCAGAGGGCAACAAAATTGATTAGGGGCCTGGAACACATGATTTATGAGGAGAGTCTGAGGGAACTGGGATTGTTTAGTCTGCGGAAGAGAAGAATGAGGGGGGATTTGGTAGCTGCTTTCAACTACCTGAAAGGGGGTTCCAAAGGGGATGGATCTAGACTGTTCTCAGTGGTAGCAGATGACAGAACAAGGAGTAATGGTCTCAAGTTGCAGTGGGGGAGGTTTAGGTTGGATATTAGGAAAAAGTTTTTCACTCGGAGGGTGGTGAAGCACTGGAATGCGTTACTTAGGGAGGTGGTGGAATCTCCTTCCTTAGAAGTTTTTAAGGTGAGGCTTGACAAAGCCCTAGCTGGGATGATTTAGTTGGGGATTGGTCCTGCTTTGAGCAGGGGGTTGGACTAGATGACCTCCTGAGGTCCCTTCCAACCCTGATATTCTATGATTCTCAGGTGCCAGGGGCTGGCGGGAGGAAGGGGCAGGGCAGACGGCTCTGTCAGATGGAAAGCAGGTTTGTTGGGGACCTGCTGCACCTTGTATGCCTGTGTGGTGTCCGTGGGGCTCTGGAGCCTGGTGTCCTTCACACTTTGCATGCTTGGCAAGCACAGTCTCCTCTTGATTTCTGTCTCAGCAGCGGCCTTGCCTGGCTTCTCCTCCCCGTCTGCAAGTCTGGGCCTGTGGAGGAGAACAATGTACCGGGCCTCAGTCAATCCCAGCTAGTACCGAATGCTGCAGCCCCCATCTCCCGCCAGCACCTCCCACTCCTGACACTGTGTCCCCGGAGAGTATCCAGGAAGGCCAAGGCTGCGGCAGTGCCCCCCAGTGGCCAGGGTTCAGGGTGCCTGAAAGGGCTCAGTATGGTCCAGGCTGAGGGGTGCGGTGCTGACTCCCCCTCTGCCAGGGCTGGTCCCTAGTTCCAGGGGCAACAGGGGAATTGCAGGTGGGCATTAGGCTGCTTGTCGCGGGGGCGGGTGGAGGGAGGGCAGAGGAAGGTTCTTGTGGAGCCTTTGTCTCTGTTTCCAGGACCATTATCTACGAGTTCTGCAGAGCTCGGTGCGAGACGGGTGTGGGGCCCTGACCTGATGCATCTTGAGAGCTCTGCATATGGGGTGCCCCTCCTAACTTCCTGCATTCGGGGTCTCCCCTGGAGTGTGCCTGCCATGAAACCCCCTCGCCTCTCTGGTGCTGTGAGACCCCCCCGCCCCGAAGTGTCATGAGGCCTCCCTCCCCCTGGTGCTGTGAGCCCCTCTTCCCTTCCGGTGTCATGAGGCCCTGCTCCCTCCAATGCCGTGAGCCAGGCCCCGCTCCATACAGCTCAGATCTGCTTTTCTGTTTTCAATCATTTTTCTGAAGCAAAGCAAGAAGCATCCTCCTCCGACGCCCAGGACTTGTACCCTGTGCTGGGAGCAGTGAAGGTGCCTGTTAACAACGTGCCCCGGGAGGTTCCACGGTCCCGGTTTCTTGCCGGGCCTGAACCCGCTCTCAGAGGTGCTGCTGTCACCGAAATGGCAGATAATCCGCGGACCCAGTGTGAGGTGGAGGCCGCGGCGCTCGGCGTGGGACAGGAGACGCGTGCGCTGACAGCCGCTGCCCCGGAGAGCTCACGCACTGCTTGCTGTTAAAAGATGGCCGTTAGTCCCTGACCACCGACCCTGTTCGGGGAGTCATTTCACCCTCTCGGAAACCGGCCGTCTCTGGGCTGGAGCACAGCTCTTGGCAGCGAAGGGGCAGAAACTGCAGAGGAAGAGCATGTAATTACTGTGCTGGAGCTTGGCTTGATCCCCCATTTCCCTGAGTGGTGCTGTGACCATAGACTCCTGTTTTGACTCCTCTGAAAGACCCCCCTGCCCCCAGTGCAGCACCCCATTGGGGCACCTCTGAATCTGAGGGGAGGGGGCCGCACCCAGCTGGGTTTCTCCTCACCATCCAAACGCCTGCACAGCCGTCCTTGTTTTTGTCTGATGAGCACAGAGCTTTGGCGCAGGCTCATTCAAACACAGCCAAGCGCTGTGCTGGGGGGTGCTTGCCAGGTCCAGCCCGCATACTGTCGTGGCGAAGGGGAGCAGGGAGGGCTCGGGGCTGGGTGTGGATCTGGAGGGTGCCAGCCGGGATGCCAGGTGGAGCTGCACTGCCCAGGGCAATCTCAGAGCTCCCCAGAAGGGCTGTTCCCAGGGTGTGCCTGGCTCTGGCTATGCTGGCTGGCGGGGTGCCCTGACCATCTCCCCCTGCACTGCTTCTGGTTTCCTTCAGTCCTGCCTGGGCCCGTGGAGCTGCCGAACTGGGGGCTCTCGGGCCAGCTGGAACTGTTTGGCTTCGGGCTGCTCACTCAGGGCTCTGCCTGCTCCAGCCTGTTGAGCAATGAGACTAGACCCTGGATTGCAAGCTGTGAAGCCGCCTTTGGCCACAGCAGACATGTTATGTTGGTTCTCTGCACCCCAGCATGAAAGGGGGTGAGTCTGCCCAGCTCCATGGCCTCAGGAAGGAGGGGCCCACTGCTTTGGGTGCTGGGGGTGAGTGGTGGCTCCTTGCCTCCCCAGAACAGTCCCAAGCCTGGCAGTGGGGGGCAGAGAGGTTCTCTGGAGACCCTGATCTGAGCAGCCCACTCTAGACAGTAGGCGCTGTTGGCCCCTTCTGGGCGGCAGGAGCCCTGGTTCCCGTCATCTCGTTTGTTGCTGGGTTTCCCCTCTGGGAGCCAGACGCCTGTTTATGGTGAGAGGGAGACCCTGGCGCATGCGTTTTGCCAGTGCGCCTGGCTGCAGCGCCTGGCTGCGTTTCTCCCCGCACCGCTTTATTTATGTTCTCCCCGTCGCAGCCCCACAGTGTCACGGGGGCTCCTCCCCAGCCTCCTCCTGGTGGGTCCAAGTGGCCACCCACTGATCTCGGGGTGGGACAGTCCCTGTGACCACGCCTGCGGGGCTGGATTCTGGGCACTTGGGGCAGAGTTCCTCTGGGCAGCGTCAGCTTCTGGGATTTGGGCACTGGGCTGGTCTCTGTTCAGTATCCCCTTCTGGGGCCTTCTGACTGTCACCCCCTCTCCTGCTTTTCATTTCTTGTCCCCTGGAATCAGTTGCTCCCTGTGTTTTCCCCTCTGGATGGGGGCAGGACCTGTTAATGTCCTGGCTGGGTCCCTTGGGGATCCATTTCGTTCCCAGGGACCGAGTAGTGAGCTCGCTGTCTTTTGGGTGGACACGGTCTGTTCCCCTAGCTCACGTGTGCTGCAGAGCCTGGTGCAGGGCGTGCTGCTCTGTGCTTTGCAGGTGGTGGGCAATGGGTCGGGAGCGCTGCTTTGGCGCAGGGGCCCAGGAGTTGTCTTGTGTGATTGTCTCTGGATTAGCAGGGGATGGGCCCAGCGCTGCGTGGCAGCCATCTGTGTTGCCCCTCCAGCCTGCGTGGCGAATCTCAGCACCTGTCTAGTGGGGCCAGCTGTCTGTGCTGGACCCCGGTCTCTGCCTGGTGTGGGAGAGTGGGTTGGCTGGGCTGTGGAGTCGCTGGAGCAGTAGCTCTATGGGAGGACTGTATCCATCTGGTGAGGTTGTTCCAGCGTGGAGCCCTGCCCAGCTTTTCCTTTTCATGCTCCCTCTCCAGTTGTGCACTGATTGATCGTGAGGAGCAGGTTCATGTCATTTCGGGGCTGCTCAATTTCTGTATCATAGTCACAAATGTTTTTCCCTGGTCGGCTGTTCCTGGGCCTGTGCAGAAACACCCGGAGTTGTCATTCCCAGGGTGATCTCAGGCTCATGCGCCGTGGTAGGTTTGCGGCAGGGGCAGCGGGGCTGGGTTAAGGCATAAGTAGTGTGGGCCTGTCTGGGGCTCCAGGAATCCTGTGATGTCAGTTACGTTTTTAACATTTTTTTCTAGCCCTCCTGTTTGCACAGGAAGGGTTGGAAATATGACCCGAGCATGCCCAGTGCTGTGATGCCAGCCTGAGTCTGCAGGCAGCCCAGATGAGAGAGCTGGGGGTTTGTTCAGAGTCCGCTGTGGTCCTGTTTTTATTCAAATTACTTGCTCATCAAGGTAACAAGCTAGATACTCTGCAAACACTTGTGGCTGACCCAGTGGCTCAGCCTGGAGTAGGCTGCAAACGTGGCCACCTGGCACAAACTTTTGCAGAGTGTCTAGCCTGGCATTGAGAGTCGTGTTAGCTAACACAGATTAATTGGCAGGCTGTTAACATGAGTGAAACAGGAGCAGAACCACTGGTGTAGCCAAGCCTGGAGACGGAGCTGCCCCATTTCATGCCAGTCGGTGTTAGTGTGAAACCCGCCAGTTTGGGGGCCTCAGCAGAGGGCATTGTGAGAGTCCCATGCTAACGCTGCTGGAGTGGGGTCAGCTGGTGCCCCTCAGACATCTGCTTGGGTGGGTGGGTGGGTGCTGAGCCCTCCCTGCTCCAGCACCTCTGAGGGGGGAGAGCAGTGGTGCTGGGAAGAGGGGGCTCCCCCTGCAAGGGGGGAGCGATGGTGCAACTCCTAGCAGTTCAGCAGACAGCTCTTGTGTGGGTCACCCAAGGACGGGCAGGGCTACAGTCTGCGAGAGGGGCCCCAGGAGGAGGGGAGTGCCGTGATCTGCCCTGCACACATGGGTCGGGTCCTGGGAGCAGCAGATCGTCAGCATGCGGCCGGCAGGTAGCTCCGGAGGCCTGGGCTAGGGATCTGGAGGGCTGGGAGATGGCTGCTGCAGGCAGTGAGGTTGGACTGAGGTTACTCCCTTTGCTGGAAGGGCTCTGGTGCATGTTGTGTATTGTTATTGTGCAGTCGATAGATGGTGCATGGAGCCAATGCGGGCATGCGGTTCCCCATCAGTTCCATTCTGTAGCAGTCTTGGGGGCCAGACTGAGTCAGATGCTCCCTGAAGTCCTGTGAAGCAGCAAAGGTTTGCTAATGAACATATGCAGAGTGAAGATGGGCTGGGGCGTGTTTTTCAGGGAGGAAGCGAGCTGGCTTTTGTGGTTCTCCTGTAGCTGTGTTATTTGTCACTGGGGATGCCCCAGAAGTTTGCTGACGTTGCTGTTCGCACAAATGTCCTCTAGTTATTCGAGAGGAAAGTATTTGTGCTTTTGTGCACTGGGGTTGTCTGTCCGTCTGACCATGGCGTAGGAGAGGGGCCAGACTGGAGGGTTAGGTGAAACCATTTTAGAAGGGCTCTGTGCTGTTGAAACCTCTCCTTCAGTCCGTTCCCTGGGCTGCCTGGCCTCCCAGGTTTGCATTTTTGGAGGTTTCCCTGTGTTGTGATAGGGACTGGGGAGAGGAGGCTCCTGGATTTCCATGGTCTCTCACCATGTCCTTGCTTTTCTAATGATGCTGTCTGGCTCGGATCCATTGTCTGGAATAGTCTTGGGAAGGTCTGTCCGGAGTTTCCCATTCTGCATTGCTGGCATTTTGCTTCTTTTTATTGGGTTTTAAACTGTTTCAGCTTTGCCAGGAGCTGCTGTCGGTAGCATCCTTAACGTGTGCCCATTTCTCCTTCCCACACTCCGAGTTTTCCTGCTGAAGCGCTGGTTTGTGTGGTGGGGTCCTGCAGTAGATGTAAGGTCATGGGGTCTCTGATGGAGAGGATAGGCCAGTGGGTAGGGTGCTGGTGCGGGGGAGACAGGTTCAATTCCTTGCTCTGATACAGGCTTCCTGAATCCCTTGATCTCTCTGCCCCGTCTGCCCCCTCCTTGCCTCTCAGGGGTTGGTGAGAATCAACACGTAAATATTGGGAGACAGGTAGAGTCTATGCTGATGGGCCCAGGCCCGAGGGGTGTCTTTGCCATTTGTCAGTGACATTTTCTGTGCATTCTGCTGCTCAGATTCCCTGGCAGGTCCTCTGCTTTCCCTAGCATCCCTGTGCTGAGCAGGGTGTGTGTGTGTGTGGGCGGGGGAGGGAGGGGGAGTGGGGGGGGGGGAGGGGAGTTTCCGCACTGGGCTGGCTGCTTTGCTGAGGACATGCCAGAGGGCTGCCACCTTGCGCAGCATCCTCCCTGTCTCCAGGCCTTTGACCTTGGGCAGAGCCCCTCTAGCCTTTCTGCGCGGGGCTCACTGGCAGGCCGGGCAGATGGGAAAGGCCAGTCGGGTCCTTTCTGCTCCTTCCTTCTCCTGCAGGCTGTTCTCCAGGGTTTGTTCTAGGAACCCTGCCCTTCCCTGAGGGAGGATCTTGCATCCTTTTCCCTGTCCCTCCTGCCTCATCTCCACCCGCAGATCTAGTATCAGCCTTGCCTACCCCACATCCCCTCCTTGGGACACCCCCTGCTGATATTGCCACTTGTCCTCCCCAAGCTGACTAGGGTTAGTGATTTTACATGGTCTGTTAAGCCTCTGTTGTTTGCAGATTTGCTAAGCCTCACAGCACTATTCTTATAAAACACTCATCACCACAGCATGTCCTGTTAGGTAGGTAAGGAATATAATGCGATCACGGAAATGCAGCCAGATCTGGGGTGGAAGGCGCAGCAGCTAACAGTACGTGGTGGGTCTGCCCGGCAATGGAGAACACAGTGTGGAATCTGACCGAAACTGGGGAAGGAGACATTGGGTTTTGCCTGGCAGGCCGCTGGCATGAAAAGTGCTGGGGATCTGACCTAGGTCTGGGCCTTTGCCTTGCCCCCATCGGTACTGGCTCGGCGGGGAAGTGCCCCTTTCGGAGCCCTGGCATTGCACACTCAGCACTATGGGCGCAGGCTGAGGGAGGGCCAGCTGCAGGGCCTGCCCCATGCAAAGGGCTTACGCTTGGATTTGCTGCTTCTGGATTTTCCCGTGCCCGGTGCCTGTGTGGGGGTGGTGGCAGGAGCGGGACCTTGTGGCGTGTGGGAAGAAGGCAGCTTGCTCTGTACCGGGCCTGCTGGGGAGGAGAGGGCGGCACAGGGGTGCTGACTGCTGGCAGGGGCCGAGTTGTGGCATGTGGGAAGAAGGCAGCTTGCTCTGTACCAGGCCTGCCGGGGAGGAGAGGGCGGCACAGGGGTGCTGACTGCTGGCAGGGGCCGAGTTGTGGCATGTGGGAAGAAGGCAGCTTGCCCTGTACCGGGCCTGCCGGGGAGGAGAGGGTGGCACAGGGTGCTGATTGCCGGCAGGGGCCGAGTTGGACGTGGGAGGCGGAAAGGAGCTTCTGCTGGAGGCAGCGCTGTTTGCATCTTCTGTTTGCTTCCTGGCTTTCGTTAACCGCTTGGTGACTGGAGCACAGCGTCTGATGCGGGCTCTTCCCTGCCCAAGGAGACTTGTGCTGGGCACACGCTCAGCTCAGTGCAGCCGTCAGGGCGATGCTCCTTGGAAGGGGCCATTGGAGCCCATCTCCGTCCCTGGGGTTGTGAATGGGAGGTGGACATGGCTCGGCCGAGCTGCGGCACTTGGGTTGGCTAACAGGGCTAGAAGTGAGACTGGAGCCTAGGGCCAAAGACTCCTGAGCGAGGCATGGGGTGAGTCAGGTCTATTCCCAGCTCTTCCACCTGCTCCCTGTGTGACCTTGTCTCACTGGGCCTCAGTTTTCTCCCAGGACAGTGCTCAGATGGAGGAAGCAAAGGAGCATTTCTCAAGAGACTATCAAAGGTTCTGGGGCTCGGTACGGGGGGCTGGGTGACCCGTGAATACAGGAGCTCAGGCTGGATGGGCCCTTCTGGCCTTGCCCTCTGGATCGGTGGGCAGCTGTGGGAATGGGGCAGGCTGTCAGGGTGCTCCCAAGCCGTGGGAAGAGGCGGCTGGGTTATGACAGCTGAGTTGGAGTGGGCGGCCCTCTCCTCTCCCGCTGGCTGCTCACCCTGGCTGGGCTGAGCCTGGGGGCTCTGTGGGGGGCACTGCTGCTCCCCTGAGGGCCCCTCCTCACCTGAGCCTGGGGTGTATGAATCTCTCGTTCCTCTTTACCGAGACCCTCTCCCCCAAGGCCCTCCCGTGGGTCTCTGAGTGGGGATGGGGAGGGGAGCTGCCGAGCCTCCCTGCCCCCCCCGGCTGTCAGTCCCCGTGGCGAGCGAGCGCGGAGCCGGTTGCCTGCTGCTGACGCGCTGGCGGGTTTGCTGTGATTTCTGTGCAGTGAGAACAGGCTGTGACGTGGGATTGTGCGGGCTGTGGCTCCATCTCCCCCTCCCGACAGCCTGGTAAGGAGGCCTCATTGGTATTCCTGGTGCACCACGGAGCCGGCTGGCGCTGGTCTCCGTGCGCACGGAGAGGGTGGCAGCTCCCCCCGCGGGCCCCTGGCACAGGCACTTTGCCTCCTGCCTCAGCCGTTGGGGGGCTAGCAGCTGCCGCTTGCCCGTGGCTCTGCATGCGGCTCTTCCGCCAGCAACAGTGACCCGGCACTTCTCCCGGGCTGGGCAGCACTGGCCAAGGAGAGACATCGCGCCCCACCCCTGGCAGCCCTGGCCGTGAGGAGACCTAGCTCCCTGGCTCCCCGCCCCCTGGCAGCGTGGGCTGTGGGGTGATGTGCCCTGGCCCCCCGCCCCTGGCAGCGCTGGCTGTGGGGTGACATTGCACCCTTGCCCATCCCCGCCCCCTGGCAGCGCTGGCCGTCGGGCGGCATCATACCTGGCCCCCTGGCAGCGCTGGCCGTCGGGCGGCATCACACCTGGCCCCCTGGCAGCGCTGGCCGTCGGGCGGCATCGCACCTCGCCCCCCACCCTCCTGCCCCCTGGCAGCGCTGGCCGTGTGGAGCCCCTTTGGGTGGTCCGTGAAGCAGAAGGGTGAAGCTGCCCTGGGGAACGGCCTGTGTCAGCGGCCGCTGCAGCCTCAGTCCTGCGGGGAACCAGGGCTCAGTGCAGCCTTCGACCGCCGGGATCCCTGCGTGCTCCTGGCCCTGCCTCCAGCTGGCTGGGGTCTGGCACAGGCTGAGATAAGTGCTGTGCAGAAGCCAAGGACCCAGCTCTGCCACCCCTTGGTGCTGCCGCCCCTTGGGGCGCTGCCCAGCGGCCAGCCTCTTGCAGCGCTCCGGCCCTGCGCTGCCCACACAGACGCGGCAGGGTTGAAAGACTGGCCCGGTTCTGAATTCTACAGGCCTGTCTCCCAATGGCGCCGTAGCCTCCGTCCCCCACAGCTCTGGGTAGAATCTGGCCCCTCAGTGTAACTGCAGGAGGAGTAGAAAGGACTCCCTGTTTTGTTCCACCAGCCACGTTTCAGCCCTTTCCTCCTGTCCCAGGCTTGGCCCCCGACCGGCATCCTGGGGACCTGGTGGGTGGCTCAGTGGTGGAAAGGTCCCAGTGCCTCTGCAGATTGTTTGCCAGCGTCGCCTTTGTGTGGTTCTGCGTGTCTGTGAATTCAAGCCAGGGGTTTCTAACGGGGGGTGGTAAGAGGACACAGGAGTGCTGGTAAGAGATGGCCTGCAAGTCATGCCCTGTCATGGGGCAGGGGTCATAGCCCCGGATTCCAGGGGATTCGTGTAACAGCAGGACCCCGCTTGTTTGGTGCTGTCCATGCGGATAACGTCAGCCCCACCAGCTACCACAGCTAGTTAATCAAACGGGCTTGAGACCTGTCGGGGTGGAGAGCAGCCTGCTGTGTCTCTGCCAGCGACGACCATCTTCGAACCGCTCTGGCGGCTACTCTTCGTTCTCTGAACGCTTCCTTCTGGTGCTTTGCACTGTCGGGGCCTGGGGAGACTTGGGTTCCTCGCACAGGCGTGTCCAGGGGCCTACAGAAATAGCCTGTGTCCTCTTGGGTTCTGTTTCGATGTCTCCTGTTTCTCTGGGCAGGCTGGCGCTCAGGCGTGGCCAATTCAGAAGAGTTAGTTCATGGAATTCGTTGCCCCGAGAGATCGTTAATGCCAAGAACCCAGCCGGATTCCAGAGAGGATCGGACAGACTCAGATCCAGAGTTGTTACAACACACAGAAAACAAGCCCCAATGCTCCTGCTTCCTGAGCCGGCCTCTAAGTAATGGCAGTGAGGGAAAACTAACCATCCTAGGGGCCTTCTGCAGCGCTCCTGTCGCCTTGCTGTGAAGCAGCAGGCCCTGGCCACCGCAGGACAGGATGCCAGGCCAGATGGGCCGGGGTCTGAGCCAGGCTGGCAGTGGCCTTGGGGCAGAAGGTACAACTGCTTCCGTGGCGTGTCGCCAGCCACTTCTTGACATGGGCCTGGCGATGGGGGTTCCGGGTGTTTGAACTTGGGCGGTGAGGGGCAGAGGTTACTGACGTGGTGATGGGGGTCCGGGTGTTTGTACTGGGGTGGTGAGAGGCACAGGGTTAGTGTGGCGATGCGGGTCCAGGTACGATGATGGGGGTCTGGGTGTTTGAACTGGGGCGGTGAGGGGCACAGGTTTCTGACGTGGTGATGGGGGTCTAGGTGTTTGTACTGGGGTGGTGAGGGACAGAGATTACTGACGTGGTGATGGGGGTCTGGGTGTTTGAACTGGGGCGGTGAGGGGCAGAGGCTAGTTTCGCAATGATGGGGGTCCAGGTGTTTGAACTGGGGCGGTTGGGGGCACAGGTTACTGACACGGTGATGGGGGTCTGGGTGTTTGATCTTGGGTGGGTGGAGTGAAGGAATAGCAGGAATGGGGAGTTAGTGGGAGTGAAGGGACAGGGAAAGGCAGGCAGATCAGGGAGGATAGTCTTAGCTCATCGGCTGCCCCCCTGCCCCATGGAGGTAGAATGTCCAAGCTGAGTTTCATGGAGAACAAGGGAGTGAGTGGCTGCTCAGATTTTACCAGGGAGCTCCCGATGGGTAGAGGGGATCTTGCAGGCAGCATCTGAGTAGGGAGTGGTGCAGGCTGGGAACATGGTGAAGTGAAGGCCCAGGTCGTTGTTTTGAAGTATCTAGTTGGGCCAGGGCTAAATGTTGTGACGACTCTTCAAGGAATGGACAAGCTTCTGTTTGATCTATGGGGGAGCTTCATCTTAGAGAGGAACAAGCAGGTTAACTCATTGAGATGACAGGTAGACCCTACAGTTCGTCTCATAGAACCCAGCGTGGAGTGGCCAGCCTCTCTCGTGATGAGCTTTATAGATGTCCAGACAGCTTTGGGCAGCCTACACAGAGATGGACTTTGGAAAATTGACAGGCAATGGGATACCAGTAAAAGTAATTAGAATAATCCAGAATCAGTTATTTTTCTAATCCAGGGCATGTGATGTGGAGTGATGGCAGCACCATGCTAGACGTTGAGCAACGAATATCAAAAGCAGCAAACAACTTTCATAAACCTGAAAAGATTTGGAAGAGTAACTTGATTGACACTGGCTGAAAAACTCCCTAAGTGTCAGGGTGGTTAAGCAGTGGAATAAATTGCCTAGGGAGGTGGTGGAATCTCCCTCATTGGAGATTTTTGAGAGCAGGTTAGACAAACACCTGTCAGGGATGGTCTAGATAATACTTAATCCTGCCATGAGTGCCGGGGACTGGTCTCGTCCATCCTCCCCATGGAAGGAAAAGGTCCGGGTAGAGATCGTGGAAGTCAACGAATGGCTACGCAGGTGGTGTCGGAGAGAAGGCTTTGTATTCTTTGACCATGGGATGGTGTTCCAAGAAGGAGGAGTGCTAGGCAGAGACGGGCTCCACCTAACGAAGAGAGGGAAGAGCATCTTTGCGAGTAGGCTGGCTAACCTAGTGAGGAGGGCTTTAAACTAGGTTCACTGGGGGAAAGAGACTAAAGCCCTGAGGTAAGTGGGGACGTGGGATACCAGGAGGAAGCAGGAGCGTGTGAGAGGGCAGGGTTCCTGCCTCATACTGAGAAAGCAGAACAAACAGCAAGTTATCTCAAGTGCCTATACACAAATGCAAGAAGCCTGGGAAACAAGCAGGGAGAACTGGAAGTCCTGGCAAAGTCAAGGAATTATGATGTGATTGGAATAACAGAGACTTTGTGGGATAGCTCACATGACTGGAGTACTGTCATGGATGGGTATAAACTGTTCAGGAAGGACAGGCAGGGCAGAAAAGGTGGGGGAGTTGCACTGTATGTAAGGGAGCAGTATGACTGCTCAGAGCTCAAGTATGAAACTGCAGAAAAACCTGAGAGTCTCTGGATTAAGTTTAGAAGCATGAGCAACAAGGGTGATGTTGTGGTGGGAGTCTGCTATAGACCAACGGACCAGGGGGGCGAGGTGGACGAGGCTTTCTTCGGGCAACCAGCGGAAGTTACTAGATCGCAGGCCCTGGTTCTCATGGGAGACTTCAATCACCCTGATATCTGCTGGGAGAGCAATACAGCGGTGCACAGACAATCCAGGAAGTTTTTGGAAAATGTAGGGGACAATTTCCTGGTGCAGGTGCTGGAGGAACCAACTAGGGGCAGAGCTCTTCTTGACCTGCTGCTCACAAACCGGGAAGAATTAGTAGGGGAAGCAAAAGTGGATGGGAACCTGGGAGGCAGTGACCATGATATGGTCGAATTCAGGATCCTGACACAGGGAAGAAAGGAGAGCAGCAGAATACGGCCCCTGGACTTCAGAAAAGCAGACTTTGACTCCCTCAGGGAACTGATGGGCAAGATTCCCTGGGAGAATAACATGAGGGGGAAAGGAGTCCAGGAGAGCTGGCTGTATTTTAAAGAAGCCTTCTTGAGGTTACAGGGACAAACCATCCCGATGTGTAGAAAGAATAGTAAATATGGCAGGCGACCGGCTTGGCTTAACAGTGAAATCCTTGCTGATCTTGAACACAAAAAAGAAGCCTACAAGAAGTGGCAGATTGGACAAATGAGCAGGGAAGAGTATAAAAATATTGCTCGGGCATGCAGGAGTGAAATCAGGAAGGCCAAATCACACCTGGAGTTGCAGCTCGCAAGAGATGTGAAGAGTAACAAGAAGGGTTTCTTCAGGTATGTTAGCAACAAGAAAAAGGTCAGGGCAATTGTGGGCCCCTTACTGAATGAGGGAGGCAACCTAGTGACAGAGGATGTGGAAAAAGCTAATGTACTCAGTGCTTTTTTTGACTCTGTCTTCACGAACAAGGTCAGCTCCCAGACTACTGCACGGGGCAGCACAGCATGGGGAGGAGATGACCAGCCCTCTGTGAAGAAAGAAAGAAGAAAGAAGGACTATTTAGAAAAGAAAAGGAGTACTTGTGGCACCTTAGAGACTAACCAGTTTATTTGAGCATGAGCTTTCGTGAGCTACAGCTCACTTCATCGGATGCATACTGTGGAAACTGCAGCAGACTTTATATATACACAGAGAATATGAAACAATACCTCCTCCCACCCCACTGTCCTGCTGGTAATAGCTTATCTAAAGTGATCATCAGGTTAGGCCATTTCCAGCACAAATCCAGGTTTTCTCACCCTCCACCTCCCCCCACAAATTCACTCTCCTGCTGGTGATAGCCCATCCAAAGTGACAACTCTTTACACAATGTGCATGATAATCAAATTGGGCCATTTCCTGCACAAATCCAGGTTCTCTCACTCCCTCACCCCCCTCCAAAAACCCACCCCCATACACACACAAACTCACTCTCCTGCTGGTAATAGCTCATCCAAACTGACCACTCTCCAAGTTTAAATCCAAGTTAAACCAGAACATCTGGGGGGGGTGGGTAGGAAAAAACAAGAGGAAATAGGCTACCTTGCATAATGACTTAGCCACTCCCAGTCTCTATTTAAGCCTAAATTAATAGTATCCAATTTGCAAATGAATTCCAATTCAGCAGTTTCTCGCTGGAGTCTGGATTTGCAGTTTTTTTGTTTTAAGATAGCGACCTTCATGTCTGTGATTGCGTGACCAGAGAGATTGAAGTGTTCTCCGACTGGTTTATGAATGTTATAATTCTTGACATCTGATTTGTGTCCATTTATTCTTTTACGTAGAGACTGTCCAGTTTGACCAATGTACATGGCAGAGGGGCATTGCTGGCACATGATGGCATATATCACATTGGTGGATGTGCAGGTGAACGAGCCTCTGATAGTGTGGCTGATGTTATTAGGCCCAGTGATGGTGTCCCCTGAATAGATATGTGGGCACAGTTGGCAACGGGCTTTGTTGCAAGGATAGGTTCCTGGGTTAGTGGTTCTGTTGTGTGGTATGTGGTTGTTGGTGAGTATTTGCTTCAGGTTGCGGGGCTGTCTGTAGGCAAGGACTGGCCTGTCTCCAGAGTTGTCACTTTGGATGGGCTATCACCAGCAGGAGAGTGAATTTGTGTGTGGGGGTGGAGGGTGAGAAAACCTGGATTTGTGCTGGAAATGGCCTAACCTGATGATCACTTTAGATAAGCTATTACCAGCAGGACAGTGGGGTGGGAGGAGGTATTGTTTCATATTCTCTGTGTATATATAAAGTCTGCTGCAGTTTCCACAGTATGCATCCAATGAAGTGAGCTGTAGCTCACGAAAGCTCATGCTCAAATAAATTGGTTAGTCTCTAAGGTGCCACAAGTCCTCCTGTTCTTTTTGCGGATACAGACTAACACGGCTGTTACTCTGAAACCTGTCATTATTTAGAAAAGGTGGACGACTGGAAAAAGGCTAATGTAGTGCCCATATTTAAAAAAGGGAAGAAGGATTTGCAAGAACCTCTTTCCAATGGACACTAAAAACTCCCTGCAGGCATTTACTTTAGGACGTACTGATCTTCATTTCTGTTGTCCATTTCCAAGACTCTGCTCCATAAAGGAGGATAGACATGAGGCCAATATGAAAAATTTACATTTTTGTGTCATAGAATTGTAGGACTGGAAGGGACCTCGAGAGGTTACCTAGTCATAGAATCATAGAATATCAGGTTTGGAAGGGACCTCAGGAGGTCATCTAGTCCAATCCCCTGCTCAAAGCAGGACCAATCCCCAACTAAATCATCCCAGCCCGGGCTTTGTCAAGCCAGGCCTTAAAAACCTCAAAGGAAGATGATTCCACCACCTCCCTAGGTAACGCATTCCCTGTGCTTCACCACCCTCCTAGTGAAATAGTGTTTCCTAATATCCAACCTAAACCTCCCCCACTGCAACTTGAGACCATTACTCCCTGTTCTGTCGTCTGATACCACTGAGAACAGCCTAGATCCATCCTCTTTGGAACCCCCTTTCAGGTAGTTGAAAGCAGCTATCAAATCCCCCCTCATTCTTCTCTTCTGCAGACTAAACAATCCCAGTTCCCTCAGTCTCTCCTCATAACTCATGTGTTCCAGTCCCCTCATCATTTTTGTTGCCCTTCACTGGACTCTTTCCAATTTTTCCACATCCTTCTTATAGTGTGGGGCCCAAAACTTGACACAGTACTCCAGATGAGGCCTCACCGATGTTGAATAGAGGGGAACGATCACGTCCCTCGATCTGCTGGCAATGCCCCTACTTATACATCCCAAAATGCCATTGTTCTTCTTGTCAACAAGGGCACACTGTTGACTCATATCCAGCTTCTCGTCCACTGTCACCCCTAGGTCCTTTTCTGTAGAACTGCTGCCTAGCCATTCGTTCCCTAGTCTGTAGCGGTGCATTGGATTCTTCCATCCTAAGTGCAGGACTCTGCACTTGTCCTTGTTGAACCTCATCAGATTTCTTTTGGCCCAATCCTCTAATTTGTCTAGGTCCCTCTGTATCCTATCCCTACCCTCCAGCGTATCTACCACTCTTCCCAGTTTAGTGTCATCTGCAAACTTGCTGAGGGTGCAATCCAAGCCATCCTGCAGATCATTAATGAAGATATTGAACAAAACCGGCCCCAGGACCGACCCCTGGGGTACTCCACTTGATACCGGCTGCCAACTAGACATGGAGCCATTGATCACTACCCGTTGAGCCTGACAATCTAGCCAGTTTTCTATCCACCTTATAGTCCATTCGGCCAGCCCATACTTCTTTAACTTGCTGGCAAGAATACTGTGGGAGACTGTGCACTCGAATGACCTCACACAGGAAAATGATAAAAGACAAAAACATCCTATCACCGGTGGTGAACGTCTCACAATGCAATCGCTCGATATCTGTCTTATCAGCCCTCGTCCTCAAAGGAAACCAGCACAACTCTTTCAACAGACAAGCCTGGGAGTGTCAATTCATTGCTCTGCTAGACAGCAAAAATCGCAGACTGAACAGACACTGGATTTATGGCTCACTACAACAATCTGTAACCCACTAGCCCCCTTTTTTTTGGATGACTGCAGAGGTGTTAATGGGTCACCTCACCTAGCTAGAACATGTGCTAACTGTTCCCCTTGTTTCAGAGTAACAGCCGTGTCAGTCTGTATTCGCAAAAAGAAAAGGAGGACTTGTGGCACTTTAGAGACTAACCAATTTATTTGAGCATAAGCTTTCGTGAGCTACAGCTCACTTCATCGGATGCATTCAGTGGATGAAGTGAGCTGTAGCTCACGAAAGCTTATGCTCAAATAAATTGGTTAGTCTCTAGGGTGCCACAAGTCCTCCTTTTCTTTTTGCGAATACTAACAGACTAACACGGCTGCTACTCTGAAAGCTGTGTAGCTTAGAAGCTTGTCTCTTGCAGCAGCAGAAGCTGGCCCAGGAAAAGCTGTCTCTCTACAAGGGCTAATGTGATGATTTAACTGGGAATTGGTCCTGCTTCGAGCAGGGGGTTGGACTAGATGACCTTCAGGGGTCCCTTCCAACCCTGATATTCTATGATTCTATGATTCTATGATTCTAATATCCAGCAGGACTAGGGAGGGGGTATGGCTGCCCTGTATATAGCGTTTGTGAGACCATTGGAGGATGCTGTGTCCAGTTCTGGGGTTCACACTTCAAAAAAGAAACTGACCAATTGGAAAGGGTTCAGGAAAGAGCTGTGGGAGCGATGCCTTTTCGAGAGAGCCTGCAGGAGCGCGGTCTGTTTAACTAAGTGAAGTCTCAGGCATGTCTCGATCCCAGTCTACACATACATACGTGGGGAAGAGACTTGTGATAGTTGCTGGCTCTTTAATCTAGGAGGAAAAGGCCGAGTGAGATCCCGTGGCTGGATGCTGAAGCTGCCCGAAGTCCGGCTATAAGTAAGGTGCAGATTGCTGCGTTGGAACAGCTGATGTGGATTCTTCCTTGCTCAGAGTCTGGAAATCCAGCCTGGGAGTCTCTCTGGAGCAGACCCACCACAGAGCTCAGCCAGATGTGTGGGGCTGGGATGTGGAATCCCTTGGGTGGGGTCTCTGACCTCTTGCACGCAGGTCAAACTAGAGGATCTTTGTGGTCCCTTGTGGCCTTATCTAGGAACCGCACCCACATCTGCCGACATCTGGTCTGTGCAGCATGGTGCAGTCAAGTGCTGAAGCAGTGGAAAGGCCCTTGAACAGATACCAGCAGGGTGGGGGAAAGGCCGGGGCTTTCTCATTCTGTGTTCAGACCTGCCAAGTCCTTGGTCTGTATGAGACTGGAGCTGGCCTCCCTGGGCGGTGCTGGCACTTGCTGGTGACGGTCAGGTTTCTGGGCTCCGTACCATCCTGACCTCACTCAGCTGTCTGACGGTGCTGCTCTCCTGCTGCCGGCACCTGGAGTCGGGACTTCCTCCTGTGCCACACAGACACAGTCCACTTCTACTCCTTCTTTGAGCATCACTGCCACTTGTAAGGTTTGGGGTGTTGGTGGCACCCTGGGATCTGCCTTACCCTTTATTATTGGTACTGGGTGCTCCAGTCATGGGCCATGCGGTAGGCACTGGAGTGTGGATAAGTGCCAGGGCACAAGCAGGCTGCCTTGTGTGGGGGCGGGGGCAGATGATTGGGGCAGGTGCTGGAGTGTGGGGGCAGTCATCTGCACATGCGCGGGTCATAGTGACAAGGAGCCTTGTGGAAAGACAACTTCACTCTGCAGTCATCCCTACCATGGTCTCATAACATTGCCTCCCAGGCAGGGATCCTGGTCCAAAGGTGGGGTGGGGTAGCCCCATTACATAAGAACATAAGAACGGCCCTACTGGCCAAAGGTCAGACCAAAGGTCCATCTAGCCCAGTCTCCTGTCTTCCGACATCAGCCAGTGCCAGGTGCCCCAGAGGGAATGAACAGAACAGGGAATCATCCAGTGATCCATCCCCTGTCGCCCATTCCCAGCTTCTGGCAAACCGAGGCTAGGGACACCCAGAGCATGGGGTTGCATCCCTAACCACCCTGGCTAATAGCCAGTGATGGACCTATCCTCCAGGACCTTATCTAGTTTTTTTTTGAACCCTGCTGTAGTCTAGGTCTTCACAACATCCTCTGGCAAGGAGTTCCACAGGCTGACTGTGCATTGCGTGAAAAAATACTTCCTTGTGTTTGTTTTAAACCTGCTGCCTGTTAATTTCATTGGGTGACCCCTCGTTTTTGAGTTATGTGACAGGATAAATAACACTTCCCTATTCACTTTCTCCACACCAGCTGTGATTTTCTAGACCTCTGTCCTATCCCCCCGAGTCGTCCCTTTTCCAGGCTGAGCCACCCCGATCCATTCACTTTCTCTGGAGAGGGAAGCTGTTCCATCCCCCACCCGTGGTGGTTGCCCTTCTCTGCCCCATGTGCAGTTCTGATACGCACGTGCCCTGCTCCCAGGAGCGAGGCCCAGGGGCGAGGGGCCGGGAGTGGGCTCCATGGTCTCGGTGCGGCTGTGCCGGCTCGCCGTCGTGTGGCTCTGCTGCCATCTGGTGGCTGCTGCAGGCATGTCACTGTAACCACCCTGGGGGAGAGCAGGGGCGTGCACAGGAATACAAATTTGGCTGCTTTTGGAGGGGCACTTTCCTGAAAGTGGGGGCCAGGGCCCCCATCCCTTCTGCCCAAGGCCCTGCCCCTGCCCAAGCCAGAAGCTGGAGCAGGCCTGGCGCTGGGGACCCTCCACCTGCCTGTGGTGGAGGGACCGAGAGCAGCCCATGTACCTGTATCCTGGACCCCCAACCCAGGGAAGGTGGGGGGACCCAGGATCCCCACAGCTGTTACCCCGACCTGGCTCTGGCCAGGGGATGGGGCCTGGGAACCGCAGCCTGGCCGTGGTAAGAGCCTTGCGGCCAGGCAGCTGTAAGGCACCGTGGACCCTTCACCTGCCCTGGGCAGGGGGCCCAGGGGCGGGGACCTGGGCCGGGGGCTGCTCTCGGCCCTCCCATCCTGGACAGGTGGAGAGTCCGCTGCACGGCTCCCCGGCCAGGCTCCAGCCCCTGGCTTGGCTGGGGGTGCGGGGCCAGGGCCTCACGAGGGAAGAGGACGGGTGGGGGCCTGGTAATTATCCCATTGTACTCCGCACTGTTGGAGTCCTGTCCCCAGTTCTGGGCATCACACTTCAGGAAAGATGTGGACAAACTGGCGAGAGTCCAGAGGAGAGCAACCAAAACTTTCAAAAAGTGGAGGGCCATGGCCCCCCGTTCCAATGACGATGGGCACTTTCTGTGGCCCCCGTGGCTGGAGGAGCTGCGTCTGCCTCCCCCGCACCCTGGTGGCTGGAGGAGCTGCCTCTCTCCACTGTGGCTGTGGACCGAGTGCTGGCGGAGCTGGCATTCCCCGTCCCGGCCCCAGAGGACTTGTGTGCCCCCTGCTTGCCCCCCCTTGCGCGTGCCCGGGGGTGAGAGAGCTTGGCCCCCTTCACTGAGCAAAGTTCTTTCACCTCCCCACCTCGGGGAGCCTCCTGGAGAAGGCTGGACCTCAACTCCGTGTCCTCAGCCTGTTCTCAGCTGCTCTCCGGAGACTCCCTTCCTCTCCCCGTCCCATGGCCCCTGCAGCAACATCCGGCGTGTGTGTTGAGACACCGGCGGGCCAGGTGCCAGCATATGCCCACCCCGTGCCTCACGTGGCTACTGACACGCAGCTGGCAGGGGGCTAGGTCAGTGCGTGTTCACACGGCTGAAAGCAGGATTAGAGCTGTAGCCATGTGCTAGGTGTTTGGCTGACCCTTGTCACTCCCAGGGTCGTGGAGAGACCGGGGGGTGGGCGGGAGGTGATCTCTGTTCTTGGACCAGTTTCTCATCAGCACAGAGCGTCTTCACCAGATGCTCTGCAGCGCTGCAGGGTAGACGTGCCTTAGTGTTTAGACTCTGGCATGTCAGTTGCCGCCTGCATTAATCTCACTGATAACGCAGCGTTTGCATTGTGAGCCTCCCTACTGGTATCAATGCCCGGACAGGCAAGGACATGAGTTAGTGTGAAATGCTGGGTCCGGTCCTGCCTACAGGGATCGCCCATCGACACCAGACCGATGATTGTGGACAGCAGAGGGCAAGAAACATTTTTGCCCTCTCAAAGAGGAGACATGCCTGTGAATTCCTCTCACCTGCTGAGTGTGCAGCTCACAGTGCAAGGGGGAAGGGAATAAGAAGTGTATCACTATGCAGCTTGGACTCTCAAGGGCACGGTTTTCTAGGCATAAGCAAGAGACCCCCAGTGTTTTGCCTGAGTTAGCCCTAAGGGGGGACACAGAGCTTGCTTATTATAGATGCTCCTATTGCCTTTTGAAACCTAAGGTTGTAACTCATTTGTGTGTTTGTGTTTCCCTGCTTTAACCTTGTAAATAACTAGTTTCCTTTTCCTAGTTAATAAATCCTAATTAATCCTGGTTAATTAATCCTAATTATAAATCCTAGTTAGTTAACCCTAGTTAATAAATCTTCAGATCGTTTACTATGGGATTGGCTACAAGCGCTGTCTGTTGGGGAGATCGAAGGTGCAGCTGACCTGGGGAGGTGAGTGGCCCTTTGGGCCGGGGAGTGACTTGAATGTTGCTGTGATTTTTGGTGTAAGAGGCACCTCTCACAAAGGCAGGCTTGCGTAGGCGGCGAGGGAGGTGGGGTGCCCCGGGGACTGTCTGTGACTCCATGGTCAGGCTGTTACAGAGCCTGAGGAATTCACACTGCTGGGGAATCTACGTACTGTACAGAACTCACAGCCCGTGTGTGCTTTGTGCCCTGCCCTGAGGGTGGCACCGTGCTCTGGCCCCTGCGGGGCAGCTTGGCATGTTCACTGCTGTATGTTACCGCAGAGCCGGCCCTGCGCGAGCAGCCAGTGCTCTGTGCAGCAGCTTGGGCACGAGGGCCCTGCGAGGTGCTCAGGCAATCTGAACGAAGGGGCAGGTGTGCCCCTTGGGGTGCTGCCATCCTCCCTGCCCTCCATGCCCTCTCACCTTGCTGCATGTAGCTCTGTGTGTCGTGCCTGGTCCTGCCCTGGCAGCCAGCCCTGTGCTGCGGGCACTGCTCGGGCAGCCATCACAGCGCCCCAGGAGCACCCATGGTGACGCCAACAGTTCATCAGTGCCCCCAGGGCTCCCAAGGAGGGGGTGCCCTGGTGGTGAGCACAGGGCGGCACTCCAGGGCACGTGGTGAGCTGGCCTGTTCAGACAACGGGACAGCGGCCAGGGCAGAGTTCGGAGCCAGGAGTGCAGGCCACCGACGAGTGCGTGGGGCAGGGCCTGGGAAGGACGGAGGGGTCAGAGTGGGCAGTCAGCTGAAGAGGAGCTCCCCGGGCCGCGCTGAGGCCACGAGGCCAGTACGATCCAGGAACGTGTGTGCAGGAGCAGGCTGGGATTGGTACCTCGGCGCATGCAGGCAGCCAGCACAAACGGGAACAGCTGGCTCGGCGGTAGCCTGGTGGAAAAGGAATCGGAGAGTCTAGTGGATCACAAATGGAATATGACCCGGCGTGATGCAGCTGTAAAAATGGGTCCTGTCGTTCTGGGGCGTATTAACAGGCATGTCGTATGTACGAGACGGGAGGTCACTGTCCCGCTCTGCTCAGCCCTGGTGAGGCCCCAGCTGGACACTGTGTCCAGTTCTGGGTGCCACACTTCAGGAAAGATGTGGACAAACTGGAGAGAGTCCGGAGGAGAGTGACCAAACGATCGAAGGTTGTGACGGAGCGGGGCGTGGGGCGGATTGACCTGGGGGTGTCGCAGGGGAGTTTTACTGGGACTGTCTGCATTGGGGATGGGATGGCAGGGGGTAGCTTCACTGAGGGACGATACCTGAGCATGTAACCTGAGCCAGGAGGGGGGAGGCTGGGTGAGTTGGCTGGAGGGGGTTTTGAGTTGGGAGTGGACTGGGGAAACGGAGGGAACCCCAAGGCTGGGGTCTAAGCTCCCTGCCCTCCAGAAGGACCTGTCTGAGGGGTCCTGGCTGCACCCACAAGCTCTGTTTGGGACTGTGTTTGTCATCCAATAAACCTTCCATTTTACTGGCTGGCTGGCTGTCTAACTCCAAGGGTAGAGCAGGAGAGGGAGGACAGTGCAGTGGTCAGGGCCTGGCCTCGGCTTGGGAGACCAGGGCTCGATTCCTTGCTCTGCCAGACTCCCTATGTCACCTGGGACAAGTCACTTGGTCCCTCCCTGCCTCAGTTCCTCATTGGTGCCATGGGGATACTGACCCTGCCCGGCCACATGTGGCAGGGTTGGGGCCGAGCTGATGTGCGGGTGTAGCCAGGGCGGCACAGGGGTGTAGCTGGGCCAGTGTGAGGCTGTAGTCAGTGGCGGTGCGGGGACAGAGACGTGGAAAGCTCGGAGATCTGCTGGTGAAAAGCGCTGGGTGGGAAAGGGGAGTTGTTACTGATAAGCACCTGGATGGGGCTGGGGGAGCTGTGGAACCCCCATGGCTGGGGGTTTCTGAGAATGGATTGGACAAGCCCCTGTAAGGGAGGGTGTCGGTAACAGTCGGCCCTGCCTCAGCACAGGGGGCTGGACTTGGTGAGCTCTTGAGGTCCTTTCCAGCCTGACAGCGTGTGATCCCGTGGCTTGGGAGAGCTGTGCTGGAGCGCTGTGTTGGGGCTGGGCTCACATTTCAAAGAAGGTGCTGAATAAGGGGAGAGGGTGCAGAACAGAGCCCCAGAAATGATCTGAGGGCTGGAGCCCAGCGGGAAGAGCCACTCAGCCCCTGGAGGGGTGACTCGGTTTGCGTGCATGTGTACCGTCCTGTGGACACCAGTTGGGGAGCAGGTAGCTGAGAGAGGCCGGACAGAACCGACAGCAGGACGTTAAAACCCAGCTAGCTCAGGAGGAGCTGGGCCCAAACTTCCAAATGAGGGATCAACCCGTGGGAGGAGCAAACCCCAGGGCAGCAATGGGGTCTCTGTACTTGGCTGTCTCCAGATGCTTGGAAGATGCTTGGCCAAACACCAGTTATTGGCTCAGTCCAGGCTGAGTGGGTGAGATTCCCTCCCCTGTGCGGTGCAGGAGCTCAGACGAGATGATTGAAGGGCCCCTTCGGGTCCTGGACTCTGGGCGTCTGTGGGAGAGGGTGGCCAAGGCAGCCAGCACCCCTGCCCCTGATTTCTCCAGGCTGCAGTCACTGACTCATGCCCACCCCGGCTCGCCTGCCCTCACGTCTCCAACACCCACGGCTCCTCACAGTACCGCCGAGCCCGGCCGAGGGTGCTGGGGTGTTACCTGGCTGGGCAGGAGACGGGGATCCTAGTCATGGGTACTTGGGGGGCGGGATTGCACCCTACTGTTTAAATGGAGGTTCATGCCCCCCCCCACTTGTGAGAACCCCCCTTGGCCTCTGACTGGAGCGGGGGGGTAACAGCAGAGCACTTCCCTTGGCCACGTTTGCAGTCCCTGGTGTGCCCCTGGGTCCAAGCAGCCGGAGGGGACGTGTAAAGGAGGAGCAGCGTGCGGGGGGCAGGGGGGAGGAAACCCAGCTGTTCAGATTGCAGGTCCCCGTGCTGGCAGCTGTGCCGGGGGCCCCCGGGGGCGGGAGTGCCGGCTCTGTGCCCTGCTCCTCCCTGGGTTCAGGGCAGGCTGGCCTGTGGCTCTGGGGAGGAACCGCTGAGGCAGCCGGGGAGCTGTGCTGGTGCTGAGGGGAGGGAAGGGGGCGGTGGCGGTCGCCGGGCCAGTGCTCTCTGGCCTCCTGCCCTCTGCTCCCTTGGCAGCGGCTGGGCTGGGTGCAGGGCCAGGGCCGCTGGCCAGGGGAGGTCTGCGTGTGCAGCGCCTGGGGCCCGTCCCAAGGGCCTGGCTCCCGTTCCAGGGCAGGCTCCACCGCCGGAGTTTGCGGCACGCCGGCCGGGGGCCAGGTCTGGGCATGCAGGCGCAGAGGGAGCGGAGGAGCGGAGAGCGAAGGTGCACGGAGCCGGTGCACGGAGCCGCCGGGGTGCCGGGGCGGCTGGCAGTCCGCACTGCCCGGGCCGGGCCGGGGCGCCTCTGGGGCATGGGGCGGGCGGAGCCCAGCAGCTGACCATGGCTGAGGGCTGGCCGTGGAGCTCCCGGCCCCGGGCTGCATGCCCCCGCAGGGCCGTGAGCATGTGCGAGTCGCTGGACCTGCAGGGCGACCCGGCGGTGCAGGCTGCCCTCACGGCTGCCCAGCAGCAGAAGAGACGGCCCAAGAGCCTGTGCTCGGTGGGCAATGGTCTCGGCCCTGCTGCCCTGCTGCCCCCCGCGCCCCCCGCCAGAGCCCGCAGCGGCTTGCTGGACTTCTTCAGGCTGCGGCCTCCCCGCCGACGGGAGGAGCGGGGCCTGCCTCTCCCGCTGCCCCCAGGGGGGGCCCACGGGGCAGATGGGGCGCAGCGCCCACGCCCAGCCAGCATGACCTGCCTGCCCTCGGGGCGGCAGCCGCCCACGCCCGAGGCCTCGGGCTTCCTGCGGGGCAGCTCCCTGTGGGGCAGCGGGCGCTGGGATCTCTTCCGGGGCAGTGGCCGCAGCAGCCCCGGCCCCAGGAGGAACTTCAGCTCCCTGCGCAAGAGCTTCAGCTTCCGCCTGCGGCGGGGCCAGGAGCTGCGGCGCTCGGCGTCGGGGGGGCTGCTGCGCCCCCCGCGCCTCCGCACCAAGAGCGAGGGCGACGCCAGCTCCCTGCACACCTGCCCCAGCCAGCGGGACCTGCTGTACCCGGAGCTGGGGCGAGCGGGCGCGAAGCCGAGCTCCGGCCCCGGCCAGGCTGGCAGCCTCTGGAAACTCCTCACCAGCCGCTTCCGCAGGCGGGGACCGGGGCAGAGCCGCCCCCCAAGGCGCCAGGCCGCCCCGTGTGGCCGTGGGGGGCAGCCCGCTGCGAGCATTGGGTAAGTGCCGCCCAGCTCCGGTGCCGCGAGGAGGAGCCTGGGCTGCTGGGGAAGGGCCGGTGGGCTGGGCAGCCGGAGAGAGCTGCCCCGGTGGGAGTGTGGGGCTGGGGGAGAGGAGGCACTGAAAGCCCCGGGCCGTGGGGCAGTGGAGGGGAGAACCTGCCCCAGTGAGAGCTGTGGGGCTCGGGGGTGGTGAGAGCCTGCCCCAGTGAGGTTGGTATGGGGGGGCAGTGGAAACCTGTCCCAGGCCCTGGGCTGGGGGCAGGCAGTGAGAGCCTGCCCCAGAGAGAGCCCTGGCCTGTGGGGCTGGGGGAGGGGCGGTGAGAGCCTGCCCCAGAGAGAGCCCCGGGCTGTGGGGTTGGTATGGGGGGGGGATGGCGGTGAGAGCCTGCCCCAGTGAGGGCGCCCCAGGCCATGGTCACGGTTGCTGGGGGGTGACCCATTTGGGCCCTTTTCTGCACTGGGGCTGAAGTGCTGGTTCCTGTAGCCCTGGGTGAGAGCGGGGGAGGGATGTTGTATGGGGGGGACCCGGATCCCACCTCCCAAGGGGAGTCTGGGGCGCTGTCGTGCCAGGTGCTGCACGAACAGCGGTTCACGGGTCCCCTGGGCGCTCTCCAGGGAGAGGTGCCCCACCACCCCGAGTGGCTCAGCAGCAGCGGGCAGGGCCAGGTAGCTGTGGTGAGAGCGGGGGGCAGGGGCTGGGAGCAGGGGGCGAAGGGCAAGGAGCACAGGGCCGGAGGGTGGCCCCCGGTGGGGGTCTCTGGCTTGTGCGCCAGTTGGAGGGCTCTGCCAGGTCTGGCCACGCACGGTGAACGAGGTTCCTGGGCAGGGCCCAGCCTGGGCCTGGGCCTGGGCCTGGGCCTGGGGCTGACGCAGCCGGCCTGTCTCAGAGCTTCCTTCCCTGAGCCCTGTGCGCTTGAGCAGAGCAGGAGCCGCCCTGGGCATCTCCCTGACCGGGTCTGCTCTGGCGCCCTCCCTGGCGGCGGCTGGCTCAGCCCCAGGCCCCCGCTGGGCACAGCTGTGGCAGGGCAGTGCCGTGGGCATGGGTGGACGAGGCCGTTCTCGTGGCCTGCTTTTCCCTGGCCTGTTCTACGTGAGTCAGACTGGACGGCCCCGGGTCCCTTCTGGCCGGGCAATCCTGACTCCCACTTGTCGCTAGTGGGGCCCTGGCAATGTACGGCCACAAGGTCTGCCTGGACAGAAGCAGGTGCTGCCGCTCGCCGTCTGTCCCACAGCTCGCGCTGCCTTGGGCCTGCCCCTTCCTCAGAGCCTAGGGCTCCTCTGGCCTGCTGGAGCCATGGCACGGAGCAGCCCTGGTGCTGAACCTGCCCAAGGTGGCTCTGACCCGGGTTTGGGCGAGAGGGTGGCAGTGGCCTGCAGCCTCGCGTGTGCCCAGCCCGGAGCGGTGGGTGGAAGGGGTGCCCTGGCTGGGGTGGCGCTGGGCTAGGCAGAGAACAGTGGCTGCAGGGTGGTGCATGCTGGCAGGTGAGCAGAGTCAGGGGGTCGGGCTGCTATCACAGATGGGTCCCCAGTGGGTCAGGGCACCACTCTCGCCAGGTGCCTGCTCAGACCCAGGGCTCCTCTGGTTTCCATCCTGCTCTTGGCTCAGAGCGATTGTGAAAGCATAGCTGCTCTCTCCTGGAGGCGGTTGACGGGGACTAGCAGGGGGGCCTTGGGCCATTTCTATTCCCTACGGCCTGGGCTCCCCAGAGGAGCCAGCTCTGGGTCTGGGAAGCTTCACAAGAGGGAGTGGGCTAGAGATGCCGAGCTGGGTGAGCAGTGAAGGGACGGCAGAAGGGCCCTAGACAAATTAGAGGATTGGGCCAAAAGAAATCTGATGAGGTTCAACAAGGACAAGTGCAGAGCCCTGCACTTAGGACGGAAGAATCCCATGCACCGCTACAGACTAGGGACCGAATGGCTCGGCAGTAGTTCTGCAGAAAAGGACTTAGCGGTTACAGTGGACGAGAAGCTGGATATGAGTCAACAGTGTGCCCTTGTTGCCAAGAAGGCCAATGGCATTTTGGGATGTATAAGTAGGGGGATTGCCAGCAGATCGAGGGACGTGATCGTTCCCCTCTATTCAACATTGGTGAGGCCTCATTTGGAGTACTGTGTCCAGTTTTGGGCCCCACACTACAAGAAGGATATGGAAAAATTGGAGAGAGTCCAGCGAAGGACAACAAAAATGATTAGGGGACTGGGACACATGACTTATGAGGAGAGGCTGAGGGAACTGGGATTGTTTAGTCTGCGGAAGAGAAGAGTGAGGGGGGATTTGATAGCTGCTTTCAACTACCTGAAAGGGGGTTCCAAAGAGGATGGATCTAGACTGTTCTCAGTGGTAGCAGATGACAGAACAAGGAGTAATGGTCTCAAGTTGCAGTGGGGGAGGTTTAGGTTGGATGTTAGAAAAAACCTTTTGACTCGGAGGGTGGTGAAACACTGGAATGCGTTACCTAGGGAGGTGGTGGAATCTCCTTCCTTAGAAGTTTTTAAGATCAGGCTTGACAAAGCCCTGGCTGGGATGATGATTTAATTGGGGATTGGTCCTGCTTTGAGCAGGGGGTTGGACTAGATGACCTCCTGAGGTCCCTTCCAACCCTGATATTCTGTGATTCTATGATTCTAAGGGCTGGGTCAGGCAGTGCACTGGGGCTCTTATCCAGGGGGGTGCCCCTGCTATTACTGCAGGATGGATGCAAAGGGCTGCGCCTGGTGCATACGCCATCAGCCTCTGTGCTTCTCTCACCTTCCAGGGGAGGGGCTGGCTGTGCTTTATCGGCACAGACGAGCCCCAGTTCCCTGATGGTGCAGAAAGGATGGAACTTGATCAAGTCTCCGGGCTCCCTGAGCCTGCATGCTGCCTCCTGGCATGTCCCCTGGCTGGAGCTGGTGGGTGCAGAGCTCAGTGCTGCTGGACTCTGAAGCAGGAGGTTCCCAGGCTGCAGGGAGGCAGCGTTCATGACTTAGGAATGTGGGTGCGTCCCAAACAGAGGAGGGTTTGGCCCCTTACCTTGCAGCGGGGGACCTGTTCCTACTTGCCAGCCGCCCCATGCAGGAGCTGCCTCCCAAGCACGGCTGCGGCTTGGGCCAGAGAGTGTGACTAGGGAGCCGTCTGCAGCACCGAGGAACAGAGGATGAAGGAGGGCGATAGAATTAAGGCCAGTCAGTGTGGGTTTGTGGGAAGTAGCCTGTCAAAAAAACCCAGAGCTCTCTCGGTTAATGAGATCACCCCTTTGGTTGGTAAAGGTGTCGGCACAAAGACTTAGATGTCTGTAAGGCACTTGTGTTAGTCCCACGTGACATCTGGATTAAGTAGTGGAGAACGATATAAAATTAACCTGGCACACGTTCGATGGATTAAAAACTGGCTAGCGGCTGGCTCTCACAGTGTCGCTGCGAGTCATCCCGCAGCGGGTCTGTTTCTAGGGGGTCCCTTCGCCGGTTAACGTTTTTATCAGTGACCTGGAAGAAAACATTAAATCCCCACTGAAAGTTTGCAGCTGACACACAGCCTGGGGAGGGGTAAATAAGGAAGAGGACAGGCACTGACAGAGGGATCATCGGGATCACTTGGTAAACCGGGCACGAGTAGCAATATGCGTTTGAATACAGGCAAATGTCAAGTCATACCTCTAGGAATAAAGGCTGTAGGCCCCACTTGCAGGATGGGGGACTCTATCCTGGGAATCAGACTCTGAAAAGGACTTGGGGGTCTTGGGGGCAGATAATCAGCTGAACACGAGCTTCCAGTGCGATGCTGTGGCTAGGGGCTAATGCAGTCCTGGGGAGTCTCGGAGCAGAGAGGTGATTTTTACCTCTTCTTGGCACTGGTGCGACGGCTGCTGGACTCCTGCGTCAGCACTTCCAGAAGGCTGTTGATAAATTGCAGCAGGTTCAGAGAAGAGGCCCTGAGGATGGTGACAGTGACAGACTCACGGAGCTCCGTCTGTTTCGCTTAAGGAGGAGAAGGTGAAGGCCCACTTCATCACAGTGGGTAAGTACCGACGTGGGGACCCGAAAGTCGGACAGAATGTCAGACAGAGCTGGGCCCTGCATGCTGGCAGAATGAATAGACTCCTAGTTCTGAGGCTGGAAGGTCTAGGCTGACCTCCTGTGTGGCCCATAGGACTCCCCAGGATAATTCCTGTTGGAACTGGAGCTTCGCTTTACAAGGCATCCAGTCTTGATTTAAACATTGCCAGTAACGGGGAAACCACCACAATCCTTGGTTAGCTGTGGAGAGCTGCCTGCTGTGACTCGCATGGGAGCACCAACCTCAGGGCAGGCTGGCAAGGAGCAGTGCACAAACCCGCCTTGGCTGTGAGTTCTGTACTTTGCGAGTGTGAACTCCACAGGGACTACAGCAGCCTGACCATGGAGTCACCGACAGTCACCTTGGTGTCCGGTCTGCTGCACTGCCCAGCAGAGCTTGCCTGCGATAGATGGAAGGGTCACAGCAATAGTCAGGTTTCAGAGGAGTAGCTGGGTTAGTCTGTGTCAGTAAAAACAATGAGGAGTCCTTGTGGCACTTTAGAGACCGGCATCTGATGAAGTGGGTTATATCCCATGAAAGCTTACGCCCTGTAGTGAGGCGGTGTGGCACCCCGCCGCCCCAGAGAGGGACAAGCCCATCCGGGTACCGGAGTGGGCGGAGCCAGGGAGCTCTGAGCCCGCCCCATAGCAGGTCAGGCGGCAACCCGGAAGTATAAAAGCTCGCACTCAGAGCTCACTGAGGGCCCAGCCACCGGGGAGGCCAGACACCTCCAGCCTGGCCCGTGACTGGGAAGCCCCCGCAGCCCAAGGTGCATGCCAGGAGTCGGTGGGCCTGCCCTTCGCCTGCTACCCGGAGGAATTGCCAGGCCTGCCGCTCGCCTGGTACCCTGGTCCCCCAAGAGGGGGAATCGGGGAGCAGCCCGGGGGTAGCCGACCCGAGTCTGGCTACAGCACTGTCAGAGCCCGTGTCAGTGTGTTGGGGCCGGGATCCCCACTGACCCAGCAGCGGGTCATTTGCTGCTGCTAGGGCCCCGGGCTGGGATGCAGCGGAGTGGGAGGGCCTGCGTCCCCCCTGCCACCCAACTCGGCCGTCTCCCCCTCCGCCAGGTCCTTTAGGGCCTGGGCCTGCTGCTATTGAACTGTTTGCTCAGCCCCTGCCGGAGGGCTGGAGCTACTGACTTGCTTGCCCCGCCCTGACCCAGGGCCCGGGCCTATTTCTGTACACTGTTTGCTAGTGCTTGGCCCCTGCCGGAGCTCCTGACCTATCGTTGCCCCGCCCTGACCCAGGGCCCGGGCTTACAGTGCTTGTTTCAGCTGCCACAGGGGCTGCCTAGGGAGACTCCCACGCCCGGACTAATGTCCCCAAACGTTATCTGTCTGTCGTGAGCCAGTGCGGCTCCCGCCGCCCCGGAGAGGGTCGAGCCCCAGCTAGCCGCATTACATGCCCAAATAAATTTGTTGGTCCCCAAGGTGCCACAAGGACTCCTCATTGTTTTTAGCAATATTCAGGTCACTCCCAGGCCGAAAGGGCCATGTCAGTTGTGCCTTAGCTCTTACATCAAAAAGACAAGGCAAACCTGTAATAAACTAGCTACAGACGTGTTAACTAGGAAAAGGAAACGAGTTATTTATGAGGTTAAAGCAGGTGAACAAACACACACACGCACACGCACATGTTTCAGTCTTAAGTTTCAAAAAGTAATAGAAGCTTCTAGATCAGCAAGCTGTGTGCGACCTTTAGGGCTAACCAAGGCTGAGCACTGGGGATCCCTTGTTTATGCCTGGAACGCCCCCCTTCCCCCCATAATCTGTACACCACAGAGATCCAGGGGGTTTTATTCCCCTCCTCCCATGTGCTCTGAGCTGCAAACTCAGCTGACCGGAGGAGTCCCCTTGCACCACTCGTCCTCGTGGGAATGTGAGGAGGACGTAATGCCTCTGCTGGAGAGCAGTTCTGCACGCTAGGTTAACGTCTCCTGTTTGGTGTTGTACACTGTCACGGAGGCTCACAGTACAGCCGCTCAGATATCACCTCACGACATGCGGTGCGGCTGTTTTAAGGGAGATTGATGCCGGCAGCAGTTTACAAGCATTCCATACAGTCTGACCACTAGCCCCGTTCTGTGATTCTCTTCTAACAATGGTAACACCCAGGTGAGCCAGCCTGAGCCCAGCTAGGTATCTGTCAGTGTTCAGTGAGACACAGGGTCCTTGGCGGGAGCTGGTACCTGGTCTGCCAGCGTCACAAGTTGTTCCAGTGGTTAATTATCAGCACTGTCCAAAGATGTACACTTTCTTTCCAGTCTGAATTTGGCTAGCTTCAGCTTCCAGCCACTGGATCGGGTTAGACCTTACTCTGCTAGACTGAAGAGCCCATTGCCAGACATTTGTTCCGCATGTAGGTAGCGGTAAACTGCAATCAGGTCACCCATAACTTTTGCTTTGTTCAGCTAGAGAGAGTGAGCTCTTTGAGCCTATCGTAAGGCAGGTTTTCCAATCCTTTAATCATTCTCTTGGCTGTTCTCTAAACTCTCTGCAATTTATCCACATCCCTCTTGCACTGTGGACAGCAGAACTGGACACCGTATCCCAGCAGCGTCGCACCAGTGTTAGGTACAAAGGTAAAAGAACCTCTCTGCTCCTCCTCGAGATCCTTGTTCTTACCTCCTAGGATGGCATTAGCCCATTTGGCCACAGTGTCGCATGGGGGCTACTCTTGTTTAGCTGATTATCTACCATGATCCCCATGTCCTTTTCAGGGCCCCTGATTCCCAGCCTAGAGTCCCCCATTCTGTAAGCATGGCCAACATTCTTTGTTCCTGGTTGTATTATTTTATATCTGTCGAGATTGAAATGCATATTGTCCAGTTGCTCCTGGTTTACCAAGTGATCGAGATCACTCTTTGGTCTGTAACCTGTCCTCTTCATCATTTACCACTCCTCCAGTCTTTGCCTAAAGACTTGGGTCAGTGATGACAAACATGTTAAACAACAGGGCCAAGAACTGCTTCCTGTGGAACCCCACTCGAAATACTGCCAATCGATGATGATTCCCTGTTCACAGTTACATTTTGAGACCTGGTGGGGGAGGTGATATCTTTTATTGGACCAACTTCTGCTGGTGAGAGAGACCAGCTTTCAAGATTACCCAGAGCTCTTCTTCAGGTCCGTGTAGGTTTGAAAGCTCGTCTCTCCCCAACAGAAGTTGGTCCAGTAAAAGACATCACCTCCTCCACTTGGTTGCTCCAATATTCTGGGATCAACTCAGCTAAAACAACCTTACCTGTGACATTTTGAGACTTGTCAGTCAGTCATCTTTTAATCCATTGGATGGGCACCAGGTTAATTCTTAATTTGTTCTAGTTTCTTGAAGTGTTATGCGGGATCAAGTCAAATGCCTTCTAGAAGTCCAAGTCTATTACATCAATGCTATTATCTTTATCGGTCAAACTCGTAATCTCATTAAAAGAAGATAACTGGTTAGTTTGACAGGCTCCATTTTTCATAAACTGGTGTTGATTGGCATTAATTACATTACCCTCCTTTAGTCCTTTATTGATTGAGTCCCAGATCAGCCACTCCATTATTTTGCCCAGGATCAGTGCAGACTGATAGATCTGTAATTACCTGGGTCATCCCATTTTCCCTTTTTAAATATTGGCACGTCAGTAGCTTTCTTGTAATCCTCTGGAACTTCCCCAGTGTTCCAAGACTTAATGAAAATCAACATTAATGGTCCAGCGAGCCCCTGAGACAGCTCTTTTAAAACTCTTGGGTGCAAGTTATCTGGACCTATTGATTTAAAAATGATTAACTTTAGTAGCTGCTGTTTAACATCCTCCTGTAGTATTGTCATCGTTGTCATCACCTTGATATGATTACATCCTCTGTTTTGCCCCAAATACAGAACAGAAATATGTATTGAACACTTCTGCCTTTTCTGCATTATTGATAATTCTACCATTTCCATCTAGTAATGGACCATTGTTAGGGTTCTTTTTGTTCGTAATATACTGAAAAAACACCTTCTGCTGGCCAGAGATTCCTGCTTGTAGCCTTTTGCTTTCCTTATCACTTTCTACAAGTCTGATCTTCTGATTTATATTCATTAATATACGCTTCCCCCTGTTTCCGTTTGTTATCTGTTGTTTTTTATTTTTTGTTGCTGTGACGCAGCAGGGAGTGGGGTGGATTTGACCTGGGGATGTTGCAGGGGAGTTTCATCGGGGATGGGAGACTTCCCTTGAGGGACGATACCTGAGCCTGTAACCTGAGCCAGGAGGGGGGTTGGGGCCAGGTGACACCTTCTGCCCGGGAAACTGGACAAAGGCTGGAGGAGGAGCTGGAGGGAGACTGGGTGAGATGGCTGGAGGGGTTTCCAGTTTTGGCGAGTTGGCTGGGGAAGAGGAGGGAGCCCCAAGACTGGGATCTAATCTCCCTGCCCCCCAGAAGGGCCTGACTAAGGGATCCTGTTTATGCCTGCAAGATCTGGTTTGAACTGTGTTCCTGTCGTCTCTAATAAACCTTCTGTTCTACTGGCTGGCTGAGAGTCACGGTGAATCGCAGGAAGTGGGGGTGAAGGGCCCTGACTCCCCCTCATGCCGTGACAATTGCCTGTTGCTTCCCTTCTGAACTGGGTTGTTATTTTAGCTAGTGCAGCTTTCCTTTCCGATTGTGGACTTTTGGCTTTTAGGGCATCTAGCAAAGTGTTCTTAAATAAATAATTCCAAATGATCATTTTTATTTTCAGTTTGAATTCTTCCTCCAAGGTGCCGTGGCTGATCATTGTTTTCAGTTTTGTGAAACTGGCCTTCTGAAAGCCCCAAGTATATAGATTGGAATATACTTATAGATCTACAATTACCTGGGTTGTCCCATGTATATTACTGGTCTGGACTTTAGTTTGTTTGCACATAACAAACGTGATTAAGAACCATTCACTTTTAGTTCTGTGACCAATTGCTTGCTATCTGTCAGAATAGGTGCAATATAGAACCCCCATGATGGATCTCACCCTTTTTGAGTTGGGACCTTCAGGAAGCTTAGCTGTGTGAAATGGAAGAATTTGCTGGGGATAGAGTGCTTTCCACAGCTAAGGGGAAGTGGCTGGGAGAAGAGGAAGATTTTTTACCTTACGTACAGTGAAATCATGAAACCCTCCCATGCACCATCTCTTACACATGTCGCACTGGCCTGCCAAGGGAAACGTTAACATTAGCCGAAGAGCATCGAGTAGGAGAAGGGAGGTGTGGTGCCTTTCACATACAGCATTAGGAGAGACCATTACGATGTCTGGTGCTGTGTCCACACTTCAGAAGAGATGCGAACAAATTGGAGAGGGGTCGGAGAAGAATCACAAGAATGATCTGAGGTCTGGGAAACCTGCCTTCGAGTGAGAACCTGAAGGAGCTCAATCGACCTGGTTTTGCGAGAGAAGGTTAAAGGTGACTGGGCCATGGTGTATAAAGCCTACCTAGGGAGGAGATGGCTGAGAGCAGATGTCTCTCTAGCTGGGCATAGAAAGGCAGCACGAGAGCCGGTGGCACGACAGTTTCAGGCTCCGATTTTTGGTAGTGAGGGTAACTCACCATTGGAGCGGATTGAAGTGGGGATTTCCTGTGATGTTCCCAGGAAGGACATGCATGGCAGAGACCCACCTGGCCAGGGATCGCTGGTTACAAATTCGCTCTCGGGGCAGCGCAGAAGACAGCAGGTGTGCATGTGAGCTACCGGTGCCGTCTGGCTGGTGTGGCAGGGTCCTTAAAGAACGGGCTGACACTGACCCATATCAACAAATGCCAAAGTTGAAGAGCGGGGTGTGTTCTGGAGACACACCGCTGAGGTGCCTGGCTTCGCAGCATGCCTGACTCACTGGACCGCTCTGTGATCCTGGCACCAAGGTGGGAATTCTCCTCCCTTCTGGCTCACCTGGCAGCGCCCAGTTGCCGCTTCTGTGGGTGGCCCTTGGAGTGGTGAGGGGAGCTTGGTGCAGCTTCCAGGAGGAGGGTGTAGTTGTCCCCAGGAAGCAAGTCCCCAGCCCCATGCGGCAACACAATGAAACATCTGCTGCATCCCCTGGTGCGTTGCTGCTCCCAGCCCTTACGTGGAAGCGGAGTCCTGCCTGGGGAGCGGTGTCCTGCTGCCCCTCCCCGCGGTGCCCGGCTCCCCCGACGCTCTGGTGTCCTGCTGCCCCTCCCCGCGGTGCCCGGCTCCCCCGACGCTCTGGTGTCCTGCTGCCCCTCCCCGCGGTGCCCGGCTCCCCCGACGCTCTGGTGTCCTGCTGCCCCTCCCCGGGGAGACCGGCTCCCCCGACGCTCTGGTGTCCTGCTGCCCCTCCCCGGGGAGACCGGCTCCCCCGACGCTCTGGTGTCCTGCTGCCCCTCCCCGGGGAGACCGGCTCCCCCGACGCTCTGGTGTCCTGCTGCCCCTCCCCGGGGAGACCGGCTCCCCTGACGCTCTGGTGTCCTGCTGCCCCTCCCCGGGGAGACCGGCTCCCCCGACGCTCTGGTGTCCTGCTGCCCCTCCCCGGGGAGACCGGCTCCCCGACGCTCTGGTGTCCTGCTGCCCCTCCCCGGGGAGACCGGCTCCCCTGACGCTCTGGTGTCCTGCTGCCCCTCCCCGGGGAGACCGGCTCCCCCGACGCTCTGGTGTCCTGCTGCCCCTCCCCGCGGTGCCCGGCTCCCCTGACGCTCTGGTGTCCTGCTGCCCCTCCCTGGGGAGCCCGGCTCCCCCGACGCTCTGGTGTCCTGCTGCCCCTCCCCGGGGAGACCGGCTCCCCCGACGCTCTGGTGTCCTGCTGCCCCTCCCCGGGGAGACCGGCTCCCCCGACGCTCTGGTGTCCTGCTGCCCCTCCCCGCGGTGCCCGGCTCCCCCGACGCTCTGGTGTCCTGCTGCCCCTCCCCGCGGTGCCCGGCTCCCCCGACGCTCTGGTGTCCTGCTGCCCCTCCCCGGGGAGACCGGCTCCCCCGACGCTCTGGTGTCCTGCTGCCCCTCCCCGGGGAGACCGGCTCCCCCGACGCTCTGGTGTCCTGCTGCCCCTCCCCGGGGAGACCGGCTCCCCCGACGCTCTGGTGTCCTGCTGCCCCTCCCCGGGGAGACTGGCTCCCCCGACGCTCTGGTGTCCTGCTGCCCCTCCCCGGGGAGACCGGCTCCCCCGACGCTCTGGTGTCCTGCTGCCCCTCCCCGGGGAGCCCGGCTCCCCCGACGCTCTGGTGTCCTGCTGCCCCTCCCCGGGGAGACCGGCTCCCCCGACGCTCTGGTGTCCTGCTGCCCCTCCCCGCGGTGCCCGGCTCCCCTGACGCTCTGGTGTCCTGCTGCCCCTCCCCGCGGTGCCCGGCTCCCCCGACGCTCTGGTGTCCTGCTGCCCCTCCCTGGGGAGCCCGGCTCCCCCGACGCTCTGGTGTCCTGCTGCCCCTCCCTGGGGAGCCCGGCTCCCCCGACGCTCTGGTGTCCTGCTGCCCCTCCCCATGGTGCCGGGGAGCCGGGCTCCCTGGGCACTTAGCTCCTGTGGAGCTGGGCTCGGTTGGCGCTCTGTGGACATAGCAGGTTTGGTCAGCCTCTGGCCTAGTTTCAGGGATGGGATTTCAGTGCCCGGCGGTTCAATGTGCTGATGAGTCACTGAGGGACTCCAGAGTTAGGTAATTATTAAGTGCCCTCCTTTGGCAGGGCTGTCAGTCCGGGTCTGCGTGGGGAGGAGCGGTCTGCACGCGGCAATTGGCCGTCTGAGCAGCACCTGCTGCCACTGCGAGCTGCAGGAAGGTCGCCAGCCCGGGGAGCAGTCTGGGCCCTGTGGCCTGCATCCTCCTCTCCCCGACCCCCACTCCCGCGTGGTGAGTAGCTGCACAGAGCTTCCAGACAGAGCTCGGGGGCCTGTTGTGCATTGTAGAGGCAGAAGGGACCGTCTGGTGTCCTGCGCACATGGGCCAGAGCCTTCTGTTGGGTTCATTTCAGTGGAATACTGGGGCCCGAAGTCTCATGTTACCGTGCCCCTGACCCTGTCCAGCACTGACCAGTGAAATGGTTCAGGGCTTGGAGTGCTGAGACCTTGGCATGCCTGGCCCCATGGCCCCAGTCTCCCTTAAAAATCTGTGTAACCGGCTCGTGAAGACACAGAAAAGGCAGGGAAAAGCTGCAGCCGTTGAACTGTAGAACATGGAGTGAGGCATGCGTGGAGCCACGTCCTACGTTGCCTTTCCCGGGAGCTGCGAAGGAGCTCTCTCTCCCTGTCTGATGGTCGTTAGGATGATGTTAAAGATGGCGGTAACTGTCCCTCTGGGGGAGAAAAGCTGGGCTGGGCTGCTGCTGGTAAAGCCCAGTCCTGCTTCCTTTAAGCCAAACACTCACAGAAGGGGGCAGGAAGGAACAGCAAAGAGAAAATGCGGCGTTTGTCTCTGGTGCCGACTGTTGCTTGCTGCCTTGCTGCTGGAGCAGACCCAGCACGGCTGGACATGCCGCTCTGACCCCTGGGAGCCTGTGTCCGTATCGGCCCTTGTTGGGCATGGCTTTCAGCTCCCTCTGGTCACAGGGACAGCAGTGCTGCAGAAGAGACGACATTGGCCAGCGAAGCCAGATTATTACACAGAAGGCAAAACGAGAGGGCCAGGAAGGAGAAGAAATACGGGTGGGGGGAACGGCTGTGGGGCGGGAACCCACGTCTCACACGGTGTTTGGGATTTAGCTACAGCCGGTGGAGGTCACACTGTCACCGGGGTCCCTCTCTCTGGCCTGGTCTGGTCAGAATGTCTCCCAGGGTCTGGACAGGGAAGGCCTGGGTCCTGGGTGACAGTGGGGGTGGCAGTCCTGGGCGAAGCTGGCTCCTTTCACTCCACCGTCTCAGCCATTTGGACTCCCCTTCCTGCCCTGCCCAGCAGAATCTCCTTCTGAAGGTGCCACCAGGGGATGATGGTGGAACAGCCCAGCCCTCATTAGTTCATTCTCTCGTTAGGTCTGACTTCGAACCCACCCACTGCGCTCCGTTAACTTTGGGTTCCATTCTCCTGGGTTTACCAGCTCTGATCTTAGCACAGCCCTTGGGTGGGAGCAAAGCGTTCATCGTGTCTGATTTCCCGACTTTTCTCAGCACTGTTGGGTGACGGCGGAGTTGGACTTTTGTTCCGGAGTGCAGACCTCTGCCCAGAGCCCCCACTGCAGTGGAGGCCATTCCTTTTCCTTCCTCGGACGCCACGCCCACCAGCCAGCTATCCTGCGGCTGCGCTAGAGTGGCTCTTTGGAAAGAGACATCTGGTTCTGATTTACAGGGATCAAGGGATGGCGACTCCATCAGGGCTCAGGTCAGTTACCCAGGGGTGGGTTAGCCTCGCCGTTACACATTGGCACCTTGTTTCAAGTTTGAACTTTGCTACCTACAAATTCCAGCTGTTGGATCTTGTTCCATCTTTGCCTGCTGGAGAAAAGAGCCCTCCACCATCAGAGAGCTGCTCTGAACCGTCGCTGTGAGAAGCGAGATTCCCAGCTTGTGCGACCTACAGGTTTGGTTTCTAGACCTTACATTTGGCTGTAATACAATGCATGTGGTTCAAGGGAGGCCATATTCCCGGGCTGGGAGGATCAAAGAGGATAAGAGCAGGTTTCATGGGCAGGTCATAGGTCTCTTTCCTTCTAGGTTCTCGAGATGCTGGATGCCTGGGGCAGAAACAGTCAAACTCCTCTCCCCCCCCTCCCCCCCGGCTTCCAGTTTTGTATAAATAATGGAAAAGTGAAGGGAAACGGAAAAACAAAGAAAAATCCCATTAATAATAAACATCAAATTCATCCAGTTCGTCCAGTTGTGAGGTGAATCAAACAAATTACTATCCCGAATGATTCCTACCCTGACCCTGGTGACCGTCCATTGAGGTGTCAGCCCCAAAACTGGGCTTTGTGCCAGGGAAGTTTAAACGGGGTCCAGACGGGGAGCAAACTAAACCCCAAGCGCAGGTGTTGTGTTGCAGTTTCCGTGCCAGTCATGAGCTGCTTGCCCGCAGTTCAGTGGCTAGGAGACGCGTGTGCTGCTCTCAGAATAGCCCAATGCGTGGCTAACGGAACTGGTTACCTTGAACTCGCACATGGTTCTAGATGGAGGTAGCTGCGTCCTTGGGCGTACACAGCCAGCCAGCCCCAGCCCCTCGAGAGACGTACGGGCTGCCTTGGGGTGGTGGTTCGACCTGGGGCTGTTCTGGGCGTCTTGAGCGCGCTCGCCCCCGCATTGCCAGTGAGCATCAGTGGCATTAACAGCAACAAGCTCGAGGCCGCTGAGCTAGCAGGGCCCCCTCTGCCGAGGAAAACCAAACTAAAACCAAAAAGCTGAGCCTTCTGCAGGATGGTTGTGGTGACTTCCGGACAGATTAGCCGGTGAACTGCCTGGCTCAGCTGATCCCCAGCGATGGACTGAGTGACTGACTGGGCTTGATAGTGGCCAGTCTTCAGATCCTGCTGATCTCTGCAAAGAGCTGCAGGTGTCGCTGGCCCGGTTGTGCGGGAGGGAACGCAGACCTCAGTGGTGCCAGAGTTCAGGCTTCTAGGCATGGGCTTGGTTTGTCCTGCCTCGTGTAGCTCCTCCTGTGGCCAGTGGAAGCAAGGCCCTGACAGCCCAGTCAGGTTAGATTAGATGGTTTGTGCAGACAAAGATCCGCTCCTTGCCATCTGGCAAGTCCCACCAATAGTGGGAGGTGCAGACACGCTGAGTCAGGTGATCTTGCAAAGTTGACGCCAGCGTCTCCTGGTCGCAAGGGCTCGCAGCTTGTGCCATTTGGAGTCACCAAAATGAGCAAACCATGTCAAGCTAGTGTGAAGCTGGAGCTGAAATCATAAAAACCAGTTACCTGGCCATGCAGACAGAAAAGTGGTGCTTCCCTTTTCCCTGCCTCCCCGGCAGCTTAGCTGTGAATGGGATATTTTTTTAATGACACTTTTTTTTTAAACACCCAAAATGTGGGTGAAAGGTTAGAGTCTAACTCTGTTTGAGCAAAAGGGCTTTCCCCTGGAAGAAAAGTAGAGTGTGTGTGTGTGTGTGTGTGTGTGTGCTATATATATATAAAAAACAGGGTAAACGGGATAGGCTTGCCAGCCCTTCGGCCTGAGAAAAATAATGGAGCAGCTGAGACAGGACTTGATTAATGAAACACGAACAAAGGGTAATGTCATTAATGCCAATCAGCATCTTGTCAAACAAAACAGAGCTCCCTTTCTGAGTAGTTTCCATTTAACACAGCACAGTACTGTACTTGCTTTTGGTGTCTCTCTCTGCTGCTGCCTGATTGCGTACTTCCGGTTCCAAGTGAGGGCTGGGGTTGGCCGGTCAGTTCGTAACTCTGAGGTTCTAGTGCAGTTCTTGGCCCCATGCATTTTTTGTCAGTGACTTGGGAGAAAACTCAAATCGTCACTGATAAAGTTTGCGGATGACCCACAGATTGGGGGAGTGGTAAATAGTGAAGAGGACAGGGCAGAGCACTGACCCAGGGTGATCTGGATCGCTTAGTAAGTTGGGTGCAAACAAACAATGTGCATCTTGACACTGCTAAATGTAAACACACAGGTCCAAGAGCAAAGAATGCAGACCACCCTTACAGGCTGGGGGCTCTATCCTGGAAAGCAGCGACTCAGGAGAAGAGTTGCAGGTGGTGATGGATAATCAGCTGAACACGAGATCCCAGTGTGTTGCTGTGGCCAAAAGGGCTAATGCGATCCTTGCGTGCATAACCAGGGGAATCTCGAGTAGGAGCAGAGAGGTTCTTTTACCTCTTTCTTTGGCACTGTGCGACCGTTGCTGGAATCCTGTGTCCAGTTCTGGTGCCAACCATTCAAGAAGGATGTTGATAAATTGGAGAGGGTTCAGAGAAGAGCCACAAAGAGGGTTAAAGGATTACAAAACCTGCCTTACGGTGATTGATCTCCTAGAGTCTATCTGTTTACCTTAACACAGAGAAAGTTAGGGGTGATTTGATCACAGTTTATAACTGCCTAACATGGCAAACAAGTCTTTGATAATGGGTTCTTCGATCTAGCAGACAAATATATAGCACAATCCAATGGCTGGAAGTTGAAGTTAGACAAACAGAGGCTGGAAATAACCTGAACATTTTTGTACCGTGAGGCTAATTAACCATTTGGGACAATTTCCCAAGGGTTGTGGTGGATTTTCCATCACTGGCAGGTTTTCAATTGTGCTGGGCTATTTCTCTGCAAGGTCCACTCTGATTCAAACAGGAAGGAATTCAGGGAAGTCCTATGTCCTGTGTTACCCAGGAAGTCAGACAAGATGTTCACAGAATCACGTTTGGTTTTAGAATATCTGAACCTATGTAAAACCACATTTGGAGTTCAGTTGTTAGTAAGGCTTTCACTACGGGTGCTGCGTAATGGAAGCTAGGTGAGGCTAAGCCTCCCAAACCTTGCACAGCCCTGCGGAAGTGGGGGGAGTGGCAGATTACCTTACAGGGTTTGTGCCCCAATTTGGGGCCCCTGGAAAAATCTCCCCCCACCACAGTCCTGGGGCTGGAGGAGCTGTTGCTCCTAGCCCCGGAGCTTTTCCAGTCTCGGGGCGCTGGGGGGGAAAGGGAAGGAGTGGGGAGTGGGGGCGGAACAGGGTCGGGGCTGTAGGAGAAGGGGCGAAACAGGGGAGGGGTTCCAGGCTTAGAGCTCTGGCCAGGGAGAAGGAGAAAGACCTGAGTGGATCAGGCAATCACAGGATGATTGTGAGCCACCGATGAGATGCAGCAGTGGGTTTTTTTAAGCAGCTTTGATTCTTGGATGCATCAGGCAAGGTATGTCCAGTCGAGACAGGGAGGTAGGAATGCCGTTGCACAAGGCGCTGGTAAGACCTCCGCTGGAATGCTTTGTGCAGTTCTGGTCACTTGTGCTCAAGAAAGAGGGATCCAAAGTGGAACAGGTGCAGTGAAGGGCAGCTAGGCTAATCTCTGATTGGAGGGGTGGTCTCTGGAGAGGAGACTGGCTTGTTTAGCCCAGCACAACAAAGGCTCACAGGATCCAGTTGCCCTAGAAATACGTCAGGGTAAATGCCAGGGAGGGAGAAGAGCTAGTGAAGTTAAAGGACAGTGTTGGCACAAGAACAAATGGGGACGAACTGGCTGGGAGTAAATTGAGGCAGGAAATGAGAAGCGGGTTTCTAACCTTGGAGGAGGGAGGTCCTGGACCAGCCTCCCAAGAGGAGCAGTGGGCGCAAACGAGCTCACTAGCTTAAAGACAGAGCGTGGTGAGTTTTGTGATGGGAATGATGTGATGGGGTGACGGCTGGCAGCAGGGGACTGGAATCGAAGACCCAGGAGGTCCATTCCGGCCCTTGTGTGATGGCTGCTGAAAGGTGGGACCCAGAGTGACTTAAAGGGACCTGATTCGGGATGTGAGCCTGGGACGTCAGACGTGTCCTTCATCCCCCCACAATGGGCTGGCTCAGGCTGGTCACTGGGAGACTTGGCCGCGACACAGCTCCGGTTTCATCCTCCCATGCCTGTGGGCTTCGCTTGGACCCGTGGAGAGATTTGTGAGCTGAAAAGCAGCCCAGCTTGCTCATGCACTAATGGGCTCAGGCACCCCGGTGAGCACTCAGGCATGCTAGCAAGCAGCGGTGCAGGGGAGTGCTTATGTTCTCTAGACTGGGCATGGGTGCACCAGTGAGTGCTCAATTGCAGTAGTGGGCCGGGCGCACTGGTGCGGGTGCACTGGTGAGTGCTCGTGCACGCTGGTGCGTGTGGGTGCAGTGGTGCGTGTGCAGCAGTGAGCCCTTACGCGTGCAGTGGCACGGGTGCACTGGTGAGCGCTTGTGCATGCTAGTGAGCACAGGTGAGCGTGCACACGCTAAAAACAGGATAGTCCCTTTACAAATGCTCCCTTCCCCCCAGTACCTTTGTTTCCTGCAGCCCTTAGCACCGGGGCTGCTGCACTAGATGTTTAAGGAGCAGCTGTGCAGCCAAGGTCAGGTCATGCCTCAGCCTCGGTCCATCTGCCCAGCTCAGGGGAAGGGAAGGTGCTGCGGCAAAAGGTCCATGGTGGGCCAGGCAGAAGGGGCAGGGCAGCCTCTACCTCCTGCGACAGGAGCTCCCCTTCTCAGGGACCCTAAATCCCGTCTCCCCCCAAGCGCTAAGGGCCCCAGCTGAGCTCAGTCAGCCTTAGCAGCAAGATTAGGCCATGACGGGGGTGCAGACAGCTGTGTCATGGCAGCTGTTGGCTCAAAGCACTGGCCAGCAGCCACAGCGGGCCTGGACGGTCCAGCCTGCCTGCCCCAGGGGCGGCGATGGGGGCAGAGGCCACTGCGGCTGCCCACCCAGGTTGTTGCATTCAATTTCCATTGTTTGAAAGGGATAGAAAAATGGCTCCCATGCTGGGTCCTGCTGAGCTTCCCAGCTAGCCGGGCCCCTGCCGTACAGCTCTCGGCAGAACAGCTCCGTGCTCCTGACGGGGCTGGTGGGAGGCAGCCTTGTGAGGCCTGGCCTAGGACACAGGAGACCTGGGTTCTCTTCCCAGTTCTGCCCTGGCAGGGGGGACCTCGGGCGAGACCCTTTGCCTCGCGGTGACTCAGTTTCCCCATCTGTAAGATGTGGTGAGTGACACTGACCTCCTTTGTGAAAGGCTTTGAGCTCTCCTGCTGCACTAGGTAAGGACTGGCTGTCACTGTTCATTGGTGGAAACCGGCCTGGCTGGGCAGCCGAGGCGCAGCTTGAGACCCCAGGGGTGGGTTTCCTGCGTTCCCAGACCAGGCCCCTTTGCTGCTGTTGCACCATTGCCATGGGGTGCGTGCCTGCCACGCTGCCCCCCTGCATGTACAGGAGACCGAGGCTTGCCCGGGGGGCTGGACCAGAAACCCTTCTGTTGCTGGCATGTCCTGGATTAGGCCTGCTGGCGCTTTCCTGCTCTGCTGGGGCTCAGCGTCCCGTGTGCGGGGTGGCTGAGGGGTGAAGCATCTGCCGGGGCCTGGACCCACAGCTGCTTGACTTGCACAACTGGTTTGGGCGGCTCTGTTGTGAGCTTGTTGGGTGGGTTTTTGTTTTTTTTTATGGAACGTTTCATGAATTTGCGTGTCATCCTTGTCGGGTGGCTCTTCGGCAGGGGAGGAGCCCCAGGTGCCAGAGAACTGGGCTGGTGGGGGCCATTGGATCCCGCTCCGCAGGGCTGGGGGTGCGGGTGCTGTTCTCTGCGTGGGGAGAAGGCGGCAGGCGCAGGGAGGCTGTCTAGCCCGTAGGCGTAGAGGGGCTAGGGTAGGCGGCGGGGGTGCAGGGAAGGCAGCAGCCCCATGGGGAATGGGAGGAGGGCCTGGGCTGAGTGCTGCGGACCTGGCCAGCCGCTTCCTGGGGTGCTGGGTGCTGCATGGGCAGTACCAGCCCCTCCCCTCCGGAGCTGGCCCAGGCTGGGGAAGGGACAGGGCGAGGCAGCCCCTGGGCCGGCTCTGACGTTGGGTGGGGCTTAACGAGGGGGGTAGCCGAACAGGGGGCAGGGCGGCTGGACAGAGCCTGAGGTGAACAGACTGGCGGGGCTGGAGGGAATGGCCAGTCAGCGAGCAGGAGAAAGTCCTGCCCACAGTCCTGCTGACGCAGCTCTGGCTGCATCTTCCCTCCCCGGGCCACCCCCCAACCTGCCTCTTCCCCTGGGCCAATCCCCCCCCACCTGCCTCTTCCCCCACCATTGTGTCCCTTCACCTCTGCCATCACGGCTCCGGGTGTGTTCCCCCGCCGCCCGGGGTCACCAGCTGTCCCGATTTTGTGGGACAGTGGCAGTATTCGGGGCTTTGGCTCATATCAGCATCTCTTGCCCCGTCCCTGCAGCTCACACCTGCCGTCTGGTCGCCCTGCCCACGGCTCCCACTGGTTTTCCTGCCCAGCGCTGCCGTCCCTGCTGTGGCTGTTCTCTGCCTGTTCCTGCCCCCTTCGCTTTCTCCCGCCCCAAGGGGCCGGCTCCTCCCTGGAATTTCCTTCTCCCTCCAGCCCATGAGGCTGGGGAAAGGGGGTGCTGCATGGTCCTAGTGCCCCTGGAGGTCACCCCTGCTCAGTTCTGGTCTATGGGGTGCTCCCAGTGCAGACCCGGGACCTACGGAGGCTGCCTCGGTGGCTGCTGGTCTCAGTCACTGCCCTGTGCTGCCCCCTCCATCAGCGAGCGGCCTCTCTGACCCTGGGCGTTGCAGTTCCCTCCCCTCCATGTGTGGGTGGGAGCCCACGGCATCCCTGCGGGCAGGGCAGGGTAGGGACTCTGGGAGCTGAGGACTCCTTTCCCCAGCCAGGGGCTGACGGTCTCTTCTCTCTTTTCTGCAGATTCGTTTGTGAACAGCCAGGAATGGACCCTGAGCCGCTCGGTGCCTGAGCTCAAAGTGGTGAGTGCTTGGCCCAGCCTGCTCCGCCTGCAGAGCCCCTCGGAGGGCCTGTGGCTGGGTGGGTGCATGCTTGTGAGCAGTGGGAGGGAGACCCCCATGCTCTGCGGGAGGTGGGGCAGGGCTGCCATGTGCATGTCCCCTTGGATGGTGTCGTGGGTGCAGGGGCTGGGCGCTCTGGAACCCTGGGAATGAAGCCAGAGGGGGCCTCTGGCTGTGGGACCGCCCCCGGGGCGCGCTCTCACCAGGGCAAGCCCCCTCCTCCTGGGTCTCACCTCGGAGCATTCAGCCCCCTGTTCACACCAAGAGTGCCCTGCAGCGAGTAGGGGACACCTGGGGAGCCTCACACGCCCCCAAAGGGCCCTGCCAGCACTGGCTCCCAGCCAGCGTGGGACACAGACGGGTTATTAGTCGTGGGGAACCCAGCACAGAACAAAGCTTGTCAGCACAGGGAGCAGGAACGTTCAGCCAGGTCCATCTTGGAGGAGGGGATCCGGAGCCCTGGGCTCTCCCCCTGAGTCCCAAACCAGGAGACTGACCAGCTTCCAGCCACCCGGCCTCAGGCATACCCAGCTGCCTCTACTCCAGCCTTTGTGTCTTTCCCGGACAAACTGGTCACCTGGTCTCCACCTCTCTCTTTGTTCTCTGACTCATGGCAGGGGGGCCCGTCCATCAGTTGCCAGGATACAGAGTGTTGGCCCTGGGGTTCTCTGGCAGTCACGCCTGCCCTCTAGGGAGTCTCTGCAGCGATCACACACCCTTATCCCACCACCTACAGACTTGTGTAACACACAAGGTAAACTGAGGCATGCACAGTATTCATACCAAACATTAAGAAAACTCCCATTTTGTCACAGACAGGAAAGGCTGCTGGGCTGGGGTTGGGTCCTTAGATGTGAAAGCCCCAGGGACCATTCTGCCCATCCCATACAGCCTCCTGCAGAGCCCAGGGTCTCCTTCAGCCCTGCCCAGCCCATCTGCGGGAGGTAAAGCAGGTGTGTTAGAGAGACTCCCGGTCTGGATTCACCCTGCGAGATAGAGTCTCTGTCCCCCTTCGCCCCGGTCAGCTGTTCCATTGTTTGTCTCCATTCAGCCCCCATCTGTTCCTGGTGCCCTGTGATGTGGTGATAGGTGAGGCTCCCGCAGTGCCTGGGGGAAACCAAGCTCCTCTCCCTTCCCCTCTGCCTTACTGTTGGCTTCTCCATCCCCCACCCCCCATGTGCAGCCTCGCACTGTTCAGGGCCCTCACGTCTGTGGCCCTGGGCATGGCAGCAGTGTCAAGGTACCTGGATTTACCTCCCGCTGATGGTGTATCTCACACCTGGCCTTAGGATTCGGGACCTGGCCTGGGAGTTGTGGGGGACAGATTCAATTCTGTACTCTGCCACAGACTCTCTGTGTGACCTTGGGCAGGTCTTTTTGTTCCTGTGAGCCTGAGCCCCATCCGTTCGAGCCTTTTCTGTACACTTCGCTGGGTGTGCAGCATGGCCAGGCTGTGCTCAGAGCGGGAGCCAGCTCTCCCTGTGCATTGCACCGGCAAAGAGCTCCTGGCATGGCTAGGTCCTGCCCAGTCTCCCAGGGGCCCTCAGTGGCTGCCCTTTCACCAGCACCGCACCTGGCTGGCGCTGGAGCTGCGTCTGACAGCGACACCTCCGCATGCCTGGGAAGTGTTCTCTGTCTGCATAGAACTTCAGGGATTTTAAGTCTGGAAAACCTGCCCTGTAGTGAGAGACTGGAGAAACTCATTCTGCTTAGCTTAGCAAAGAAACAGTTCACAGCCCAGAAGTGCCTAAGTGGGGAGGAGATTTGATCTCCCAGACGGAGGCAGAACACGAGCCAGTGGCTGGAAGTTGATGTCGGCAAAGTTCAAATGGGAAATAAGCAGTTTTTTTCCCAGCAAGGATAACTCCCCATTGGAACAGCTGGCTGTCACGGAGTCCCCGGGCGATGCTCTGGAATTGCTCCCTACGAAGCCAGTCAGGACTCTGGGGAAGTCTCCTTTCTGTGAGCAGCCTGTCTGCAGGACACACAGCTCACCCGGCTTCCCCCTTCCTGGGTCTGACCTTGGAGCATTCAGCCTCCTCTGCCCCTCCGTGCGCTTCCCCCAGCGAATCTGCCCAAGTGGGGTCCTGGGGAAGCCAGGGGGTCCTGCCCCCCAACTCCGCCGTCAGACATGACTCTCAGCCAGCCAGTAAAATGGAAGGTTTATTAGATGACAGGAACACGGTCTAACACAGAGCTTGTAGGTACAGAGAACAGGACCCCTCAGCCGGGTCCATTTTGGGGGGCAGTGAGCCAGACAACCACGTCTGCACGTCACTCCTCGTCCCCAGCCAGCCCCAAACTCAAACTCTCTCCAGCCCCTCCTCCTCTGGGCTTTGTCCCTTTCCAGGGCCAGGAGGTCACCTGATTCCTTTGTTCTCCAACCCTTTAGCTCTCACCTTGCAGGGGGAAAGGGCCAGGCCATCAGTTGCCAGGAAACAGGGTGTCGGCCATTCTCTGTGTCCAGACCCCTGCACACACCTGCCCTCTAGGGCTCTGCATCGATCATACACCCTTATCCCACCCCCTAGAGACTTAAGAGCTGCCTAGGGGAAACTGAGGCACCCCCACACTATTCAGAGGAAACATTAAGAACAGTCCCACTTCGTCACACTGGCCTGGGCATGGGATGGGTGTGACGGGTTCCTCCTGGGGCACCACCTGGAACTGGGGTACCGCTGAGCCCCCTGACGCACCAGCCTGGGCTCTCTTTCACACTGTACTGCTGTGGCAAACGACAAAGCCCTCCAGCCTGCATGTTCACCAGCACACACACAGGTAGGGACACACCCAGCTGCAGTTATATGCAGGCTCTCTGACCAGCCCGTGCATAGGAAGGCTACAGTTAAGGCAAGTCCCAGCTCCCCAGGCACTCACCCCCTCTGGAGTATAAACCCAGAATTATACTGTCTTGCACTGCACAGGGAACTGTACAGTGAAAGCTCATAACATTCGCCCCCTCCCTCAATGTGGAGAGGAATATGCAACAGCCGTCTGCCCCTGTGTAATGATTCCCACACACTGGTTTAGATAAAGCAAAAACAAGTTTATTAACTACAAAAGATAGATTTTAAGTGAGTATAAGGGTAGCAAAGAGATCAAAGCAGATTACCAAGTGTGACGAAGTGGGAATGTTGTTAATGTTTTCTCTGAACACTGTGTGGGTGCCTCAGTTTTCCCTATGCAGTTCTTAAGTATCTAGGTGGTGGGATCAGGGGGTGTGATTGTGGCAGAGCTCTAGGGGGCCAGTGGGATTCTGCACAAAGAATGGCCGACACCCTGTCTCCTGGCAACTGATGGCCTGGGCCCCTCCTCTGCAAGGTGCCAACTGAAGGGGTTGGAGAACAGAGAGATCAGGTGGCCTCCTGGCCCGGGAAAGAGACAAAGGTGAGAGGAGGGGCTGGAGAGTTTCAGTTTTGGAGCTGGCTGGGGAAATGGAGGGAGGCTCAGATGGGGCTCTGACCTCCCTGCCCCCAAGACGGACCTGACTGAGGGGTCCTGTTCTCTGTACCTACAAGCTCTGTTTTGGACCATGTTCCTGTCGTCTAATAAACCTTCAGTGTTACTGGCTGGCTGAGAGTCATGTCTGACTGCGGAGTTGGGGGACAGGACCCTCTGGCTTCCCCAGGATCCCCGCCTGTGCGGACTCACGGTGGGAAGTGCACGGTGTGGACGGGGATGCTGAATGCTCTGAGGTCAGCCCCAGGAAGGTGGAAGTTGTGCAAGCTTCTTGCCCTGGGGAGAGGAGGCATCTCCAGAGTCCTGACTGGCTTCGTAGGGAGAAGTTCCAGAGCATCGCCCAGGGACTCCGTGACAACTGGTGGCACAGGTGGGATGCATTGCACCCTGTGAATGGTGCTTCTTGCAGTAAGTGATTGGGGAGCAGTAAAACAAAGGGGGAGTAACGAGGACCAGGTGTGCTGAAGGCTCAGAGAGGGGCTGTTTCAGGGGGTGAAGGAGCTACGCTTAACCCCTGGGAGAGTGTGACCAGCAAAAAGGACTATTGCAGTGATGGGTTCCCCCTGGAGACTGCGGTGAGCTGTTCCAGGGACGAAGGAGTCTACTGCTCGACCCTGGCAAAGAGGTGGTGACCTCGAGAAGGGCTGGCACCCTAGGGGTTCTCCCTGGAAACCGTGGGAAGCTGAGAGCATACAGGCCTGTGAGTCCACAACACCTTGGGAAGAGCGGAGTGATGGCCTGTCACCGTCTCCTTAAGAAGGACATTGTAACCCTGTGCAAGAAGAGAGGGTTGAGCATTGGAAAGTTCACCAAAGCACAGTTAATCGTGCAGCTGGAGGAGGATGACCGCTCTAAGGAACAGACTCCTGACCCCAAATGGGGCTATAGCAGGATCTGGGAGCAGCTGGAGTGGTAGCCAGGCATCCCCAAGACTCCTGTCCCCGACCAGACAGGTCTTCAGGATGGGGTTCCCCATCTGGGGATCGGAGATGGATGGAGCTGAGTGCGAGAGAGCAAGAGGACTGTGAGAGACAGCGAGAGCCCGAGAAAGCTGCAGAAGCAGCAGCAGCATGAACTGGCGGTGGGGGAGCAGAGAGGCCTAGGGGACCTCCCTGGGGTGAGTGGGGATAGACCCGGGGGGCCAGTTCCGCAGGGAACCTTGAGACTAAATTGCTGCCCCTGGTTAAGGAGGGGTGGCATGTGGATGCCCACTTCACTGCCTTTGAGCAGGCTGGAGATTTGAACCAGGGGGACCCTGCGGAAAAGCCCCGGTATCTAGCTCCCTTGCTGGGTCCCAAGGCCATAGACTCTGTCAGCCAGATGGGTGGGGAGGTGGACGGGCTCCCATAGGAGCGTCCCACTCCTGACGCCAACCTATATGTTTGTGTGGAGTCTCCTGGGCTCAGGCCCCTCGGACCCCCAGTGGGAGTGGGAGGTGATGGTCAATGGGGAGACATTCCTGGGGTGGTGAGACCCTGGGACAGAGTGAACTGTTGTCAGACCCCAGGTGGTGCAACCCCACCATATGCTGGGGGGCTGTGTGACCTGGGTGAAGGTCCCAGGGATGAAGCCCCTCGCCCTGCCTATGGCCCGGATCCCTGTGCAGACCCAGGAGGGGTCAGGCTGGCTGGTTGTTGGGGTTCTCCAGGATATCAGCTGTGAGTGCTGTTGGGGGACGACTATATCTCTTTGGGACAGGATCCAGGCCCTGCTCCTGTAATGGCTGAGGATTTGAATTTGAATCCAGGGAACCAATTTGCTAAGATGGAAATGGTCAGTGAAAATGCAAATGACCTGGCTGGCAGTGGGGAGGAGCTGCTAAGCTCAGGATACCCACCTGTCTGTAAGCAGCCCCCTGGGGCCGAGTGGGATGGAGAGATGCTCCCCACCCCCCTGCACACCAGAGAGGGGGCTCACGCTGGCTCTGATGCAGTGAGGAAAGCAGTGAGCTTGCTGCCTACCCCCACTGGGACAGCAAGGGCAGCGCTGAGCAAGGGGGGGATATAAGACCCCAGCTGAAGGGGGAGACACAGGCAGTGCAGGACGGCCGCCAACCAGTTTTGCCTGGTCCAGAGGCGCTGCTGGGAAGTGATCCCACGCAGGGAGCGAGCGACCAGGGACAGGGCTCAGCGGGGCTGTGACCCCAGGCCCAGCCCGTGAGAGGGAGCAGGTCCCACTCCCTCCTCCAGCAGCTGAATTCCAGACCGAGCTGCAGAAGGATCCCTCCTTGGAGGAGCTGAGGGAACGTGCTGGCCACAGGCTGCAAACCCCCGTGGGGAAGGCTGCAGGGACAGATCCCCGTGGGAGAAGGGATTCCTGGACCGGGAAGGGGCTCCCCCAGGGGAAGTAGAACTGTGGGGGATCAGGAGGCAGCTGGGGGTGCCCCAGAAGTGTTGCCGCCGGCTGTCGTACCTGGCCCATGATGTCCCTCTCTCGGGTCACCACGGGATCCAGGCCCCAGGCAGTGGCTGCTGCAGAACTGTGACTGGCCCGGAGTCTGGGACGCGGCCCAGCGGCACGGCAGGTCCTGTGACCCCTTGAGACCCCGGCCCATCACAGAGGAACCTTTCCAGAAGGTGGCCATGGACATATTGGGGCCCCTCAGCAAGGCGACCCGGTCAGGGAAGAAATACGTCCTGGGGGTGATGGATCTCGCCCCCCGCTACCCAGGGGCGGGGGCTCTGTCCTCCACCGAGGCAGACACCAGGGCAGACGCGCTGCTGACCATCTTCAGCAGAGGGGGGGGTCTCTAGTCCTGCCTTTCGACCTCAAGGGGGTGTCAGCCACCTCCCAGCGCTGGATGGATCGGCTATTGAGGGGGGTGGAGAACTTGAGCCTGGCATACGTTGAGGATATCTTAGCCAGGCCTGGGAGGAACACGTGTCCCAGGTGAAGAGGGGACTGGGTCGCCCCAAGGAGGCAGGACTGACGGTAAAAGCTGGAAGGTGTAAGGTGGGGATGGCAGAGGTGTCGTACCTGGGCCACAAGGTGGGGAGCGGCTGCCCAAGCCCAGAGCTGGCCAAGGTCAAGATGGGGGCTCTTAAGCAAAACAGCCCGAATCGCAGCCCTCCAGACTGGAGCACTGGGAGAAATCCCAATCCCAGTTTGAATCCCAGGGGTATTGGGATGGCAAAAGGGCCGCATAAACTTTCCTACATGCGGCCTGTGCGTGCCATCAAGCACACCCGACCTAAGGGAGGGTGTGAAACTGGAGGGGCCTGGTGTAACTCCCACCAAGGAATGGGAGAGATGCTGGGCATCCATGGGAACGTTGGTGGGTTTGAACTTCCCCAGGTCACCGGCTAAAGTGACCTTGCTCAGTTCAGTCTCGAAGAGGGGAGAGATGTGACGAAGTGGGAATGTTCTTAATGTTTCCTCTGAATACTGTGTGAGTGCCTCAGTTTCCCCTATATAGTTCTTAAGTCTCAAGGTGGGGGCCTCAAGGGGCGTGATTGTTGCAGAGCCCTAGGGGGGCCAGTGTGATTCTGCACAGAGAATGGCCGACACCCTGTCTCCTGGCAACTGATGGCCTGGGCCCCTCCTCTGCAAGGTGCCAACTAAGATGTTGGAGAACAAGAGATCAGTTGGCCTCCTGGCCCAGGAAAGAGATAAAGGAGAGGAGGGGCTGGAGAGTTTCAGTTTTGGAGCTGGCTGGGGAAATGGAGGGAGGCCCAGATCCGGGCTCTGGCCTCCCTGCCCCCCAAGACAGACCTGACTGAGGTGTCCTGTTCTCTGTACCTACAAGCTCTGTGTTAGACCATGTTCCTGTCGTCTAATAAACCTTCTATTTTACTGGCTGGCTGAGAATCACGTCTGACTGCGGAGTTGGGGGGCAGGACCCTCTGGCTTCCCCAGGACCCTGCCTGGGCGGACTCGTGGTGGGAAGTGCATGGTGTGGACATGGATGCTGAATGCTCCGAGGTCAGCCCCAGGAAGGTGGAAGTTGTGTAAGCTTCTTGCCCTGGGGAGAGGAAGCGTCCCCAGAGTCCTGACTGGCTTCGTAGGGAGCAGTTCCAGAGCATTGCCCAGGGTCTCCGTGATGTCTAGCAAAGCAGATAACCTAACATAATAAAAAAAACCCACAAACTAAGCTTAATGTGCTTAATGTCATACCCTGTCCTGCAGAGTTACCCTGAGCCAGATTTATCAGGTCATCCGTTCTTCCAAGTGTGAGGCCTGTTTGGGCTCACAGTGGGTGGGGAGGGACGATGTGGAGCAGCACCTTGATGCTGTATTTATCCGTCCACACACAAACCTGTCAGGAAAGAACGTGACCAAGTTTACCAAGTTGAGCACTTGGGAGTTCGGAAATGCCAGAAATGAGCCTTCCCTCGTCCTTGGGAGGTCTACTATGGCAGAGAGTTTGTTTGGGTGATCATATGCCACGTTTCCCACAGGACCATGCCTAGTTCTGTGCACGGCTTTCCTAGCTATGGAGATGGAATTTCCTAGCATTTATTTTGAAAAAAGAAAAATTGAGGGAAAAATCCATTCATATGCAACTGTAAGCATCTTTGCCTCAGTCACCAGCAGGGTTTGAACTCAGAATTTCTGGGTGCAGTGCAAACCTCTACCACTTGAGCTAACAGAGGAACTACATTCGCTAACAGCAGTGGTAGGTTATATCCTCTGTCAAGAAGCCACTAGAGGAGGATGCAAAACACACTGGGTTATTTATACATGAGTAGCCTCACTTTACAGACAGCATGGCTAAGGCCAAAGATATGCAGGTTCTTTCTGCGAGGCAGCGTGGCTAAGGATCCGATTCTGTCACAAAGGTCACAGATTCTGTGACTTTAATGGACCTTAATGACTTCTTCGGTTTCAGCCGGCAGCAGCGGTGGGGCTGGAGCAACTGTCAGCCCCTGCCCAGGAGTAGCAGACTAGGGCAGGAGCTGTGGCGGGGCTGGGTCAGCCCCCGCTGCAGGTGCAGCCCCCAGGGCCAAAGCAGCAACTGGGCTGGGTCAGCCTCCATCACAGGAGCAGTGGCTGGGGCAGGAGCAGCGGCCAGCAGTCAGCCCCCGGCAGGGCTCTGACTTTTAGTGTCCCGTCCCCAGGTATTTTTAGTAAAGGTCAAGGACACATCACAGGCTTCCGTGACTTTTTGTTTGTTACCCACAACCTGTCTGTGACTTTTACTAAAAGTACTCCTGACAAAATCTTAACCTCAAGCGGCCGAGACTTGGGTCTGCTCCGTTACACGCTGTGTTACGCTCCCAGCTCTGCAAAGGAGCAGGCTGTTACTGGCCTGCTTCCCAGTGTGGGGCAACGAGGCCTTGGTCAGCAGCAAGGGAGGTGCATGGAGTGAACAGCGCTCAGGAGAAGCGGTGAGGTAAGAACGCTCCTTCTCCTGGCTCCTTGCCAAGTGCTGCTTTCCGTAGGCCAGATGAGGGAGTATAGCAGGTGAAGGGTCCATTTTGTCTTTATGCGGGGCGCTGTTCTGTGGGCAATGCGGAGGGTTCAGCGGGGCGGGAGGAGCGTGCTTAGTGCACATGGACAGCCCAGAAAAGGAAGGCGCAAGCCAACACCCAGCTGCACTGGACATGTGCTGTTGGGGACTGTCTGCTCTGCAGGTTAGAACTTGGCCACCTCTGACCGGGTTTTCCCAGAGACAGCGGAAGGTGCCTCCCTGACCCCCGGACTATCCTCTTGCCAACTTTCTAGTACCTGCTGCAGCCCCCGAAGGCACGAGAGCTCTGTAGAGAAATGGCTTTACCTGCTGGCAGCTGAGCTTGCTCTCCAGAAGAACCATTACGGAGACGCCCTGAATGAGCCAGCCAGAAGCAGGCACTGACTTGGCAAATCTCAGCCCATACAGCTCAAGTCTGGCAAAGTCATTAGCAACGGGAAACTGGGGCTTATGGTGGGTCGTGTCAGGCAACCGTAACTCTAGGCAGCGCGGCCAGCCCCACTTGTAAATGTGTGCTCTGCTGCTGGCAGAGAAAGGGCAGATCTTACACCCCATTGCCGGGATCCCAGGCAGCAGCTGTGGTCAAACCCCGAAGCCAGATGCTTTCTCTCTTTCTGTGCATCAGGAGCTGTGTGACTGGTTGTGTGGCCCTTGGGAGGTTGGTGTGTGGGCTGGGAGAAGGGTCTCCTTCCCTGTGGGTCAGGCGGTGACTTGACAGCAGAGGTGTCCATCAAAGCAACGGGAGATCGGGGGGCTGGTAGAGGGGTGGCTGGTGCTGGGCCTCCATGGATGTAGTTGTAGCTGTTCCGTGGTACAAAGGGAAGCCCCCTTGCATTCAGCCACCCTCTCTTGAGCCAGCAGGGCTCCAGCATCTGCTCTTCGCTCCCATCCAGTTCAAGGATGCTCAGTGCTCCGCCTGGCGAACCATGGATGGCACTGGATGGCAAGCTGGGGGGTGCAGTGCCTGGGCCCTCTGAGGTGGGCCTTGCTGCCCCAGCAGTGAGTGTGTGTGTCACCCACGCTGGCTTGGCTGATGTGCTGGCCCCATGTCGATTAGCACGGAGAGGGCAGGGCGCTTTCACACACCTTTGTGTTGCAGGGCATCGTGGGGAACCTGTCCAGCGGCAAGTCGGCCTTGGTGCATCGCTACCTGACTGGCACGTACGTGCAGGAGGAGTCCCCAGAAGGTAAGGGCCTCTTGCCCTCCTGGGGGCTGTCCCCATGCTGAGCTCTGGGCAGGGGAAGATGGGCTCTGACTCCTAGTCCCTGGCTTAAGAAGTGACCCCCCAGCTAGACTTCTCTCTGGGCAATGCCAGCCTCACAGCTGCCCCCAGGCGCCTGCCCACCTGGCTGCCTTTCATCAGGTGTGTCCCTGGAGGTGTGCGCCCTGCATACCCCCCTCCCTCCCCCCGACCCTGGCTCAGTGCACTGCTTTGCCTTGTCCCCAGGTGGCCGGTTTAAGAAGGAGATCGTAGTGGATGGTCAGAGTTACCTGTTGCTGATTCGAGATGAAGGGGGCCCCCCCGAGCTCCAGGTAAGATCCCCCCTCTCCCCCGCACTAGTCCCGCCCCTTGAGAGCCCTATGCAAGGAGTAGAGTGCTCCTGGGGAAGGAGTGGAAAGCTCCTGGGGAAGGAGAGGAGGCTGCTGGCCGTCAGTCCGGGAAGAGGCATCAGGGGTTTGTGTCTCACAACAGGGTTGGATGGGAGACCAGGAAGCGCTTAAAAACCGCAGGGAGTGGATGGTGGGGTCAGCACAGGGTGCTCTCCCCCCAATCAGTGCTGACCCCAGTGCGGTGTGAGGGGCGCTGGGCTGCAGGGAGCGGGGCTGTAGGGCGTGGGGCAGGGGCTCACTGGTGCAGGCCCAGGGGTGCAGAGAGCAGGGCAGGGGCTCAGTGGGGCAGGTGCGGGGCTGCAGAGAGCAGGGCAGGGGCTCAGTGGAGCGGGCGCTGGGCTGCAGGGCATGGGGCAGGGGCTCAGTGGGGCAGGTGCGGGGCTGCAGAGAGCGGGGCAGGGCCTCAGTGGGGTAGGTGTGGGGCTGCAGAGAGCAGGGCAGGGGCTCAGTGGGGCAGGTGCGGGGCTGCAGAGAGCAGGGCAGGGGCTCAGTGGTGCAGGTGCGGGGCTGCAGAGAGCAGGGCAGGGGCTCAGTGGGGCAGGCCCGGGGCTGCAGAGAGCGGGGCAGGGGCTCAGTGGGGCAGGCGTGGGGCTGCGCAGGGCAGGGGTGCAGTGGGGCAGGTGCGGGGCTGCAGAGAGCAGGGCAGGGGCGCAGTGGGGCAGGCCCGGGGCTGCAGAGAGCGGGGCAGGGGCTCAGTGGGGCAGGCGTGGGGCTGCGCAGGGCAGGGGTGCAGTGGGGCAGGTGCGGGGCTGCAGAGAGCAGGGCAGGGGCGCAGTGGGGTGGGCGCTGGGCTGCAGAGAGCGGGGCAGGGGCTCAGTGGGGCAGGTGCGGGGCTGCAGAGAGCAGGGCAGGGGCTCAGTGGGGCAGGCCCGGGGCTGCAGAGAGCGGGGCAGGGGCTCAGTGGGGCAGGCGTGGGGCTGCGCAGGGCAGGGGTGCAGTGGGGCAGGTGCGGGGCTGCAGAGAGCAGGGCAGGGGCGCAGTGGGGTGGGCGCTGGGCTGCAGAGAGCGGGGCAGGGGCTCAGTGGGGCAGGTGCGGGGCTGCAGAGAGCGGGGCAGGGGCTCAGTGGGGCAGGTGCGGGGCTGCAGAGAGCAGGGCAGGGACTCAGTGGGGCAGGCCCGGGGCTGCAGAGAGCGGGGCAGGGGCTCAGTGGGGCAGGCGTGGGGCTGCGCAGGGCAGGGGTGCAGTGGGGCAGGTGCGGGGCTGCAGAGAGCAGGGCAGGGGCGCAGTGGGGTGGGCGCTGGGCTGCAGAGAGCGGGGCAGGGGCTCAGTGGGGCAGGTGCGGGGCTGCAGAGAGCAGGGCAGGGGCTCAGTGGGGCAGGCCCGGGGCTGCAGAGAGCGGGGCAGGGGCTCAGTGGGGCAGGCGTGGGGCTGCGCAGGGCAGGGGTGCAGTGGGGCAGGTGCGGGGCTGCAGAGAGCAGGGCAGGGGCGCAGTGGGGTGGGCGCTGGGCTGCAGAGAGCGGGGCAGGGGCTCAGTGGGGCAGGTGCGGGGCTGCAGAGAGCGGGGCAGAGGCTCAGTGGGGCAGATGCGGGGCTGCAGAGAGCGGGGCAGGGGCTCAGTGGGGCAGGTGCGGGGCTGCAGAGAGCAGGGCAGGGGCTCAGTGGGGCAGGCCCGGGGCTGCAGAGAGTGGGGCAGGGGCTCAGTGGGGCAGGCGTGGGGCTGCGCAGGGCAGGGGTGCAGTGGGGCAGGTGCGGGGCTGCAGAGAGCAGGGCAGGGGCGCAGTGGGGTGGGCGCTGGGCTGCAGAGAGCGGGGCAGGGGCTCAGTGGGGCAGGTGCGGGGCTGCAGAGAGCGGGGCAGAGGCTCAGTGGGGCAGATGCGGGGCTGCAGAGAGCGGGGCAGGGGCTCAGTGGGGCGGGTGCGGGGCTGCAGAGAGCGGGGCAGGAGCTCAGTGGGGCGGGTGCGGGGCTGCAGAGAGCAGGGCAGGGGTGCAGTGGGGCGGGTGCGGGGCTGCAGAGAGCGGGACAGGGGCGCAGTGGGGCGGGCCTGGGGCTGCAGAGAGCGGGGCAGGGGCGCAGTGGGGCGGGCCCGGGGCTGCAGAGAGCGGGGCAGGGGCGCAGTGGGGCGGGCGCTGGACTGCAGAGAGCGGGGCAGGGATGCAGTGGGGCGGGCCCGGGGCTGCAGAGAGCGGGGCAGGGGCGCAGTGGGGCGGGCCCGGGGCTGCAGAGAGCGGGGCAGGGGCGCAGTGGGGCGGGCCCGGGGCTGCAGAGAGCGGGGCAGGGGCGCAGTGGGGCGGGCGCTGGACTGCAGAGAGCGGGACAGGGGCGCAGTGGGGCGGGCCTGGGGCTGCAGAGAGCGGGGCAGGGGCGCAGTGGGGCGGGCCCGGGGCTGCAGAGAGCGGGGCAGGGGCGCAGTGGGGCGGGCGCTGGACTGCAGAGAGCGGGGCAGGGATGCAGTGGGGCGGGCCCGGGGCTGCAGAGAGCGGGGCAGGGACGCAGTGGGGCGGGCCTGGGGCTGCAGAGAGCGGGGCAGGGGCGCAGTGGGGCGGGCCCGGGGCTGCAGAGAGCGGGGCAGGGGCGCAGTGGGGCGGGCCCGGGGCTGCAGAGAGCGGGGCAGGGGCGCAGTGGGGCGGGCGCTGGACTGCAGAGAGCGGGACAGGGGCGCAGTGGGGCGGGCCTGGGGCTGCAGAGAGCGGGGCAGGGGCGCAGTGGGGCGGGCCCGGGGCTGCAGAGAGCGGGGCAGGGGCGCAGTGGGGCGGGCGCTGGACTGCAGAGAGCGGGGCAGGGATGCAGTGGGGCGGGCCCGGGGCTGCAGAGAGCGGGGCAGGGACGCAGTGGGGCGGGCCTGGGGCTGCAGAGAGCGGGGCAGGGGCGCAGTGGGGCGGGCCCGGGGCTGCAGAGAGCGGGGCAGGGGCGCAGTGGGGCGGGCCCGGGGCTGCAGAGAGCGGGGCAGGGGCGCAGTGGGGCGGGCGCTGGACTGCAGAGAGCGGGACAGGGGCGCAGTGGGGCGGGCCTGGGGCTGCAGAGAGCGGGGCAGGGGCGCAGTGGGGCGGGCCTGGGGCTGACGACTGGTATCTCCCCCAGTTCGCTGCCTGGGTGGACGCCGTGGTGTTTGTCTTCAGCCTGGAGGACGAGATCAGCTTCCAGACGGTGTATAACTATTACCTGCGGCTCTCCAGCTACCGCAGCACGGCCGAGGTGCCCATGGTCCTGGTGGGGACGCAAGGTGAGAGGGACCCAGGGCGAGCGCTGCCGGGACACCCCGGCATGCCAGGGCTGGCCGTGCCTGTAAGGGGCTCACAGGGACTCCGTGTGGGGCCTGGGCTTTCACTTCTGGGAGGGCCGGTCGCTCCCCCAACAAGTCTCTCCTGCGCTGGGGTGGCAAGCCCCCCCGGGAACATCAGACACCATGGCACACGCCGCCAGCTGTTGCCTCTCCCTCCCACGCCCCCCCTCCCCCCCGGGCACCCTGAGGCGTCCCAGCACCTTCCCCACCCCTCCCCCCGGGCACCCTGAGGCGTCCCGGCACCTTCCCCACCCCTCCCCCCGGGCACCCTGAGGCGTCCCGGCACCTTCCCCACCCCTCCCCCCGGGCACCCTGAGGCGTCCCGGCACCTTCCCCACCCCTCCCCCCGGGCACCCTGAGGCGTCCCGGCACCTTCCCCACCCCTCCCCCCGGGCACCCTGAGGCGTCCCGGCACCTCCCCCCCACCCCATTCCAACTCTGGGCCCCCCTGAGGCGTCCCGGCACCTCCCCCCCACCCCATTCCAACTCTGGGCCCCCCTGAGGTGTCCTGGCACCTCCCCCCCACACCACCCCAAACCATGGCTCCCCTGACGCATCCCAGTACCCCTTGCAGGAGGTTGGAGTCGGGCAGAGGGTGGAGAGGGGGTCTCAGGGCTGCACCCAGGGGCTTGCCTAGGATCTCAGCCCAAGCAGGCCCGCATGGCCCAGCAAAGGCCGGTGTGATAGGCGGATGAATCTCTCCGGGCCCTGGGCAGAGACTGAAGGCGGTGGGGGCGGAGAAACTTCTCCAGGTCCTGCCAGTGCCAGGTGCAGAGGAGGAGATGAGTCTTGACGGACCTGCCCAGGCTGGCAGAGTGGGCTCAGGGGAAGGTGACTGGGTGCATGGGGGCTCCCGTGGGCCGGGCTGGCCAGGGGATTTGAGCCGGGAGGCGCTTTCCCGTCGGTCAGAATCGGGGGCACAAGGCAGAAGCTGGCCGTTCTGCAGCAGAAGGGGGCGAACGAGGAGCCTGGGGTACGTCCGTGCTAGCCTGCAGCTGGCAGCCCGCGTCCCAGCCTGGCAGCGGGCCTGACGCTCGCGGGCTCCAGGGATCCTGTGGGCATGGCAGCTCAGGCTGTGGCGTGGGCTCTCAAGCCTTGGTGGTAGCAACGCCTCTCAGACTGCAGTGGCCTAGAGCTGGCGTTAGTGTCACTGCCTCTGCCCCACACAGGATGCTTCACGCAGCCATGAGGCCAAGTCCTGCCTTGCAGGGGTCCCACACACATTAGCCAGCACATTGCAGGGGTCCCACACACATTAGCCAGCACACATGCCGGGCAGGGGGATGGAGGCGGGAGGGGTGGAGGACTTCGACATGGACAAGCCTTTGATGTGTGCCTTTGACTGTGGAGAGAAGGGCAGGGGCGGGTGGGGAGTGGGATTGCCAGGGGCTGGGGGGGTTGTTCCAGGCATGGGAGTGGCAGTGGGGTGTGTAGCAGAGCCGCAGTGCTTCCTCTTGCTGGCTTAGCCCACGCCCCTCAAGTTCCCCATGAAGGAGGGGAGTACAGAAATTCCTAGGGTTAGGCTACAAGGAATTAAAGCTAGAGGAGAATCGTCAGTGGTGTCTGCAGGGTGGGGAACACAGCGAGGACGGTACCCTCCTGACCCAAGGCCTCGGGCCCCCGGAGGGGGTTGTGGAACCAGGGGATCTGGAGGCAGGCGTGGTGGGGAGGACGAGGGCTGCCAGGTTTCCAGTGACGTGCTGTGGAACCCGGCTATCTCAGCCCGGGACAGAAGGGGCCTGGGCTTTGGAGCTGGTTATCCCAGCCCTGCTTGGGGCTGGAGGGACCCTGGGAATGTGCTGGGACCCTGGTATTTTGGGGGGCTCCAGGGTGGGATGGGGGCGTGGAAACCTGTTTTCTAATTCTTCCTCTCTTTGGTTTCCAGACGCGATCAGTGCCACGAATCCCCGTGTCATCGATGACTCTCGGGCCCGCAAACTCTCCAACGATCTGAAGCGTTGCACGTACTACGAGACCTGCGCCACCTATGGCCTGAACGTCGAGAGAGTCTTCCAGGATGGTAACTGCAGCCCTGGGGCGGAGACGCGCAGCGCCCATCCCTGCCCCCTCGCTCTCCGGCCGATATGGGGCTCTGGCACCTGCAGCCCCAGATACCTGTGACTGGCTCGCTGGAGTGCTTGTCTCTCCCAGAGGGCCTGTGTTAGGCAAAGGGAGTGCGAGGCTGGAGAAATGGGTGACTGTAAATGTCCTGGGAGGCAGGGAGGAAGTCCAGTCGAATCCTTTGTATCTAGACATGCTGTGGGGCGGGGAGCAGCCAAACTGCTGGCCGGAGAAGCTGACCCGAGTAAGGGAACAGAGCACGGAAACAGCTGGGGTAGAAAGCTGCTGCTGTTGCTTGCACGAAGCAGGGGGTCCAGGGGCTTGCGGCCGGAGCCTGCCTTGGGAGAGATGCTGCAAAGGCTGCTCTCCCTTCCCACCCCGCCTCTCCAGGGTGAGCTTGGCCGTGAGCCCAGCGGGACAGCCTGCACAGGGCTGTGTGGCCGGATGGATTGGAGCTGCGTGCAGGGGAATGGGAGGAGGAGAACTGTGCCCCCAAAGGAAGAGGTTGCAGGCCTAGAGGGTGGCATGGAAGGAGGTTTGGAAAGGACAGTGCACTGCTGACATGGGAGAGGCTTGTTGGAGCAAGGGGCAGCTGAAGTGGAGCTGCAGGGAACACAATGGTGCAACGCAATCCCCTGCAGCCGAGCTTGATTTCTTTCTTGCTTGGTCCTAGAAGAGGGAAGCGTGGTCTAGTGGGCAGGGCCCCGGCTGACTCTGCCACTGACTGTGGGTGAGTCCTTCCCCTTTTGTAAGATAGGTAATGGTCCTGCTCCCCCTCTGCAAAGCCTCCTGGGCTCCAGGGAAAGGGCTATCCAAGAGCTGAGGGTTAGGGGATTCACCTTCTCGGCGACAGGACCCATTGAAGTAAGAGAAGGAAGTGTAGCAGTGGTAACCCTGATATTGAATCGTGCGCCTTTGGGAGGCTGGCAGGGAATACTTGGTCTTGACAGGCCGTGTGTGCAGGGAGGGGAGGAGCCAGATTTTCTTTGCTTTAGATGGTAATCAAGTGTTCAGTGCTTTAGGACTCCTGTGGGGTGCTGACACCCCCCCCCCCCCCCGGGAAACACTGCTCCTGGCCGTACTGCTTCACTGCCATTAGGCTAAATGACTTCCTAGCGAGGGGTCGTCCAGGTACGTGGGATGGACTGACCTAGAGAGAACACAATGTGGCCAAGAGGTGGCGGCAGAAGTGATGGCTCTAAAATGGCTGGGATCCAGAGCCAGCAGTCAAGGGAAGGTCTGGACAGTTACGTTGTAGTGGAGACCTGGATGAAACCTGGATAAAGGGTCCTCTGATGACACAGGCCAGTGGGCCTGGGCAAGGTGTGTTCTGGGAGATTATGGGAACTGGCGAACTGAATTTACCAGACACTGCCAATTCGTGCACTTGGGACTCACCAGTGTGCACCCCAGCTTCAGCTCCGGGTGAAGTGTCCATGCCAGCTGGCACCTGCCTGCATGTCTCACCCTCTCTCTAGAACAGTGGGAGAGACTAGGTGTGAGCCCCTGGAGCGTGAGCAGGGGAGATCTGGCCAGACAAACTAAGTTGTTTCTGGACAGGATCCAGAGGGAAGCAGGTTCCTGGGAAGTGTCTGGTACCTGGTGTCACTAAATCAGACTTGGAAATTCATTGAAATCAGCTGGGGGATGGCCCTCTGCCTTGGGCCGGGGCTGGCCGCAGGGCAGTTCAGCAGATACGGATCCTCAACAAAGGGGTGAGTTGAAGAAGGTGTCCAGTGTGGGACACAGGCTGCCAGCCCAGCACAGACACTGACTGCCTTTGAGCAAGTTGCTTCACCTCTCAGCCTGTGAAGTGGGGCCCGTGACCCTAAGCTCCCTCCTGGGGCTGTGAGGACTTGGGGGCAGTGTTGGCAAAGTGCTGGGGCCGGGTTTTCAGTCGTGATCTGGAAGGACGCTGCGAGGTGTTGGTCAGCCGGGAGGAGCAGCAAACGCAGTGAAGCCCGGGAAGTGATCCAGAGGGGGTGAGATGCCTTGGAAGGAAATAGCAGAATGGAGCGTGGAGAGTGCTGGGTTGTAGCGAGGGTTGGGGCTCCTGGTGCTTCAGCCCCGATGCAGGCTAACCGTGCTGAGCGCGGCTGTCTGTGACTCCATGCCTACGGCGCCCACGGGTGCCTGGGTATCACCTGCATGAGGGCTCCCAGCTGTGGAGCTGAGCTGGTGACCGCAGCGCTAGGACAGCTGAGCCAGAACGTGCAGTAATGCCCCGGGGCACATGGCTGTGGGCGGGGAGTGGGTGGGGCAGACAGCAGAGGAGCAGGCCTGGTGAAGCGTTACCGACACTAGACAGGTGACACTAACCACTGTGTGCTCGCACTAGCATACCCGGAGCACACTTGTCTACACGTTGCACAGCGAGATCACACTCCCTGGGAGTTAGATTTGCTTCCCCTTCCACCAGTGCAGGGCCAGGATGGAAGGGGATCACGGGTCTCATAGCCCCGGGGTGCAAACTGTCCTCCCACTACCATCCCATGGTGCACTGGCCAGGCCTGCCTAGCTCCGTTAGTAGCCAATGTCTGCTAGGGATAAACAAGTTCAGATCAGCAGGCCCAGATAACAGGCACCCAGCAGTCCCACCAGAGCTGGCTGAGGAGATCTCTGGCCCACAGTTGATAGCTTTTAACAAATCTTAGAATGCTGGGGACGTTCCAGGAGACTGGAGGAGTATCACTGTTGTGCCAATATTCAGAAAGGCAAGAGGGATGATATGGGCCCATTAGCCTGGCACCCGTCCTGGAGAAAGTGAGACAGGATTCGTTGGATAAATCGAAGGAATATCATTAATGCCAGTCGAGATGGGTTTATGGAAAACAGGTCTCCTCAAACACACCTGGTGTCATTCTAGGGTGAGATTCCAAGATTGCTTGATAAAGGTGATTGTGTAAGTACGAGACTTGGCATCTGCAAGGCGGCTGACGTAAAGCTTTGTCTCCACTGACAGGCTGCCCTGGTGCAGCTCCGCCCCGTCACGCTTAATGAAGATGCTCCTCCGCCGACGGGTGAGGGGTTGGCGTAGGTGTCCCACCTCCCCGAGAGGCGGCAGCTAGGTGGGCAGGAGAAGCGCTCCCATCGAGATCCTGATAAGCGCCTTGTGATGTAGCTCTACCGACATAAGCAGGTAGTGCAGAGCAGGGCTTAGGGCTTGTCCCTGCGGAGGCTGTAGTGTAGACGTAGCCTAGGTTGGCATAACCGATGTCGCTGGGGTGTGACTAAGCCGCCCCCTGAGCGACATGAGTTGCACCACCAGAAGTGCCGGTGTGCACAGTGCTGTCAGCAAGAGAGCTTCTCCCGCCAGCACGGCTCCTGCTGCTCGCGGAGCTCTCTCCCGTCGGCATCGCCTGTTTTCGCCAGATGCGCTGAAGGGTGTACGTGCAGACAGGCCTTCAGTGCGCAGCACGCTGGGTGTAAATCTAGAGACGCCTCGCCTGCTGCCCAGCGCCCTCTCCGTCCCCGAGGGCTGACGCGGCAGTAGGTCAGAGCGCACGCCAGCCCCAGCACTGAACGGCAGCAGGGCCCGCTTGGCCGGTTAGCGTGCGCCAGGCTAGTCTGCTGTAGGCTGACACTCCAGCCTGCCGCACGCCGCGTCTCCATGTGGAGCAGCCCCTCGTGCCTCTTGTATGGGTTTAGATGGACTATGTGGGCCGAACATATGAACGGCCACACTGGGTCAGACCAAAGGTCCATCTAGCCCAGTCTCCTGTCTTCCGACAGTGGCCAATGCCAGGTGCCCCAGAGGAGTGAACAGAACAGGGAATCATCCAGTGATCCATTCCCAGTTTCTGGCAAACCGAGGCTTGGGACACAGTGTAAGGTGTAAGCATGACCCAGTCACTGTCCAATATTAAACAGCTTTAAACGAGGTTTGAGGTTTGGTATCCAGAGACCGCAGCCTGCTTAGCACCATGGCAAACACTCCATTAAAAACTCCTGTTAACCTTGTATTAAAGCCACAGAAAAGAAGGAATAATAGTTACAGCACCCAAAACGTTAAGTATTAACTCAGGCTCTCATTTTAACAACATTCCTTGTCCCTTTCCCTTTAGCTGGGGGGAGATTTTAGAAGGAATCCTTGTTTGACCGTCACTGGGATGGTATCACAGATGGTAATGACGGAACACAGACGTAGTTAGATAGATGAGCTGGAGCGGTGGTTGTTGCTAAAGTCTGATCCCATTTCCTAGAAGACAAAACAAGGCAAACACCCACGAAAGGGGAGAGAAAAGAAAACAGAGAGAAAATGCAGCTTCTGAGTTAGCTGTCGACTTTCACTTGCACCCTCCTCCTGCTGGAGAAATGGGCCAGTGCGTGGTCTGATCAGCCACTCCGAGGCCTTGCAAACTTGTACCAGGAACAGGCTGTCAGGCCATTGCTTTTAGCTGCCTCTTTCAGGTCTCAGGCTGTGGCCGTGTTGCAAAATACCCCATTTTGGCTGGCCAAGCCAGACTCCTGTGAGACAGAAGGAAAAAGGAGAGGGCTTTGAAAAAGAAGGAGTGAGGTTGGGAAGGGGAAGGACATGTGGGGGATGGGGGGGAAAGAGCCCAAGTCTCACATCACAGGTGGCATTTGGGAATAGCTGGCGCTGGGGTCATCCGGCTCCCTCTCTGTGGCCCAGTCCGGCCAGCACATCTCTCAGGATTAGGATGAAGATGGTCTGGGGTCCCAGCAGAGGGTGGGGGAGGCAGTCGTGAGGATGAAGCATGCTCCAGTCGCCAATTTCCCCCCCAAAGTCTCTTTCATTAAGGGCCTGAAAAGGAGGTGGTGGGTGGAATAGCCCGTCCTCTCATTGTTTTGTCCATCAGCTGGGCCTAATTGCTGACATGCCAATTTTGGTTCACTGATTTTTGGTCTCACGCAGTCTTGTTTACCAGACATGTTTTTAACATAGTCCTTGAGTTATGTCAGCAGGCTTTTTGTATGGACTAATTCAGTTTTTCTGTCTCCCTTTTGTACCTTTTCCCACCAAAAGTTTTAGCTTATTGTGACATTTTGTGAACTTTCAGTCACTTCTTACAGTTGAATTTACAATGAGGATTAATTTGTAGGCCCAATCATTACAGCCCACCATGCGACATTCTGATTAAAATATCAGCACTATCCAGTATCAGTGAAGTGCACATCAGATGGATTAAGAGCTGGCTGACATCTAAAATGTAGTTATCAATAGAGAGTCACCATTGAATGGTGGGGTCCACAGGGATTGGTACTTGGCCCAACGCTAGTCAACATTTTCATCAGTGACCTGGAAGTCCATATAAAATTACTGCTGATAAAATGTGTGGACGACTTGAAGATTGGGGTCTGAGGAGATCAGACTAGATGATGATGTGGTCTCTTCTAGACTTAGTTTATGAGTTTCCAGTGTGACGCTAGGCAAGAGCGTTAGTGCGATCTTTGCCTGTATAAACGGGAATAGGAGTAGGGAAGCGATGTTACCTCTGTACAGTGTTGGTGAACACTGCAACCAGTTCTGGTGTCCCCATTTTTAAAAGGATGTTGAAAAGCTGGAGAGGGTTCAGAAAAGAGAGAGAAATGATTCACGGGCTGGAGAAAATGCCTGGCAGTGAGAGGCCCCAGGAGCTCACTTTGTGTAGCTTCTCACAAAGACGACTGAGAGGTGACTTGATTACAGTGTAGAAGTGCCTGGGCACTAGAGGGCTCTATACTCTAGCGGAGACAGGCAGAACACTGGCTGGAAGCTGAAACCTGACACATTCAAACTAGAAATGCAGTGCACATTTTTAACAGTGCGATTAACCACGGCAACAGACTCCCCAGGGAAGCGGTGAGTTCTCCATTTCTGGCTGTCTCTAGATCCAGACTAGGGGCCTTTCTGGAAGATGCTTTATCTAAGTGCCAGTGGCTGGGTTCGATGCAGGGGTCCCTGGGGAAACAGAATGACCCGTCAGACACAGGAGGTCAGATGATCTGATGGTCCTTTCTAAGATTAAACTTTATGAGTCTGGGACCCGTCTGGTCTGCTTCCCTCACTCTGCTGCGCAGGGATCAGGTTTTCTGCGGTCTCCTCCGTGGAACTCAGGTTTTGTCACCACTTTGCTAGCACCAACATCCGGAACGATGGTGACTCCCTTCTGCTCCGGTGCTGACGTGTCTCGGAGGCCTTCCTTCGAGCGTGCGGCTAGTGTAGCCGATGTGCAGGCAACGGGGAGTCAGGCTGTGCTGAATTCGCTCTGCTCTGCTCTGGGCTCTGGAGAGCTGTGGAGACGGGAAGGGTCGTCGGTTCTGGTGTGTTAGGGTCAGGGTAGCAGGGGCGAAGCAGCGGGACCCCTCAGCTCTCTGGAGCTCTGGAATGAATTCTCAGGGTTCATTTTCTGTCAGCCTGAGGTGCAGCGGGACAGCACAAAGCCTCCCTGCGTTGCTGCGGCCATAGACCGCAGGATCCTGAGGAGAGAGTGCTGGGTCTATGAAATGGGGAGCACAGGGACAAGGGGCGCGGTTGAGATATTGCTGGGGTGCCAGGATCTGTTTAGTGAGTCTCAGGATCCGGACACAGTAGCAGAAACAGTGACCAAGCCAGTTTGGCAGGAGGAGGAGGAGCCCGCTAGAGCAGGTAAGCAGCGTGTGCTCTGGGGCCCGATGCTGCCGGCTCGGGGAGAGCTGCCTTTAGTGTTGGATAAAGGAGCAGTTACGGTCTTGTCTGAGTGCATAGCAGTGTGTCTCTCTCCATGTCCTGCTAGTCCCTGCTCCCCACCCATCACTGCTCAGCCCCTCCCTACCTGACCCCATTCAGTGCTCCTCGTTATCTCTCCGCTATTCTAAGAACATAAGTACATAAGACCACCTGATCAGGATGGTGATAGAGACTGTGAAATGCTCAGGTTGATTAGAGCGGCCATTAACATAGGAAACTCAATAATATTGAGGGATTTCAGCTATCACCGTATTGACTGGGTCCATGTCACCTCAGGATGGGATGCAGAGATAAAGTTTCTTGACACTTTAAATGATTGCCTCTTGGAGCAGCTGGTCCTGGAACCCACCAGAGGAGAGGCAATTCTTGATTTAGTCCTAAGTACAGCACAGGATCAGGTCCAAGAGGTGAATAGAGCTGGACTGCTTGGTAATAGTGACCCTAATCTAATTCAATTTAACATCCCTGTGGCGGGGAAAACACCCCAGCAGCCCACCACGGCAGCATTTAATTTCAGAAGGGGGAACTACACAGAAATGAGGAGGTTAGTGAAACAGAAATTAAAAGGTACGGTGCCAAAAGTGAACTCTCTGCAAGCTGTGTGGAAACTTTTTAAAGACACCATCATAGGGGCTCAGCCTCGGTGTGTATCCCAAATTAAAAAACACAGTAAGAGAACCAAAAAGCACCACTGTGGCTAAACAACAAAGTCAAAGAAGCAGTGAGGGGCAAAAAGGCATCCTTTGAAAAGTGGAAGTTAAATCCCAGTGAGGAAAATAGAAAGGAGCATAAACACTGGCAAATGAAGTGCCAAAATACAATTAGTCAGGCCAAAAAAGAATTTGAAGAACTGTTAGACAAAGACTTAAAAAAAATTTTGCTATTACTTTTTAAGTAGATCAGAAGCGGGAAGCCTGTTAAACAACCAATGGGGACACTGGACGATGGAGATGCTAAAGGAGCACTCAAGGACGATAAGGCCATTGCAGAGAAACCAAATGAGTTCTTTGCCTTGGTCTTCATGGCTGAGGATGTGAGGGAGATTGCCACACCTGAGCCATTCTTTTTAGGTAACAAATCTGAGGAACTGTCCCAGACTGAGGTGTCATTAGAGGAGGTTTTGGAATAAATTGATAAACTAAACAGTAATAAGCCACCAGGACCAGATGATATTCACCCAAGAGTTTTGAAGGAACTCAAGTGTGAAATTGTTTAAGCTGCAGAAGAGAAGAGTGAGGGGGGATTTGATAGCTGCTTTCAACTACCTGGAAGGGGGTTCCAAAGAGGATGGAGCTCAGCTGTTCTCAGTGGTGGCAGATGACAGAACGAGGAGTAATGGTCTCAAGTTGCAGTGGGGGAGGTTTAGGTTGGATATTAGGAAACACTGTTTCACTAGGAGGGTGTAAAGCACTGGAATGGGTTACCTAGGGAGGTGGTGGAATCTCCTTCCTGAGAAGTTTTTAAGGTAAGGCTTGACAAAGCGCTGGCTGGGATGATTTGATTGGGGATTGGTCCTGCTTTGAGCAGGGGCTTGGACTAGATGACCTCCTGACGTCCCTTCCAACCCAGATCTTCTATGAGTCTAATGCACATGATCCTCTTAGCTGCTGGCGCTCAGCATGCACCTGTTGGTGTCTTGGTGGTGAAGTGTCTCCAGCAAAGCTTTGTTCCCTTAGAGTGGGCGGGTGCAGGTGCTTTTCAGTGTCAGGATCTTCCCTGGCTCGGAGTAAATCAGTGCCATGACCCAGGCCACCAGCGCTGGGGGCTCTCTGCTCCAGCAGACTCTTGTTTTGAGAGCGCTTCTGCATCGTGCTGAGCTGACCTCTACACAAGGGCCCTTTTGTGCTGGACTTCTTGGCGCTGCTCTGGCAGAGGTGAGTTGTTATCCTGAGTCCAGGGAGCATGTGGAAAGATTCCTGCAAGGTGTGCTGAGAGCAGCTGCAGCTTTGTCCGTCTCGCCAGTCCCAAGGGCTTGGATTCTTCCTTCTGCCTGTGGCCAGCGCCGGAGCGTACGATCAGGCTCCTGTATGTGCACCATTGAGTCCGACACCACCAGGGACAGGGAGTCTTCGTCCTTCCGGTGTTGGAGAGGTTCCTCAGAAATGTGTGAGGCCGAGCTGATGCATCAGCTGCCACCATGTATCACCTTCAGCATCAAGGCTGCAAATCTGGCGTGTTGCTTGAAAACCACTGAGATTTCTGACTTCTGCTTCCCTGCCTGCCTGCTGGGGCATGGCAGCTTGCGGTGGAATCCCATCCAGTTGCTAGATCTCGTTCAGCTTGGATGCGTGAATCAGTTTCACCCCATTGCGCTGCAGGGATCCCTCCTGAGGAGCTGCTCAGAGCAGAGGTGAGCTCCTCAGACAGGTTTTCTCATCCAGCATGAGAAACGGCCTCTTCTCATTGTGGCCCTCTAGAGACTGACTGCATTGGCCAAACCGGACCGTCTCTACGCAAAAGAATAAATGGATACAAATCAGACATCAAGAATTGTAACATTCAAAAACCAGTAGGAGAGCACTTCAATCTCCCTGGACACTCAATAACAGACTTAAAAGTGGCAATTCTTCAACAAAAAACCTTCAAAAACAGACTTCAACGAGAAACTGCAGAACTAGAATTAATTTGCAAACTGGACACCATCAAATTCGGCCTGAATAAAGACTGGGAGTGGTTGGATCGCTACAAAAAGTAATTTTCCCTCTGCTGATACTCACACCTTCTTGTCGGTTGTTGGGAATGAGCAATGTTCACCCTGATTGCATTGGCCTCGTTAACACTACAAGGGTAATTTTCCCTCTGTTGATATTCGCCCCTTCTTGTCAACTGTTGAGAATAGGCCACTTCCACCTTAAATGAATTGGCCTCGTTAGCACTGATCTCCCACTTGGTAAGGCAGCTCCCATCTTTTCATGTGCTGTAATATATATACTGCTCACTGTATTTTTCACTCCGTGCATCTGATGAAGTGGGTTATATCCCACGAAAGCTTATGCCCAAATAGATTGGTTAGTCTCTGAGGTGCCACAACGAGGTGCCTCGTTGTTTTTGCTGATACAGACTAGCACGACTACCACTCTGAAACCTAGCTTCCTTGGGAAGTTCCAGGTGTTGCCCTGTCCCCTCAAAACTGGCTTGGAGCTCTCAGCGTAAGGATGCCTGCGTCAGTGTGCCTGTCAGAATGACACCTCTCTCTGTGGAGGGACAGCGTCCGTTCTCAGTGCAAGGGGCTGCATCAAGGGGAGTCACCAGATGCCTGGAGGGCTCATGTCCGTCTCGGGTGTCAAGATGTTCCCATTGCTAGACAATTGGCTAGTTTGTCCCCGTTCTCCCCAGGCATTCGAGGGATCATTCAAGGTGTTCCAGGCCCTCCGTTTCTGGATTCGAGAGAAGTCCACTCTCGTGCCTGCCCAAAGAATCTCCTTTGTGGGGCCATCGAGGGCTCAGGCCAGGCCAAGGCAATTCTTCCAGGGATGTTTGCCAGTTACCCTTCTCCTGAGAGAGGATCCTCGGAGATCAGTGTGAGTCTGCCGGGGACTAAGGGACACCTGGTTTCTTCACACATACGTTGGTGTAGTCGCAAATGAGGCTGCGACAGCCCTGGCTGGCAGCAGGATTCACGCTCAGTGCAGATGACGAGGCATTGCTCCCTTGGCCACCTCTTGGTGGAAGCTCCTAGATGCTGGGCTGAAGGGAGTGCAGCTGAGTTCTCTGAGCCCCTCCATTGGGATCATCACCGAGGCTGTGGCTGGTTCCCCAGAGCGGACAGCTCGTGGCAGTGAGATGTTTGGGTAGCAGTGTCTGGAACTGGGTGCTGGGGGAGAGGCTGTAAAGTCGTCTGTGCAGCTGCTCAGGGGATCATAGAATATCAGGGTTGGAAGGGACCCCTGAAGGTCATCTAGTCCAACCCCCTGCTCGAAGCAGGACCAATTCCCAGTTAAATCATCCCTGTGATGTGATGTTGTGTTGCCCAGTCACAGTAGAACACTTCCTATTCTGTCACCAAACAAGTGCATATTGCAGAACAGTCAGGAGGGAATGGCTCTGTGGGACTGGTGCTTGGCCCGTCATCCAGCCGGCAAAGAGAGTGCTAGAGATTGCCGTGGGCACTGGGAGGAAGGCTGGGTCTGGTGGTTGGAGCACTAGTCTGAGCTGTGGGAGACCTGGGTTCAGTTCCTGCTCCACAGCAAACATCCTTTGTGATCCTGGACATATCACATCGGGCTTGTCTTCATGGGACGTTACTGTGCAAAAAGCCAGAGTGTGAATCTACAGCGCCCGAGCTTTCTGCACAGTGACGTCCCATGTAGACAAGCCCATGGTCTCTCTCTCTCTGCCTCAGTTTCCAACTGCAAAATGGGGTAATAGTCCTGCCCCCCTCACGGGGGCACTGTGATGATAAATACACTAAAGATTGTGTGGAGCCCAGATGCAGTATCTATGACAGGGACAGTAGTCCTGCTTGAAACAGGCCCCGGTGGATCTGCTGTTAAAGAAGTGGAGGACCCCACTCCAGCAAACATCAGCGTGAAGTGCCCTACAGTCTGCTCCAGAGACTCCATCCCATGGCCATGCTGGACTGGAACATCTCTCCACTGGCGATCAAACGGACACATGACAGGCCAGAGCTCGAGTCATGCTGGTTGCTCCAGCCTGGGCTAGGCAATGTGGCTGTATGGCCCTCCCAAATCTCTTACGGGAGCCTTCATTTTTCCTACTGGTACCCTGAGCCCTGCTGTCTCAAGGAGATGGTCTGACCCTGCCTCCTGCTCGGGAATCGCACCGCCTCGTGGCCTGAATCTCAGAGCAGTATTTCAGACCTGCTGAGCCCAGCGGGAGTGCAGAAGGCATGCAGAAAACCCTCTGTCCTGGGGAGTGAAAAGGTTCTCTGTGGGCAGCAGATTAATGTTTGCCTGTTCTCTGCCTGTCTAATCTGTTTGGGACTGTTGGCTGGACCTGAAGTCTCTGGGCCGTTCCTTGTCTTTTCCCCATGAAACCCCCAGTGGAGAGTCCTGCTGATTTTAGTCATGCTGCTGTTGCAGGATTCCTGAAGCTCTGGCGAATACCTCCAGAGAGCCTGCTACACCGTGGGACCTTTGCCTGGAGCCCTTGGGCGTGTGCTCTCTCTCCTTCCTGCCTTTGAAGACCCTGGGCCATATCCTGAGGATCTGGCCGGATGGTTTCATCACCATTCTGTTAGCAAGCGGAGTCATGCTAGGTCTGTGCTATGAGCGAGGGGTGCAATCCCCAGCTCGCATAGACACGCTCGAGAGCTAGCTCCCATTGAGCTAGAGCGTTGAGACGTGTAACGTTGCTGAGGCAGACCCAAGCGATGTTAGGGGCTTGTTCCTTCACCCGCTCACTTCCCTGGTCCTTCTCCCATGAGCAGAGAGCAGCAATCCCTGAAGTCCGAAGGTGCAAACAATCCGATGTTTATTGGGGTGAACTTCCAGCAAGCATGATTCCAGTTTCCTTCCTTAGTGTCCCCCTTCCCAGCTCTGACACCACAGAGCCTTACCTGTGTCCCTGTTCCCATTCCCCCCTTTAGCAAAACATGATTCTAATTTCCTCCCCCTGAGCAAAACATGATTCCAATTTCCCCACCCCCATTCCCCGTTCCCATTCCCCACCTTTCTTTCTGATTGACTGCAGACTATATAGTAAAACTTGAGTTCCACTTAGCTATACCTTAACCAGCCATTTTACTGAAATTTAACTAACCAATCCTAACATATTGTAACATGATTATTTAACCAATTAGATCCCACCACCTTAATTAGTTTACACCCAGCAAAATTAATCACACAGCAGACAGAAACAATCCCAGAACCAGACAGAGATTATACAGACAAACAATGGGGAAATGGGGACTACAGTGACAGAACAACACAGAAATGAGGATTTCACACCCCAACTATCGATAAGTGAGTTCTTGCCAGACAGAATGCTATCAGACTAAGTTTCCTTTTACATCTTCTAGGCACTTCCCTTTCTCTGGAGGCGATAGACGTTATCAGGACAGGATTGTATCCTAACAGACCAATGGCACCTTATTTCAATGTGACTAGTTTGGGATGTGAGGAGGTGACCGGTCGCTTCCCAGCTATGGCTGCCTAAGCACAGGGCCTCAGACTGTCACAGTAAGAGAAGGCCCTTACACCGGCCGACAGTGATTTTGATTCTTTCTATTATACCTCTAGAACTAGCCAAGTGATAAGAATACACCTAAATTCTTAGTATATAGGCCTTTGCAGACAGGCCTGAATATCTATATCCTAACAAGGAGCAACAAGGGCTGGTTGCCCCGAGTACGTACCCGGGGGCTCAGGTGGGTTTGTACTGCAGCTCCGCTCCTGGTTTTAGCATGTAGCGTGTATGTGACTTTGATTCATGCCCTGGCTCGTAACACAGACATCCGCTAAGGGAGGGTTAGGGTTTAATAATGGATTCTCCCTTTGCTGTATTCTACAGGGGCTAATGTGTCCTGAGTCCTCATCCCAAACGTATGCCAGAGGCGCTGTCTGAAATCCACCTGCATCAGACCTCTCTAATCTCCCTGTTCTCATAGAATCATAGAATATCAGGGTTGGAAGGGACCTCAGAAGGTCATCTAGTCCAACCCCCTGCTCAAAGCAGGTCCAATCCCCAACTAAATCATCCCAGCCAGGGCTTTGTCAAGCCTGACCTTAAAAACTTCTAAGGAAGGAGATTCTACCACCTCCCTAGGTAACGCATTCCAGTGTTTCACCACCCTCCTAGTGAAAAAGCTTTTCCTAATATCCAACCTAAACCTCCCCCACTGCAACTTGAGACCATTACTCCTTGTCCTGTCCTCTTCTACCACTGAGAATAGTCTAGAACCATCCTCTCTGGAACCACCTCTCAGGTAGTTGAAAGCAGCTATCAAATCCTCCCTCATTCTTCTCTTCTGCAGACTAAACAATCCCAGTTCCCTCAGCCTCTCCTCATAAGTCATGTGTTCCAGACCCCTAGTCATTTTTGTTGCCTTTCGCTGGACTCTCTCCAATTTTTCCACATCCTTCTTGTAGTGTGGGGCCCAAAACTGGACACAGTACTCCAGATGAGGCCTCACCAATGTCGAATAGAGGGGAACGATCACGTCCCTCGATCTGCTGGCGATGCCCCTACTTATACATCCCAAAATGCCATTGGCTTTCTTGGCAACAAGGGCACACTGTTGACTCATATCCAGCTTCTCATCCACTGTCACCCCTAGGTCCTTTTCCGCAGAACTGCTGCCTAGCCATTCAGTCCCTAGTCTATAGCGGTGCATGGGATTCTTCCATCCTAAGTGCAGGACCTTGCACTTATCCTTGTTGAACCTCATCAGATTTCTTTTCTTTTGGCCCAATCCTCCAATTTGTCTAGGTCCCTCTGTATCCTATCCCTACCTGCCACCGTACCTACCACTCCTCCTAGTTTAGTATCATCCGCAAATTTGCTGAGAGTGCAATCCACACCATCCTCCAGATCATTTATGAAGATATTGAACAAAACCGGCCCGAGGACCGACCCTTGGGGCATTCCACTTGATACCGGCTGCCATTTAGACATGGAGCCATTGATCACTACCCGTTGAGCCCGACAATCTAGCCAACTTTCTACCCACCTTATAGTGCATTCATCCAGCCCATACTTCTTTAACTTGCTGACAAGAATACTGTGGGAGACAGTGTCAAAAGCTTTGCTAAAGTCAAGAAACAATACATCCACTGCTTTCCCTTCATCCACAGAACCAGTAATCTCATCACAGAAGGCGATTAGATTAGTCAGGCTTGACCTTCCCTTGGTGAACCCATGCTGACTGTTCCTGATCACTTTCCTCTTGTGTAAGTGCTTCAGGATTGAGGATTCTCAGCCGAGGACTTTGCCCCGGGGAAGTTAGACTCTGCGTTGTAGATGTCAGCAGGGCTGGGGCTTTTTGTCTGGCCAGGACTCCGCCATTTAGGAAACTTCCTAAACTTGTTGCAGCCTCCGGGGATGAAAGCACAAGGGGTGCGTCTCCACTCATTACCTGGCTAGTGGTGTTAGACTGCAGTGCCTTGTCTAGGGTGTCAGGGCCTGAGGGCTCACCCTGCCAGGGAGAAGAGGGCAGCAGTGGCCTACCTCTGCCAGGTTTCCATGCTAGAACTATAGGGAGTGTGTACAGTGCAGTTGGGGCGGGCTCACACTACCTGCTGCAAACAGTATGGACGTTGCAGGACTGGTGGAGATTTGGGTGCTTATGAGTCTGGGCTTGGGTGGCTGGCCCAAGCCTCCACCTGGCTGGGCTGGGAGCCTGGCTCCCACCTGGAGCGAGAGGTCCCCTTATCTGCGGGGCTGCTCCCGGAGTTCTGTGCAGATGCTGACGCAGCACCACTCTCAGCTGGGCGTTGTGCTGAAGTCACTTTGGGAACCACTTCTGCATCCTTCCCCCGCTGGGATCTGTGCAGCCAGCTCGGACCCCACTCCCCAGCTGGGACGATGCAGAGGCTCTGGTGGGGGTATTCGTGGGCTGGCTCTCTTTCCACTTGCAGGCGTCTGGGCTGTAACAGAAGGAACTGCGGCCCCCGGGCTCCTTGGGTCCAGTGCATGGATGGCCCTAGTAGGCTCTGCTCTCCAGCAGCTTCCCCAGGCTTAGCGGCACTCCACGAGTGTGAACGTGCAAAGGCAATGCTCTAGGAACCCTGGCTGCTGAGGTAAGCCCCTAGTTCTTTAGCCCTTCTTTGTCCCCCAGCCCTTAGGAGCGGGGCCTGGGTAGCGTTTATAAAGCCGCTGCTCTCGCTGGCAGGCACATCGGGGAGCAGTGTGTTTCCCTGCACCCGCAGAAACACGCCCAGCGTTGGCTTTCTGAGATGCTCCGGATGAAGAATTCCAGTGGCCGTGCTTTCCACTCGCTGCCGAAAGCTGTTCCGAAGCGTGCTCTTTCCCTGCAATCCGTAACCTCTGTGAGTCGCAGCCCCCATGTGCGTCCACACCTGCCCCCTCCATTGCTCCTGCCCCTCTCCCGCCTCACCGCAGAATTTGTGAAGTGCAGCTGTAGCTTGCCAGGGAGGCGCTGGGCTTGGCATTTCTTGGTAGTCCAAGGGTGGAGGAGCCATTGTTATGGCGATTAACCCTGTCACTTATTCCTTGTAGTGACCAGTGCAACCCCCCGCACCTCCCAGAGCAGGCGGAGGGTCAGGCCTGCGGGATCTGAGTGCCAGGGCGTACACACACCGGGGGCCAGGAGAGAATCTGATCGTCAGAGGGATTCGGAGTCGACACTCCATCTTGAGCCGGAGAGAGCCAGGACAAGAGCTGATGCCAGAGTAGGCGAATGAGCTCTGGGCGCCATGGTTCCAGAGAGAGGATGCCAGACACAGCAGCTGGTTTCTGCACCACCTGCCCAGTGCAACCTGGTTATTCAGGGCAGCTCCTTCACCTGCCAGGCATCCTTCCTTCATGAGATGGTGGCAAAGAAAACGAGACTCCCCAAGACACATCAGGTGTTGCCCTTGGTTCAGGGCTGCGTGTTCCCTGCGTTGCAGCTCGCAGCTGTCCTGCATGCACATGCTCGTTTAATGAAGGAATTTCTGCCGAAGGTCTCCGGATAGGTGGCACATCAGTCGGACTGTGCTCCCTCATCACCACCCAAACCAACCAGGAGGGAAATGGACGTCCGACCAAAGTGCAAACTCACCCCCCGCAGTCCCTCACGGTGCCTATAGCTGCAGTCGCTAATGATTCCTGCCCCATCAGCGCACGCGGGGTTCTCTGCTCCAGGGGAAAATCCCTCACAAAGCAAACAAAAGCAGTGGAATAATTAATACAGATGTGGAAGCCCCCCACCAGCAGAGCAAGAAACGACAGGAAGGAGCAGTGCCAGCATTAGCTCAAGGAGCCATCCCCCCGCGCCCGCCCCCCGGGAACCTGTGTTCACGGAGCACTTCTGATGCAGGCTGCGCTCAGCGGCAGCTTGTCTGTCCAGCTGTGAATAGTGACTGTCCGTCTTGCTGCGGCCTCGTGCCATGGTGCGGCTCCGCCCCAGAGCTGTCACTGTGGGCCATCAGGGACTGCCACGGCCTCTCGGTCTCTCCCAGTCAAAAGCCGGCCCACTCTGCCCTTACTCAGCATTGAGCAGAATCGCCACCGCTCTGCGTAGCTTGGGAGTGGACTTGGGAGCCCGGGCACAAGCGCGTGTGCCTGGTGCCCCAGTGGGTCAGTGTTGGCTGGGCTCAGTGTTGTGTGGCGCGAGGTGTCCTCCTCTGCTGGCTCTTGAGGGCCTGCAGGGACCTGCCACCAAGGCCGGCGTGGGGGCTCCTGGGCTTGCTGGGGGTGGGGTGGGGGAGCAGACTTGGGCTCCAGCTGTTTCTGTCCCTCGGTACTCTCCGGTTCATTGGCCCCCTTCACTGCATGCCCGTGCAGCATTCTGTGTATTGCATGGAAACAGACATGACAACGCACCCACGGTGGAGTCCTGGCTGCAAGCCAGGGCCCAGTTGTCCAGGAACATTGGGTGGGCCCTGGGCAGGGCGATGGCCGCTTTCACCCACGCGGCCTGAGGCTGCATTGTTGAGGCCTGTTCCCCACAGCGGGATGAAAAAGTTCCGCACCCTCTGCTGCCTGCCGGACAACAGCTCTGTCCAACCAGTCTGCGGCCACCCTCCACCCGGTGAGCGCTGGCCTCCAGGGCTGGGTGGCCCGCTGCTCCTGAGCGGGGGGTTGCATGGCCGTGGCAGCACGGCGAGGGGCTGCTGGGTCCATCTTGCCCCCCTTCCTCTTGTGCCGGCAGATAGGCTGGGGTGAGGGGGCTGTGGTGCGTGCGGTATTGTGACTACACGTAGCTCCGTGTCTCCACATCACCCGACCCAGCCAGCATGGCCAGTGGCCTGGCCCAGCACTGGACGGCGCACAAAGCATGGGTGTGAGCCTGCTTGCTGAGGCTCATGCCAGAGACGAGGGCGGTGCTATTGGTTTATGGGGGGGACAGCCGGAAGAGATGGCAGAGGTAACATGGGCCACTCCGATTGAGGGCGTTTTGGCTGGACTCCCAGCTCCGGCTGAGAAGGCAGGTCAGCCTGTCCCATCTGCGTGCAGCCATGGTGTTGGGGCGCAGGGACCCATGGGGCTACCTGGGGGTTAGACTCCTTCCAGTTCAACGCTGTATGTGGTGGGGCATCTTAAGGCTCTCTGGGACCAGCGCAGAGTTCAGCAGGAGGCTTGTGACAGGGCACACTGGGCCAGCAGCCTGTGGCACTGACCGGGTTGGCTTTACCCCGTGAAGCTCTTAGTGGCTTTGCACTGCCTGCCTGAGGGACGCCTCTCCCGTGGCTGTACTGTGGCCGTTGTGGTCCGTGTAGGAGAGCTTCTGGCAGGGCGTTCTCTGCATGGCCCTGCACCGGGGCGCCTGCTCCCATGTGCGTCCGCCTTCAAGGCGTTCTGCCGAGTCGCCTGCTGTCCCCCGGGCGGGCCGGGCCGGGCTCCAGCAGGAGTCTGTGAAGGCCTGGGCTCTGGGTTCTGAGCCGGTGCTTACCGAGTGGGTCACCGGAGAGGGGTGTGTTTGTCTTTGTTTAAACATGGGTAGAGGAGTGTCTAGAGTGGAGGGCTCCCAGTCTGGAGGATGGAGGTGCCTAGTGCCCAGGTTGGAGGACAGGATGTGGAGGTTGGGAAGGGGGCAGCTGTGGCATTTGAGGCAGAGCACGGGTGCAGCTGGGATGAAGGCCACAGCTACCTGGTGTGTTCAGGGCATGCCCCGTTCAGTGGCTGGCTCTGTGAGCGGCTGCACCCCCTGCTGCTCCTGCGGGAGCCCCTCCGCGGCCCATGGTGCCTTGCAGCTGCTTTCCAAAGCTCCAGCAGCCGAGGGTTCAGCCTGGACCTGTTCTGAGACCAGGGCTTGGATACGGAGCCAGTGCCCAGAGACTAATGGGTGTGTCCCAAGAAATGATGAGAATTTGACCTTTTTTCCTGCAGTTCACCTGGGCTCCTAGAAGATCTTTCAGAATCCCCCTGAAGCCACTGCTTTATGGGCAGTGCCAGGAGCTGTGGGACACGTACCCAGGGGGCAGGGCGAACTGCAGTGGTGCGCCGCCCCCCTGGGGCAGCCACTAGCGGCTCCGTGCTCCCGTGCACTGCAGCCCGAGGCAGCCGCAGGTTGGATGTGCTTCCGGAGTCCCTGGTGCCACAGCGAGGGGCAGTTTGAAGCCCCAGGTACTGGCTGCAGGCAGAGGCAGGAGCCGGCACGGGGTCGCTCTGAACTGCTCTGGAGGTGCAGTGGGTGGGGAAAGCCGTCTGATCCTAGCCCCTCTCTTCTCTCTTTCAGTGGCTCAAAAGGTGGTGGCCCTGCGGAAGAAACAGCAGCTCTCCATAGGGCCCTGCAAGTCCCTGCCCAATTCACCTAGCCATTCGTCTGTCTCTGCGGCCTCTATTCCTTCTGTGCACATCAATCAGGTGAGAAACGGGACCCCACCCCTAGCAGCCCCCTCTGACTGAAAGGTAAAGGCCGGGTCTGCCTAGCCCCCGTCTCTGAACACAAGCCCTAGAGTAGCCAGTGCAGCTGGTGGGGGGCTGCTGGCCTAAAGCCCAGAACAGCTCCCTGCCTGCCTGCCCGGGGGTCAGGGGCCTGCAGGGCAAGCAGCGTGGAGCCCCTGACGAGAGGGAAGATACCAAACACCAGCCAAGTGACACTCGGCTCTGGGAAGGGTGATTCCAAACCCTGAAGATCCTGGAGTCCAAAGTGAGGGTGGTACAATCTTTCGATTCAGCATGGGAGCCTGGAGGCACCAATAACAGAGTCCCAGGAGGCAGGGAAGCTATAGACTGCAAAGGCGGCAGGGCAGCTAGAGCTTAGCCAGTCTGGCTATGTGACCAGGTTCCAGGGCCCCCGAGGCAAACTGTCCCCTTCCTGGGCCGGGACATGCAGCCAAGGGTGGCCTGCAGAAGGAACAAACTCTGGCACGTAAGGTGTGTGCGGAAAGGGGGAGCCCAAGAGGGAATTTAAAGAGCAAATATCAGAAGACATGGAAACAAATAAAATATTGTCGGAGTGTTTGAGAAGCAGGAAGGCTGTGAGAAAATGGGTGGGTTCCTGGGAGCCCTAGGGGGAAGGGCACAGGTAAGGAGGAGGAGGACATTGCCCGAGCCATCAGTCTTCAATCCAGAGAGGATGCTGGGAGATGGCTGCCCTGGCCCCGGAGGTAAAGATTAGGCGCTGTCCGAGATGGAGGTGTACGAGAGGAGGTGCTGGACACGCTGCTCAGTAGGGAGCAGCAAGTCTCCAGAACAGGATGTTTGTGTGCCCAAGAGTACACGTCTTTTATTCGAGTCAGCTCCCACAGCAGAGACCTGGAAGGTGCAAACACTGTCCCTGAGTCTCAGGCCTGGGAGCCTGACTCCTGGAGCACTTAAAGTGGTTAAAACAAGGATTAAACACAGAACTGAATATGCTGAAGTGCTGAGGAGATAACGGACAAAGCTGCCAGAATGAGCTGCTAGCATCTTTCAATGGGTGAGTTTCTATTCAAGTTCATGGTCTTGGTCCCTACCTTAAAGTTACAGAGTTTGACAGCCAGAAGGTGCCACCAGATCATCTGCCTGACCTCCTGTCTAGCCCAGCACCTGCCCCTCAGCGCAACAACCCAACTGAGACACTCGGGAGGCGACTGATTTGCCACAGGCAGAGACTGGGGGGGCTGAGGTGCCCAATGCTCGAGCAATGAGAGAGACCCAGATAATCCCAGCGAGTGATCTGCGCCCACGCAGAGGGAGGCGAGGAGGTCACAGCCAATCTGACCTGTGGGAAGAGTCCTTCCTGGCCACACATCTAGCAGTTCATTAGACCCTGGGCATTGGAGCGAGAACCAGCCAGCCCAGCACTGAGAGCACGCCTCTTCCTGCAGCCCTGGCCCTCCCTGCCCACTGATCTCCGCACACCCTCAAGGGATCTGAAGCCAGTCCGTGTTCCCTGGGTCTCTCGCTCCCAGCTACTGAGAGGAGCCATTCCGTGACTGGGGCTCCTGTGGCGGGGGGTCTCGTCCAGGTCTGCCCATTCCACACCCAGGACAACGGGCAGCTTGGGAGCCTCATTCTTCTGCTCCTGCCAGAGCCTTGGCCCCCACGGCCCACCTCGGGCAGCGGCTTGGCCTTGTTCTGCCAGCAGGCTGCACACACCTGGCACTCATGGGCTCTCTAGGTAGCCACTGGGGTTACCCGCTAGTTCCAGTCTCTTCCACCCACCTTCAGGGACGCTTTTCATGAACCATTGCTGAGAAGAGGGGGCCTTTGTGCTCCGTCAGGGGCAATCAAGGAGGGGTCTTGCCTTTTGGAGGCCAGGGTTTCTCCTCCCATTGTTCCCCCACGCCTTTCCTTTTGGGCATGTGCACTTGATTCTGGACTTACCATGTCCCAGCAAATTCACCCAGCACTTCAGGGGTGGATGGTAACCCTGAGCTCCGTCAAGCCCAGCCTAGATCCTTGGGATACGTTCCCAGCTCTCGACATGCCGGGCACTTACATACCCGGGGCCATGCATCTGGCTTACAGGGGTATCTATGAGTCCCAGTGCAGGTCACTGCCATTCATAGAATCATAGAATATCAGGGTTGGGAGGGACCACAGGAGGTCATCTAGTCCAACCCCCTGCTCAAAGCAGGACCAACCCCAACTAAATCATCCCAGCCAGGGCTTTGTCAAGCCTGACCTTAAAAACTTCTAAGGAAGGAGAGTCCACCACCTCCCTAGGTAACCCATTCCAGTGCTTCATCACTCTCCTAGTGAAAAAGTTTTTCCTAACATCCAACCTAACCCTCCCCCACTGCAACTTGAGACCATTACTCCTTGTCCTGTCATCAGCTACCCTGAGAACAGTCTCACACCATCCTCTTTGGAACCCCCTCTCAGGTAGTTGAAAACAGCTATCAAATCCCCCCTCATTCTTCTCTTCCACAGACTAAACAATCCCAGTTCCCTCAGCCTATCCTCATAAGTCATGTGTTCCAGTCCCCTAATCATTTTTGTTGCCCTCTGCTGGACTCTTTCCAATTTTTCCACATCCTTCTTGTAATGTGGGGCACTGGACTGGACACAGTACTCCAGATAAGGCCTCACCAATGTCGAATAGAGCGGGACGATCACGTCCCTCGATCTGCTGGCAATGCCCCTACTTATACAGCCCAAAATGCCATTGACCTTCTTGGCAACAAGAGCACACTGTTGACTCATATCCAGCTTCTCGTCCACTGTAACCCCAAGGTCCTTTTTCCTGAACATTTTATATCCATCCATGACAGTACTCCAGTCATGTGAGTTATCCCACCAAGTCTCTGTTATTCCAATCACATCCTAATTCCTTGACTGTGCCAGAACTTCCAGTTCTCCCTGCTTGTTTCCCTGGCTTCTTGCATTTGTGTATAGGCACTTGAGATAACTCGCTGATTGTCCCGCTTTCTCAGTATGAGGCAGGAGCCCTCCCCTCTCGCGCTCTTCTGCTCTTGCTTCCCCCTGGTATCTCACTTCCCCACTTACCTAAGGGCTTTGGTCTCCTTCCCCCAGTGAACCTAGTGTTACGGAGTCCCCGGGCAATGCTCTGGAACTGCTTCCTATGAAGCCAGTCAGATCTCTGGGGGAGCCTCCTCTCTGTGAGCAGCCTGTCTCCAGGCAAAAAGCTTACACGGCTTCCACCTTCCTGGGTCTGACCTCGGAGCATTCAGCATCCCCCGCCCCTCCATGTGCTTCCCACAGCAAGTCCACGCAGGTGGGGTCCTGGGGAAGCCAGAGGGTCCTGCTGCCAACTTCACAGTCAGTCTTAGCCAGCCAGTAAAACAGAGGTTTATTAGATGACAGGAACACGGTCCAAAACAGAGCTTATAGGTACAGAGTACAGGACCCCTCAGCCGGGTCCATTTTGGGGGGCAGTGAGCCAGACAACCACGTCTGCACTTCACTCCTTCGTCCTCAGCCAGCCCCAAACTGAAACTCTCTCCAGCCCCTCCTCCTCTGGGCTTTGTCCCTTTTCTGGGCCAAGAGGTCACCTGATTCCTTTGTTCTCCACCCCTTTAGCTCTCTCCTTGCAGGGGGGAAGAGTCCAGGCCATCAGTCGCCAGGAGACAGAGTGTCAGCCATTTATGTACACTGGCCCTTTGCTCTGCAACAATTACATCCCCTTATCCCACCACCTAGAGACTTAAGAAATGCCTAGGGGAAACTGAGGCACCCCTACAGTATTCAGAGGAAACATTAAGAACAGTCCCACTTTGTCACACTTAATTTAAAGCCCTCCTCACTAGGTTAGCCAGCCTGCTTGCGAAGATGCTCTTCCCTCTCTTCGTTAGGTGGAGCCCGTCTCTGCCTAGCACTCCTCCTTCTTGGAACACCATCCCATGGTCAAAGAATCCAAAGCCTTCTCTCTGACACCACCTGCGTAGCCATTTATTGGCTTCCACGATTCGACGGTCTCTACCTAGGCCTTTTCCTTCCACAGGGAGGATGGACGAGAAGACCACTTGCGCCTCAGACTCCTTTATCCTTCTTTCCAGAGCCACGTAGTCTGCAGTGATCTGCTCAAGGTCATTCTTGGCAGTATCATTGGTGCCCACGTGGAGAAGCAGGAAGGGGTAGCAATCCAAGGGCTTGATGAGTCTCGGCAGTCCCTCCGTCACATCGTGAACCCTAGCTCCTGGTAAGCAGCAGACTTCTCGGTTTTCCCGGTCAGGGCGGCAGATAGATGACTCAGTCCCCCTGAGGAGAGAGTCCCGGACCACCACCACCCGCTTCCTTCTCTTGGGAATGGGGGTCATGGAACCCCCATCTCTAGGACAGTGCATCTCATGCCTTCCAGTTGGCGGAGTCTCCTTCTGCTCCCTTCCTTCAGACGTATCATCTGGTCCACTCTCCGCCTTAGGACCTGTGGAGAGAACATGAAAACAGTTGCTTACCTGTATTGGCGTTGCTGGTACATGGACATTCCCCTTTTTTCTTCTGGAGGTCACATGATGCCAAATTTCTTCACCGTCCTCCTGTCCCCGATGTGCAGCCTGCTCTGAATCTTCAGAACATTGTGCCCGTAGAAGCATATCCTGACGTCTGTCCAGGAAATCTTCAGTTTCTCTTATGCAACGCAGGGTCGATACCTGTTGCTCCAGACCTTGAACCTTCTCCTCCAATGTGGAGACCAGATAAAGTCTGCTTTGTGCAGATAAAGTCGCTTCTGTCCTGTGGAAGAAAGACAAACATGGCACATCCAGTGCAGGTCACAACAGCTGAACACCCTCCGTGCATATTACTGTCCTTCTACGAGCTTCCTCAGATGTTGCAGTAACTTCTCAGAGAAGCCTGCAAGATGGAAGCCTCAGTAGGCTCTCCCCAGGCAAACTCCCTCTGTTAGCCTCTCCACCGTTCGCTGCTCAGCTGGTTCACAGCGGGCTGCCTCTTTATAACAGTCAGGGCCACTCAAGGTCCACCTGGAACAAAGCACTCCCAATTCACACTTTTCAAGCACACGGTCAAACTGACAAACTGTCCTCACAACAGACACTCAGATACTCACCAACGCAGCCCTTAGCGCACTCCTCTCGGACAGATTCCAGGCAAACTCCCTCTATTATCCTCTCCACTGTTTGCTGCTCGTGGCCCCAGCAGGCTTTACCAAGCATCTGGCGGGAGGGACAGCTGTTCTCTGATGTTGGGGCACATGCTGGAGAGAATGCAGGAGGTTTTGGTAATATTTCTATAAACGCTATGTGTGACTCAATGTACCCTCTCCCTTTATGTTGCTACCCACTGGGTGCGAAGGGGTTAACTTCCTCTCTGGGACCAGGAGACTAAGAGCTTGGTGTGGGAGGCACAGAGGAGGCACAAGGCACTGTTGAGGCCTGGCCACATCTGGGCCCTCTGCGGAGATGCTGGAAACCTCCGTGACGGCAGATTAGTTTAAACTATTGGAAGCAAAGGAAGCTGAAGCGTGAACCCATCGAGCGGAGACAGAGAAACTGAGGCGGGAGCAGCTGGGTGTTAGGTGTGCAGCTGCAGACACCCAGACCTGCAGCTGGAGGGGGAAAGAGGGTGGCAGGGAGTCAGAACATCTGCTTCTGTCAGCGTGGGCTCTGCCTGAAACTTGGTTTCCCCGTGCTGACCTGAGGACTCGGAGTCCAGGTGACAAATAAACGCTGCCTTGTTGTAACTGGGCCATGCTGCAGACTGGGAGCGTCGCTCCCTGACAGAGGGACGTCTGCAGGAGTCTAGGGAGCTGCGCTGCGAGTCAGATGGGGCTGGAGCCCACAGGCCTGGTCTGGGAGCAAGGGTCTGTGGGGTTCACCATGGGGAAAGCTAAGCCTAGAGCTCTGCAAACCATGGGGGTCCTCCCCGAAAGTATATCGAGGCCATGGCAGAGCTCACCCCTGGAGAGCCGTGACACGTGCACCCCGCCTTGCAGCCCGGTTTGTCCAGGGCAGATCCCTGCAGGACAGCTGCAGTTCTGAGTCTGTCTCATGCCTCGGTTTGCAAGGGAACCGTGCCAGCGGTCTCTGGCTTCGTAGGAGCACTACTGGATTCCAAAGACCTTCCAGCCTCCGGAGAGATCCCAGCCCATCCTTTCACCACAGCCAGCCACGCACAGGCTGCTGGGGCGTATGGCCCATTCCCCTGGCTGAAGGCATCTACCAGCCAGCAGACACGGTGGGGACATCCATCTCACTGAGCCAGAGTCAGTCTGAACAGGGGGGCCTTCCATTCACCCCTTCCTACAGCAGCATCCATGCCAGATGCTTCCGCACTGGGGTGGGGAATGCCCCCAGGTCTGTGGGCCCTGGAGAGCCCCTCGTTCTATGGTGGATCAGAGCAGGCCATGTTGTAGGCAGGGCTCTGGGAAGCATGTGGCTCTCCCTCTCCTGACAGCACCGTGAACCATGTGCTGTGTCAGGAGTCAGGACAGGGCTTGGCCATCTCTGGTCCGGAAGCCATTCCCACTGGGCAGCACTAATGAGTGAGAGTGGCCTGGCCCTCTCCGTTGGCAGGAAGCTTTTGTTGCCCCAGGAGGGGCTCCGGAAGGAAACTCTCCTCAAATCCCTGTTCCCTTGGACAGATCAGTTTGCCAGTAATCAGAGCAAGTGCCCCCTGCTCTGCTCCACACGCAGTCTCCCACATGCCTTCGTCTTCTCATGAACAGGAGGTCTCCTGCATGCTTTCTCCAGGGCTTCATCTCCAGGGTCGTCAGGGAGAATAGATGAGACGCAGCTACAATGAATTGTGCAGCTCCTTTTGAGGCGAGACAGACCTGCTACGTGTGTCCATATGGCCTGCTCCCACTTCCAAACATCCTGGATCTTCTGTCTCAGAAGCAGGGGCAGATCCTTCAGGTCCCTGCCACTGGCCACATGGATGTTAGCTCACAGAAGATCCTGCGCCACAGATGTCCATGGCATCCTCATCCACAGGAAGGAACCACCCACCAGCTCCCTCTGCAGGGTTTTCTGTCTGGGGTACTCGGACGCACCCGGTTCCTGTACACACTCCTGCCCCGGGTGAACTGTCTCCTTCACTTGTAGCAGACCAGTCCTGCCATCACTTAAGTCAGAGCCTCCCTGGCTGCAGCCTCTGCCTGCCATCCGCCTGAGCCTACCTGGTGCTCACCCCCTGTGGTCCCCCAGACTCCTCCAGGGTGTTAATCCATCAGTTAGAGGGCCCAGCTAGCAGCTCAGCCTAGTCCACCTGGTCTGTGGGGACCCAGGAAGGACTCAGTGGCTTTCTCGGTGGCTGTTGTCATAGCCAGAGATGGTGGGCTGCGAGCCCTGATGCCTCACTTTCCTATATGGTGCTCGTAGGGATGGGGAGGCTCAGTCCCTGCCCCAGGCCTTCTCCAAGGTGTGTTCTCGCTCCCACCTGAAGCAGGCAGGTGACCTATCTGATTTCTCACCCTGGGGAGGCGAGGCTGCATGCCTTGGGTGCTCAGAGAGCCCTTTCTGTTTATCCAGATAGGACAAAACCACTCAGGAGTTGCCTTGTAGTTTGCAGCCTGCAGTGATAGTTCCGGGGGCAATCTTTTCCCCAGAGGTTATCCCAGTGGGCCAGCCCAGTTTGGTGTGAGCTGCAGGCCTCTCCCCTCCTGTGGGCATTGGCGCTGCAGCTCCTTTAGCGAGACTTAGGACCCTTGCTACCAGAGAACTTGGCAGGGTTGCATCATGGAGTTCAGTCTGCACCTTGACGCTGTGTTACTGCCTAGATCTGGCTCCCTCCTCAGACCTCACCTGCCTCGTTTGGGAGCTGCTCGCTCGTCGTTGGATTGTCAGCGGTGCGTGTGGATTCACACTGGCAGGAGGAGGAGATGGTTGGGCAGATCCTGCAACCTGCGCTCCTCTCGCACTCCTTGGAGGCTGTCTTGCCCTCTGGATCAGTGAGGGAAGGGCACGGTGGGGGAGGCTGCATCCCCCGGGGTGATTCTGGGAGGAGTGCCGGTGAAGACACAGTATCCAGGCGCAACCCCAATGGACGCTGCTGGCCAGGAGGCCCCGCATGTGCCCCGGCAGTGGGATCCACCCAGACAAATGTCACCAGCAGCCGGTTACTGTACAGTCAGGAGCCATTCTTTGTACAGTGTGCACTTGGACTGAGGAACTCACTGCCACGAGGCCGCATGGGGTCCGAGGGCTGGCAGAAGTGAGACAAGGGTCCGGTGTTTGTCTGGATACAGGTGCATCTGGAGCTGCCACAGGGGAGTGACAAGAAACTGAAACAAACCCAAGAGTCTGGCAGGGCTCCCTGGCCTCCTGCTTTGGGGTGTTTGCAGCCTCCACTGGAAGGGGCAGGAGAGAAGAGCTGCTCACCACAGGACTTCTCGGCCTTCCTCATGCAGCCGGCACTGTGCCAGGAGTGCCTTGCCTGAGCTACTCTGGCTGGTCCAGGGCTGCTGGGACAGTCTGTGTGGCGGGGGTGCCGAGAGCCATTGAACCGAGCGTACCCTGTGTACAATGGAAACCCCACTGCACCCCTAGGTCCAGCACCGAAGGGCTAGTCCTACGGTCCTCAGAGAAGCCAGCCCCGCTGCAGCGTCACGAGCCGCATCCCAGCCCGGGGAGAACCCGGAGTCAGCGTTGTTGTGAGCTGTGTGGTCCCCCGCAAGCTCCGTGCCCTCCGTTCCAAGCCCTTGTGATTGGAATAAAAGAGACTTGGTGGGATAACTCACATGACTGGAGTACTGGCATGGATGGGTATAAACTGTTCAGGAAGGACAGGCAGGGCAGAAAAGGTGGAGGAGTTGCACTGTATGTAAGGGAGCAGTATGATTGCTCAGAGCTCCGGTACGAAACTGCAGAAAAACCTGAGTGTCTCTGGATTAAGTTTAGAAGTGTGAGCAACAAGAGTGATGTCGTGGTGGGGGTCTGCTATAGACCACCGGACCAGAGGGATGAGGTGGATGAGGCTTTCTTCCGGCAGCTCGCAGAAGCTACTAGATCGCACGCCCTGGTTCTCATGGGTGACTTTAATTTTCCTGATATCTGCTGGGAGAGCAATACAGCGGTGCATAGACAATCCAGGAAGTTTTTGGAAAGCGTAGGGGACAATTTCCTGGTGCAAGTGCTAGAGGAGCCAACTAGGGGGGGAGCTTTTCTTGACCTGCTGCTCACAAACCGGGAAGAATTAGTAGGGGAAGCAAAAGTGGATGGGAACCTGGGAGGCAGTGACCATGAGTTGGTTGAGTTCAGGATCCTGACACAGGGAAGAAGGGAAAGCAGCAGGATACGGACCCTGGACTTCAGGAAAGCAGACTTTGACTCCCTCAGGGAACGGATGGGTAGGATCCCCTGGGGGACTAACATGAGGGGGAAAGGAGTCCAGGAGAGCTGGCTGTATTTCAAGGAATCCCTGTTGAGATTACAGGGACAAACCAAGGGTGATGTCGTGGTGGGAGTCTGCTATAGACCACCAGACCAGGGGGATGAGGTGGACGAGGCTTTCTTCCAGCAACTAACGGAAGTTACTAGATCGCACGCCCTGGTTCTCATGGGAGACTTCAATCATCCTGATATCTGCTGGGAGAGCAATACAGCGGTGCACAGACAATCCAGGAAGTTTTTGGAAAATGTAGGGGACAATTTCCTGGTGCAAGTGCTGGAGGAACCAACTAGGGGCAGAACTCTTCTTGACTTGCTGCTCACAAACCAGGAAGAATTAGTAGGGGAAGCAAAAGTGGATGGGAACCTGGGAGGCAGTGACCATGAGATGGTCGAGTTCAGGATCCTGACACAGGGAAGAAAGGAGAGCAGCAGAATACAGACCCTGGACTTCAGAATAGCAGACTTTGACTCCCTCAGGGAACTGATGGGCAAGATCAGTTGGGAAAGATGGGAAAGGAGTCCAGGAGAGCTAGCTGTATTTTAAAGAAGCCTTCTTGAGGTTACAGGGACAAACCACCGGGATGTGTAGAAAGAATAGTAAATAGGGCAGGCGACCTTGGCTTAACAGTGAAATCCTTGCTGATCTTAAATACAAAAAAGAAGCTTACAAGAAGTGGAAGATTGGATGACCAGGGATGAGTATAAAAATATTGCTCGGGCATGTAGGAATGAAATCAGGAGGGCCAAATCGCACCTGGAGCTGCAGCTAGCGAGAGATGTTAAGAGTAACAAGAAGGGTTTCTTCAGGTATGTTGGCAACAAGAAGAAAGCCAAGGAAAGTGTGGGCCCCTTACTGAATGAGGGAGGCAACCTAGTGACAGAGGATGTGGAAAAAGCTAATGTACTCAATGCTTTTTTTGCCTCTGTCTTCACGAACAAGGTCAGCTCCCAGACTGCTGCGCTGGGCATCACAACATGGGGAATAGATGGCCAGCCCTCTGTGGAGAAAGAGGTGGTTAGGGACTATTTAGAAAAGCTGGACATGCACAAGTCCATGGGGCCGGACGAGTTGCATCCGAGAGTGCTAAAGGAACTGGCGGCTGTGATTGCAGAGCCATTGGCCATTATCTTTGAAAACTCGTGGCGAAATGGGGAAGTCCCAGATGACTGGAAAAAGGCTAATGTAGTGCCCATCTTTAAAAAAGGGAAGAAGGAGGATCCTGGGAACTACAGGCCAGTCAGCCTCACCTCAGTCCCCGGAAAAATCATGGAGCAGGTCCTCAAAGAATCAATCCTGAAGCAGTTACATGAGAGGAAAGTGATCAGGAACAGTCAGCATGGATTCACCAAGGGAAGGTCATGCCTGACTAATCTAATTGCCTTCTATGATGAGATTACTGGTTCTGTGGATGAAGGGAAAGCAGTGGATGTATTGTTTCTTGACTTTAGCAAAGCTTTTGACACGGTCTCCCACAGTATTCTTGTCAGCAAGTTAAAGAAGTATGGGCTGGATGAATGCACTATAAGGTGGGTAGAAAGCTGGCTAGATTGTCGGGCTCAACGGGTAGTGATCAATGGCTCCATGTCTAGTTGGCAGCCGGTGTCAAGTGGAGTGCCCCAGGGTTCGGTCCTGGTGCCGGTTTTGTTCAATATCTTCATAAATGATCTGGAGGATGGTGTGGATTGCACTCTCAGCAAATTTGCGGATGATACTAAACTGGGAGGAGTGGTAGATACGCTGGAGGGCAGGGATAGGATACAGAGGGACCTAGACAAATTGGAGGATTGGGCCAAAAGAAATCTGATGAGGCTCAATAAGGATAAGTGCAGGGTCCTGCACTTAGGACGGAAGAACCCAATGCACAGCTACAGACTAGGGACCGAATGGCTAGGCAGCAGTTCTGCGGAAAAGGACCTAGGGGTGACAGTCGACGAGAAGCTGGGCATGAGTCAGCAGTGTGCCCTTGTTGCCAAGAAGGCCAATGGCATTTTGGGATATATAAGTAGGGGCATAGTGAGCAGATCGAGGGACGTGATCGTTCCCCTCTATTCGACATTGGTGAGGCCTCATCTGGAGTACTGTGTCCAGTTCTGGGCCCCACACTACAAGAAGGAAGTGGATAAATTGGAAAGAGTCCAGCGAAGGGCAACAAAAATGATTAGGGGTCTGGAACACATGACTTATGAGGAGAGGCTGAGGGAACTGGGATTGTTTAGCCTGCAGAAGAGAAGAATGAGGGGGGATTTGATAGCTGCTTTCAACTACCTGAGAGGTGGTTCCAGAGAGGATGGTTCTAGACTATTCTCAGTGGTAGAAGAGGACAGGACAAGGAGTAATGGTCTCAAGTTGCAGTGGGGGAGGGTTAGGTTGGATATTAGGAAAAACTTTTTCACTATGAGGGTGGTGAAACACTGGAATGCGTTACTTAGGGAGGTGGAAGAATCTCCTTCCTTAGAAGTTTTTAAGGTCAGGCTTGACAAAGCCCTGGCTGGGATGATTTAATTGGAGATTGGTCCTGCTTTTGAGCAGGGGGTTGGACTAGATGACCTCCTGAGGTCCCTTCCAACCCTGATATTTTATGATTCTTGTCTGAGCCGGCTTCCCTGGGGTGCCAGGGGCACTCTGAGGCGGCCCTGCCGTGCGAGGTCGCTCGGGGGGTTGTAACCACCCGGGGGCAGCCTGCTGGCCGGTCCCAGGCGTACCCAGCGCGCTCTCTCTCTCTCTCCCGCAGGCCACCAATGGCAGCGGCGCCTTTAGCGACTACTCCTCCTCCGTGCCCTCCACCCCCAGCATCGGCCAGCGGGAGCTGCGCATCGAGACCATCGCTGCCTCCAATACGCCCACCCCCATCCGCAAGCAGTCCAAGCGGCGCTCCAACATCTTCACGGTGAGTGTGGCCAGTGGCGGGACGCGCCAGGCGGGCGAGGGGGGCGTGGGCCCATCGGCACAGGGCGGCCATGCTCCCGGCCATGCGTGTGCTCGGGCCATGGCGCAGAGCGCGACTTCTGTGGGCACGTGGGGGCGGAGAGGCTGTGGGGAGCGCAGTGCAGTGCGTGTTTGTGTGTGTGTGTTTGTGCATGCACATGTGTGCATCCTCTGTGTGCGTGTGAATCCTCCCCGAGTATGTGCGTGTGCGTTCTCCGTGTGCACACGTGTGTGCGTCCTCTGTGTGCGTGTGAATCCTCCCCGAGTATGTGTGTGTGCGTCCTCCGTGTGCGTGCATCCTCCGTGTGCGTGTAGGAATCCTCCCCGGGTGTGCGTGTGTGTCCTCTGCGTGCATGAGCATGTGCATCCTGTGTGTGTATCCTCCATGTCCGTGTGTGCGTGTGCATCCCCCTTGCGTGGGGAGCGAGGGGTGGCTCTGCCTGCGTGGGCGTACAGCACTGGTGCCCCTTTCCCATCGCTCCCCCTGGGGCCATGTCCCCCGAGCAGGGGCTGACGTCCCCAGAGGCTGGGACTCTGTTTCTGCACTGGCTGAATAAGCCCGGCAGGGTCTCATGGGCGGTGGTGCTCAGAGCCAGCAATGGCACATGGAGTCCCTCTTGCATCCATGTGTGACGCTATCCGGACACCGAGGGGCCCCTGCTGATATGCAGGGGGAGGGCTGGGCATGTTTGAACCAGGGGATTGAGGACGACATCATGGGGAGTCAATTGGGGACATTTACAGCTGTTGTTTCTGCTGGTTGTGTTTGCACCCCATCTCTCAGCACACTCTACACCCATATGCGCACACAGCCACCCCACTGTCCCCAAGGCACCTGGGCCTCCCCACACACCATCCCAGCATGCCCCACGTGCACCTCCATCCCCGTCTGAACACACACAGCAACTGGGAACTCCACTGTTCCACAACACCCGCACACCGGTGAGCACACCCGTCCACTGTTCCCCCAACACCCGCCCACCGCTCCCCAGCACCCGCCCACCAGGGCGCGCACCCGCCCACCGCTCCCCAGCACCCGCCCACCAGGGCGCGCACCCGGCCACTGCTCCCCAGCACCCGCACATACCCACCTTCCCAGTGTGCATACCCATATGCCCAATGCATACACCTCTCACCCACCTGCACCTCCCCAACACCCTCACCCCCAGTGCACACAGTTCCCACCGTGGACCCCGCTGCTCCCCAACACCCTTCAGCACGTGCACCCCCCACATTCTCTCAACAAGGGCCTGTAGAGTCTCCTACGTGGTCATGCTCACTGTTGTGCTCCTGTTCTAATGGATTTCCTGCTCCCTCCCCCGTCGTTACTCTCGCTCATGCTCACACTTGCTGTTGTGCACCAGTGCACACCGGTTCTCTCATGTGCTCTCACGCTTGTCCACACACCCACTCGTTCTGGACTCGCCGTCAGTTCATGTTCACGCTCTCCCTTTCGCTCCTGTTGGAGCGCGTCAGGCTTGTGGTGACATGCTCATTCTCAGCTTCTTCATTCTGGGGCTCATGCTTCATCACTATGGAAGTCATCAGTCGGGGCTCACGCTTGCTTGCCGTCTCTAGGGGTTCCTGCTTGCTTGCCCTCTTTTGCTCAGTCTGGGGCTCAGGCTTGCTTGCCATCTTGAGGGGGTTCCTGCTCGCTTGCCTTCTATGTGGGGCTCACGCTCACTCAGTCTGGGGTTCACACTCACTCTCTGGGGGGCAAGTGCTCGCCATCTCTAGGGGGTTCCTGCTCGCTTATCTTCTCTGTGGGGCTCACGCTCACTCAGTCTGCGGCTCACACTCGCTTGCTCTCTGTGGGGTTCATGCTCGCTCAGTCTGGGGTTCTTGCTCACTTGACTTTGTGCTGGGGCTTCGCTCACTCATGCTGGGGCTCAGGCTTGCTGGCTGCACGCACATGACTCACATAGGGTGGTGGTGGCCGTGGCAGCAGCAGGATTTGAAGGTGCTGATTCCCTCCCTCCCCCCACAGCTGGGCTGGGCAGAGCAGTTTGTCCGGCCACTAGCGTGGCCAAGCACCCCGCCCCATCCCTGTGTGCACGGTGTGGGAGAAGCGGCAAGGCCTGCTCTCACTGGGTCAGCTGGCCCCTCTGGGTGGGTGTGCAGGGCCTTGCCTAGGTTGCTAGCACTGGGGAGAGACACGAAGTGCCCAGCTCTGGGAGCAGCTCACCCAGCTCCGAGCTGCAGTTTGTTCCCTGGAGTTTCATCTGCAGGCCTCCTCCCCTCCGGCTGTAAGTGCCCTGCTGCCTGGGGCCTCTCCTGTGCTCCCGTCCCTGGGAGTGAGGTGCAGACAGACGGGTGTGTGGCCACCAGGTGGAGACTGACTCCCGTTCTCAGCGATGGCTGCCTCCCAGGCTAGCACTGGAATGCAACTCCGGAGCTCGGCCTGCTGCTGCCTCTGGCTGCCCGCTCCGTGGCTGGCCTGTCTGTCTGTCTGTCCCCACCGCTGACAGACTCATGTCCGTGTTCTGAGTATAACTTGCCAAACTCTTTATTCTTTCGATATTTGCAGATATGTGCCACTGTTTCCAACTTTTCATCTACAAAAAGGCCTTTCCAACTCCTTCCAAATTAGAAGATCCAGGTGGTTACACACGGCACCTCTGTACAAATTCTCTCACTTTTCATTGCCTCTCCAGGGCCGGATAAGGGATGGGCACTGGGATTGATCTAAGATTAGAGGCTCGCCCGCCCGTCCTCCAGCCAGCATGGGTTCCCCTCCCGGAGACACGCAGGAGCCTTTTAACCCCCCCCCATGTAAAGTCTAGGAAGCGCTGAGACGGCCTGCACGTGCACTCTAAGCTGGGACATTTCTGGGCCTGCCGGATGCTGTCTAGGCCCTTTCCATGTTCCGGGGATGCCAGGCGGACGACCTCCTGGGATGGAAAGACCTGCAGACCCAGCGGGACCAGGGCAACGGCAGCCAGCGGAGACGGATGGGCCAAGGGACGCTTTGCTGCCCGCTAGCACCCGCTGCTCGCACTCCGGCCCCTTCCTCCTTCCTGCGTTTTCCTGCAGCCTGCATGGACTCCTGCTCCTCCTCCTCCTCCTCCTCGCGGCAGAGCAGCCATCTGTGTCTCTTTCTTTTCTTCTCTTTCGATCTCCTGGCTTTATCCTGGGCCCAAAAGCGAGCAGATTGGTGTCCCAGGCGCGCAGGGCAGACGTTTCTTTCTGATCCAAAGCACATGGGGAGCTCCCCACCTGAGGGAGCTCGTAGGACACAAGGGAGAGACGTTGTGGCTGCCCTTCTGCTGCCATTGTTGTGATTCTGAATGTATTGATTGTGCTCCGTGTCGTGTATGACTTGATATTTTCCTGTCTTAAGCACCTTGAATGAGTTCTGCTCCACAGACTGTATATTTCATATTGTATTTACTGGAGTTTGCTCTCACCACAGCCATCCTCAAGGAGTATCCGATACTGCTCTAGACTCTCTAGATGTATACTAGATAGTTATTGTCCATGCTCTTTTGTAAGGGGCTGGTCTCTCTGCCCAGTGACCTGTGCTACTTTGTATGGTGCAAGTGTGTTCACAGAATAAATCTGTTGGATTAGTAGGAGTGTGAGTTCCTTTCACTGCCTTGGCCTCTCCTGCTTCCATCCATGCTCCACCGACATCCCATGCTCTTCCTGTTTGTGTCACCGTGTGCTGTGTGCCCCCGAGGGAGTGAGGAATCAGGGGCAGCCCTTTGCTGTGAGGAGAACGGCTTTGGGGCAGGGTGTTAGATGGTTTGGGGGGCTGGGTGGGAAGCTTGGGAGCAGGTGGGCTCTGGGGAGGCCAGGATGGGAGTTGAGGCTGATTACAGCGTCCTTAGAGGGGATGGGGAAGAGGCTGCCCTGGTGAGCGTGTGCTGGCCCAGCGGGGAAAAAAGTGGGCTGTGTGTTCCTTCTTCCCCTGCCCCTGTGTCTAATGCACCTGTGTCTCTTCTCTTCCAGTCTCGAAAGGGCGCAGACCCGGAGCGGGAGAAGAAGGTGCCGGAGTGCAAGGCGGACAGTATCGGCAGCGGGCGGGCCATTCCCATGAAGCAGGTTCGGATTCCCTGGCCCCCCTAACCATGCCAGAGCACTGCCCGCTGGGGCAAGGGTCCTCAGGCCTCCTGAAGGGCAGCAGGGCGTCGCAGCCTGGGCCGGGGCGTGGCAAGGGGAGCATATGCCATGGGTGCATGCTGGGCTAGGCCACGCGGGTGTCCCAGTGGGAGCGGGGCAGTGTCTGTCTCAGGCTCATTGTGTTTCCATGCATGTGTCGCTGTCACCGGCTCTGCCTTCAGCGTGTGAGTGTGCGTGTGCGCAGCCCCCCATGCGTGTGCGCGCGTCATACGTTTGCCATACGTGTGCCGTACGCGCGCTGGTACCAGTGCTCCCCAGCAGAGGGCAGCAGAGCTCCTGGCTCCTGGCTCCGGCCCTGGCCCTGGCCCTGGCCCTGGCTCTGGTCCCTGGCCCTGGCTCTGGCTCTGGCTCTGGCTCTGGCTCCTGGCCCGGGTTTGCTGTCTGAGGACACGCAGGCGCTGGCCTCCTGTTGGGGAGCCGCACCCTGTGGCCCAGCGGGGCCCAGCTGCGAGCCTGCAGGGCCAGAGTGAGCCAGTTCACACTGGGCAGCTCAGGTTCTGCTCCTTCCTTGGGGGTCGAGGGGGAGAAGTGACTCCAGCCTGCGGCCCCCTCTGTGTCCTGCAGCCCCGGTTGTGGTGCTGGGGACAGGGTCCAGGGGTGGCGGATGGTGGGAGCAGGGCCAGGGGCATCTCTGGTGCAGTCACGAGGAGGGGGCCCCAGGGCAGCGAGCGAAGGGGAGGGGAGAGGCCAGGTATCGTTGTGTTTCCATGGCAGCTCTGGTGTTAAAACTGGGCCAGGTCTGGGTCGCTCGTGGGAAGGGGCAGCCAGGGACGTTCTGGCACCGGGGTGTTGGGGAGGGGTCTGTGGTTCGTGAGGGGGCAAGGGGGAGGGGGTCTGTGGCTGGCTCTGGGGTAATGGGGAGGGGGTCTGTGGCTGGCTCTGGGGTAATGGGGAGGGGGTCTGCGGCTGGCTCTGGCTCTGGGGCGATGGGGAGGGGTCTCTGGCTAGCTGTGGTACAGCAGGTTGAAGGCAGGGAGGCCATGGAGGCCAGCGTGGCTCGGGCTCTGGGTAGGAAGGGGGACAGATAAGATGCACACCCAGATCATGCCCCCCTGTCTCTCCTTCTTCGGGTGGGTCCTGCTCATTGAGTCCTTTCCTCCTCACCAAATTGGAGCTTGACCTGAGGTTGCTGTGGGCTGTTTAATCCCCTGTTTCTGTTAGCTGGGGGCATCTGGCCATCCCTTCCCCTTGCTCCCCTTTCTCCATCTCTTATGGGGCTGGCTGCATCCCCGGGCCCCACTGCAGGGGTTGTGTGCTGGCCCTGGCTCTCCTAGCCCCTCTCCAGGGGTATCTGCTGCGGGATGAACATTGACCCAGCCACACCTGGCACCATCACTTTCCACAGGTTCATAGATGCCAAGGCCAGCCGGGACCTTTGTGCTTGCGAGAAGGGAAGTTTTGCCTCTTTGAGGCGGCCAGGGGTGGTGTGTAATTGTCCCAGGTTACTGGGTCAGGGCTAGAGACGGTTCTGGGTTGTATTGTTGAAGAGGAACCCCTAGATATGGAACCTGGCCCTTGTTGCCGCCAACTCAGGCAGGAAGAAGGGTCACATGACCATCCTGTCTGAACCCTGGTGTAACGCAGGCCAGAGACCTGCCCCCCAGTTATTCCTAGAGCCAATCTGCCCCCTCCTCCCCAACTTTTAGAAGCAGTGTCCAATCAGGGTGGGCACTTAGTGGCTGGGTTCATGTGCTGTGCCTCTGGACCTGCACAGGCTGCCAGGCGGGAGGGGCAGGGGGAAGTGCTGGGCAGAATCTCTGTGCGGGGCAGAGACAGCATGTAGGGACAAGGCGGTACCCTCACTCTATTCATGACTCAGTCCCCAAGACTGACCTTGGAAAGTTGCAATTCTCCATGTTCACTGGACTCCAGGAGCTGGGGCTTTTGGAGAAGCACCAAGTACTGCAGAAACCACAATAAAACCATGAGAATTGGTGACTCTGGTGGGACATAGAGGCTGGGGCCCCGTACAAACGTATCCCAGACAGTCCCTGGCCCAAGGAGCGTTGTGGGACTTGTTTCTGTTGCCAAAAGGCAGTGCCGAATGTGGTCAGTCAGGGAGGCTCAGGTACGATGGGGAGTGGGAGTTTGAAGTGCTGGCTGGACAGATCCTGCGCAGTGGCACCAGGATATGCTTGGGTTTCTGGGATGTCACGGTGCCAACTGCCCTGACAGGTGAGCCCAGGGGACACTTGGCCTGCACCACTTCCGCCCCGAGAGCAAGGAGCAAGTGATGCCTCCGTGGTCTCGCTGCGCTGCTGAAAGGCCCAGCAGGGTGCACCAGCTCTGTTCTCTCCTTGTCCGAGGAGCGCGCAGAGCTGTCTCTGCTCAGGTGCCCACAGACCCTTCAGCGGGGGAGGGCGACACCCATGGCTTGGATCAGGGCCTCCCTTCACTTCCAGCAGGTCCCGTTCCTTCCCGGAGGTTCTCCCAGGGCTCCAGCTCTCGGAGCCATGATGGGTCCCTGGGTCATGTCTCTGACCATGAACTCTTGGGCGGTGACTCAGATCCCTGCAGCTGCTTGGCTGCACTGCCCCAGCATGCCAGGTACAGCTCGTCCTGAGCTTTCACAGACAGGCCAGGCTAGCTCTGCTCCCATGGCATGCAGCCTCTGATGGGGCTGGCTCCAGTCTCTTCAGAGTAGTGTCAGCAGAGCCCTGGGAGGCTTTGATAGGCCCTGGGCAGCAGCCAGGCTCAGAGGATCCCAGCCTGCCTGAGGGATGGCAGCAGGTACTTTTTACTTATTTCTCTGGCCCCGTCACCGCAATGTGGAGTGCCTCACACTCTGACAGGCTTGCTGCATTCGCCCTCACTCTAGGCAGGCCAGAGTGGTCGTCAGGGAACTGTCCCACAGACACAGAGGGACCGGCCTGGGAGTAACTGGCCCAACAGGGATCTGAACCCAGGTCTTCTGGTCCTCAAGTAGAGCCCCAACCACTGGACCATCCTTTCTCCAGGTGCCGCCCCTAGACAGGAGCTCACTTGAGACAGCTCTCCCAGGGCAAACACTGGCAGGTGCCAGAGGCTTGCTAGGCAGAGGACACGACCCCCTGGAAAGCAGCATTTCTGAGGTCTCTGCAGAGAGGTGGGGACCAGCAGATGCTGATACAGGTCCCCTTCCCTGAGGCTCTGAGAACCAGTTCCATTTTATTTCTGCATGGTGTTGCATTCCGATGAACTGGTGGGCCCTGGAGATGGTAGAATATGGTTTTACCCCAACCACACCCCCTTTCCAGGGACCTGTCCCAGGAGAAACGACCGCACTGTGAACTTACCACCCTGCTGCTGCTAGCAAGGAGAATGTGGCCAGAACCATACAAAGGCAAATGAGTTTAGTGCCAAAGGAAGAGAGGCTAAGATCCATTCCCGGGCGTCCGTGGTGAGGAGCCGGCCGTAACCCTGCCGTGAGAGGGGTGCTAGAGCCTCACAACCTCAGCAGGGGCGTGGGAAGGATAAAGTCTTGCCCTGCACTCCGGTTCAGGGCTCCCCGCAGAGAGAGGTCTTGAGGGCCCAATATTCCAGATGCAGAACAGCAGCCAGGGCTCCGGAAGCTGTCACCGAGAAGTGCAAACCTTGTCACCGCTGCCCAGCTCTCCTGGGGTTGTTCCTTCCGAGGGGAGCGGGGATCTCAGTGCCTATCCCCTCGGCAGATCCCCACCTCTCCAGAGTGTCACAGCTCGTGTGACCGGCTGGCTGTGTAACTGCGGGGGTGCTAGTCCCCCCCACTGAGGCAGAGGGACTGAGAATGGATATGGGCTAAGTGAGGTGGCTGGAAAGTGGGGACCCTTCTGCCTGGGCGTGTGTGGCCTCCGGTAGAGCGCTGCCCAGCGTGCACGGCCAGTACGTGGGGGGAGATCCTGCTACTCCCTTATTCTCCGTTGAATCTGCCTAGTGACCTTTCTGGGTCCTGTGGGGAGAGGACTGCAGTGCCGGTGGCTAATTCATCCCCAGCTTTGGTGGCAGAGCTGCAGCGCCCTGCATGAGCGGGCTGCGTGCTCAGACAGGAGGCTGGTTAAGAGAATCTCGGAAGGAGTGAGTTTGGGGGGTGCTTTTGCACCAGTGGGGAAGGCTGCTGTTCCGGGGAGCAGAACTATCCCGCAGGAAGCTGGTGGCAGCTGCTGAGCCTTGCCCATCACAGCACGCCCCGAACATGCTGCTAGTGAGCCGATGTCTCTCTCTCCCAAACTCCAGTTGTAGACGCTAGAGCTGGATCCACCCAACTCCCGTGGCCCCCGTGTGAGACAAAGGAGTCCAGCCTCCTTTCTCTAGCCCTTCTCCTCTGACCTGGGCCTGGTGTGGGGGCTGCTGCACGTGAGGCTCCGGCTCCCCACCTGGAGCCCGTGCTATGATCTCGGCAGGCCCAGGCCCGCACTGGGTGAGGAGGGGATCTTTATGGCTGGACGCTTGACGCTGAGAACTGGGCTAGCTGGGCTGGCAGGCTGCCGTTCCCAGCTGGTGGTTCCTGGGAACAAACACACGTCCCCTTCCTCGTGCAGTCACATAGTCAGCCCTGAGGGCCTGGGGTCCCTGGGCCAGCTCTGGTTGGGCTGGCTTCTTCAGCGGGGCCCAGAGCCGGGGACTCCTCCTCCTTGGGATCTGGGACCATGCTGGGAGCTGAGATTACATTTAAATTGCCATTTGCATTTTCCAATCAATACACGACTTTACAATTAAGTTTGGTGTTAAAATTCTTAGCGAAAAGTGAGTGGAAGGGAGATTTGTGGAGTGAACGAGTCCTTTGGGGGCCATCGCGGCTCCCTGCCTCATTACACTGCATACTGCATGCTGCTGCCACTGCTTTCCCGGCGCACCCCCCAATCCGAGCACAAGACGCCGAGGCAGTCACGCGGGCCAGCCTCGCAGGGCCGGGGAAGCGCGCTGGAGATGGTGGGCTGGCTTGCTGTTCATCCCTCTCGGCCTCTTCCCTTTTGTGACCTTCGCACTGGGGAAAAGGAGCTAGCAAAGGATTCAGAAGATGCAGAACCCCAGGGGAGGCCCGGGGTAGATAGGGATGTGGCTGCGTGTGGCCATTGGGAACATGCAGGATTTGTGGAGAGTGTGTGAGAGTATGTGGGGTTGGGGATTCTCTGGGGGGAGCTGGGGCATTGTGTGCACAGAGCATGCGCATGAGTGGGATGTGCTAGCACAGAGGTGTCCAGCCCTTTGGGGGTGGACCCCCCATTTGTGATGGTTCTGCCCCTGGGTTCACATGTGGCTGCTGCATCTCACCTGGGTTTTGTCCTTCTCCTCCCTCCTTTCTCGCCTCATCTTCTTGTCTCTTTTTCTGTGTAGTATTGGGATTTTGCTCCATTTCCCAGGAAATGGGAAAGCTGGATCTCCCTAGCTGCTTCTCGGTTCAGCCCCGACTCTGTATCATCAAAACAGAGAACAAGTCCAGCCACAGAACAGGAAGCCCTGATGCAAGCCACACTGTGGTGTCACAAAAACCTGCATCCAGCACTTGCTCCCTCCCACTTCTTTCTCCAACCCTCACAATTTCTAGTGCCTCAATACAGAACAAGTCTGTCTGCTTCCACTGCCCCAAAAATGTCTGGACCTCCATGTGTCCCAACCCAGCCGTGCTGCAAAAACCTGGATCTAGATGGAGCTTGCAAAGTTTTGGCCCTGAACCCTCAATTTGTACAGTCTAAACAAAGAGCAAGTCCAGCTAATGCAGACTCCACTGGATATATCTGGAATCTGGGGCACCCTAGCTCAATAGTCCTGGGAAAACACAACAGCGATACCTGCCTTCTCGTGTGCCGGGATTTGTTGCGTCCTGATTTACATAGTGGGTTAGGAGCAGCTGCATTTGTTGTCTCTCTAAACAGTACACTTCTGGGGTTTGAGGCCAGAATTGGCAGGGGTAGCAGGATACCGGTACTCAATGAATTTGTTTGCAAATGCTGTTGCATCCAGACACATCAGGATCCAGACTTTTCAAGGAGAACAGGGGCAGTTACACTTGGCCTCTGTTTACATGGTAGAATTTTTGGTTTGTAGTAAATATTTGCAGGATCTGGCTGGAGGAGTCAGATTTTAAAAAGCCAGCAGGGGCCATTATGACCTCCTACATAGCTGATATAGGGAATCTTGCCCAGTGATTCCTGAGTCAAGCCCATAATGTCTGGCTGAGCTATTAGAAAGAGATCCGGCTTTGATTTACAGATTCCAAGTGATGGAGAATTCACTACGTCCCTAGGTCGGTTGTTCCCATGGTAAAATCCCTGCCTGTAGACGTTTGGTGCCTAGTCTGAATGTGTCTCGCTTCAGCTTCCAGCCATTGGATCTCATTCTGCCTTTTTCTGACAGAGCAAAGAGCTCTCGACTATTGGAAATCTCTTCTCCAGGTAGTTACTTGTAGACCCCATGATCAAGTCACTCCTCTATCACTTAGATAAACTAGATTGAGCTCCTTTAGTCTCTCATGATAAGGCAGGTTTTCCAGGCCTCGAATGATTCTTGTGGCTCTTTCCAATTTGTCAACATCCTTTTGAAGTGTGGACACCAGAATTGGACACAGTATCCAGTCACGGTGACACTAATGCCTTGTGCGGAGTCAGTATCATCTTCGTACTCTGATTTGATATTCCCTTGCGTCTCTATCCCTGGATTGCATTCACCTTCTTAGCTACAGGATCGCACTGAGCACGGATGTTCTCTCCATTTCCACCATGACCCATATGTCCTTTTCAGTGTCGCTGCATTCCAGGAGACAGACTCCTGTGCCCTGTACCTTTAGGCTGTCTTCTTTGTTCCTAGATGTATGACCTTGCACTGGTGATACAGATAGGTTTGTGTAACTGACATGCCCCAACCATCATTTACCACTCCACCAATTTTGTGGCCTCTTCAGATTTTACCAGCATCATTTTATATTTTTTCCAGATCATTGTTAAAGATATTGAATGGATTTGGGCCAAAAGCTGATCTGTGTGGGACACCTCTAGAAAGACCATCATTGGACGATGATTCACTGTTTACAGTTACTTTTTGTGATCTATCATGTAACCGGTTTTTACTCCATTTTTTATCAGCTATGTTGATTTTAGATCGTAGTAATTTTTTAATCAGAATGTCATACGGTGACAAGTTCCCTGCAGAGGTCTAAGCATGATGTCAGCACAGTTAACTTTGTCAATGAAACTCATGATCTCATCAAAAATAGTATCAGGCTTGTCTGACGAGACCTGTTTTCCATAAAACACTGTTGATTGGCATTAATTATGCTGCAGTCCTTTAATTCTTAACTGATTTCTCTCCACTCTGGCCTTTTCACGATTTTGCCTGGTATCAGTCAGGCTCTCCGGCCCATAGCCACCAGGCCCTTCCCTTGCACATATTGGCACAACGTTCACATTTTTCCAGTCCTCTGGGACTTCTCTGGTGTCCCAGGATTTGTTAAAAATCTACGTTAATGGCTCAGAAACCACCTCCGCAAAAGCACTGAGCACTCCTGGGCCCGAGTTCTCTGAGCCTGAAGATCTGAAGATGTTTAGCTTCAGCAGTTTCTGTTTAACACCCTCCCCAGCCCCGGTAAAATAAGAAGTGTTTCCTGATCGTTGTGAGCAGCGAGTAAATCATCCAACTTCTTCCCAGACACTGAACAGAACTATTTACTGAGCACTTCTGCCAGTCCTGTGTCATGTTGGCTGCTTTACAATGGTCGTTTCACGGCTGCCCCAGGAGGTGTCAGATGTTGGGTCTTTCTGATGGAGTTTAGGCAGTGGGACTGGGTCCCAAAGTTGGCTTGCTCTAGCAATCCAGAGGTGTTGGATCCAGGTTTTTTCAGTGCTGTTGGGGGTCCAGAGTTTTTGGCATGCTAGATGCAGTTAGGCAGTGGCATTTGGGCCAGCTATGGGCTAGATCCAGCTTTGTCCCCAGACTCTATTTTCCAGTCTTGTTTTTGTTTCCCAGTTCTCTCCCGGCCTCCCATGCTGTGAGGTGCTGAGCACTCCTCTTGGTTTGGCTCCAGCACCATCTAGGAGGCCCTTCTTGCTATCTGTGTCTGCAGAACAGTCTCTGGCTCCCATCTTCCTCCCCTTGCTGAGGGTTGTTTGCCTAAACAGGTGAGCAACTAGTGTAGATGGTTTTCACTCCTTTAGCTGGTTGCACTTGACCTCGGGGGCCCTACAGGCTCAAGTCTAGGCTGCACTTAAAACTTAGGTGGGCTCAGCTCCGGCACTCAGGGATGTGAAAAATTCACAGATGTGCTGCCCTAAAGCGCCGGTAGAGAGACGGCTAGATGGCTGGAAGAACACCGCCGTTGCCTGGGGAGGTGGCATGACTCTAGCCACAAGTCGCTGTAGTGTGTGTCTACGCTCCTGGGGCTGCAGACACGGCGCCTCCTCCTGGCCATTCTGGGGATTAGCTTTGCCAGGCATTGTGCCCTCCTCTGGCAGTCTCTTCACCCGTCCTCTCTGGCCCTGCAGCCCCTCTCACTGCGGGACTGCAGTTTCCTCTTCGTCCCTCGACCCTCCGGCCAGGTTGCTACCTGGTGTCCCCTTCTGGACGGGGAGCGGGGGATGTAACCGTCCCGGGCAGGCCGCTGTCCTCTGCCTGGCCCCTGCCACATCCCCGGTGGCTGGCAGGGGAACCCAGGCCCGCCCTCTACTATAGGTTCCAGCTCAAGGTCCCTCCGAACAGAAGCCACGGCCTGCACTGTCCTGCCGTGCTGCTTTCCCCTGAGCCTTCTCCTACCTTCCTGGCTTCCCCCCTCTCTGGGTTCACCAGCCTCCCAGCTCCTTCCTCTCAGGCAGTAACTGTGGACACCTCTGCTAGCCCCTAGCGCACCACCATGCTCCCAGGGAGTGACTGCAACCGTCTTCTGCTGCCAGCATCCTGGCTTTATAAACCCGGCTCAGCTCCTCTCCCCGCTGGGCTTCCGCAGCGAGTGAGGCCTGATTGCGCGCTGGCTTTCCTCTGGGTGCAGCCCATCCATTCATGGGACCCCGCAGGCAGCCAGGGAAAACTCACTGCCTGATCCAGACAGAGCCGGGCTGAGCAGCTGCTCAGTGGGGATGGAAATGGAGCCAGACAGCTCGAGAGGCACCATAGGCTGTGCCCTGCTATCCGGCTTCTGGAGTCCTTGCTGCCCCTTGCTCCAGCCTCTGCCAGCCTCCTGGGCCCAGCCGATGGCAGGGGAGAGGCAGCCCTGGGAGCTCATTGTGTGTTTTCGCTGTGTGCCGCAGGCTGCTTGGCACTGTGGGTTGCATGCAGCTGGACCCACCACTCTTTCCCTCCCCCGCCCCGACCTGGCACCCCTGGGGGCTTGCCTCCCGACTCAGGAGCTGCTGGGTAGCATGGCTGGGGCTGGGGGGTGGCGTGAGAAGGCCTGAGGGGGGTGCGGAGAGCTGCAGGAGTGTGTTGTGTTCCTGGGGGTGGAGGTTGTGCTTCTGTGGGGAGGTGTTTGTGTGTGTGGGGGGAGGGGGGATTGTGAACAGCATTGTCCAGGGGAGGCATTTGGGGGTGGGGGCTGTGGGCAGAGTCGGGCGGGGGAGGTGTTTGGGGGAGCGGGGGAGGCATTTGAGGGGCCTGGGGGTAGTGCCGGGGGGACTGTGGGTGGCGCCGGCCAGTGGAGGTGTTGGGGAGGGTCCGTGAGCCGCGCCAGGGGAGGCATTTCTGGGGTGGCCGTGGGTGGGGGAAGGGATTTGGGGGAGGCTGTGGGTGGCGCTGGGCAAAGGAGGCGCTTGGGGTGTTGCCGTGGGCAGGGGAGGCATTTGGGGGGGCTCTGGGTGGCGCCAGCTCAGGGAGGCGTTTGGGGGGCTGTGGGTGGCACCGGGGAGACGTTGGGGGCGGCTGTGGGTGGCGCTGGGCAGAGGAGGCGTTGGGGGGCAGGGCTGTGGGTAGCGCCGGCCAGTGGAGGTGCTGGGGAGGGGCTGTGAGCAGCGCCGGGGAAGGTGTTTGGGGGGGGTCACCATGGGTGGGCGAGGAGTTAAAGGGGGCTGTGAGTGGTTCTGGGTGGGGGAGGCGTTTGGGGTGTTGGCCATAGGCGGGAAAAGGGTTTGGGGGAGGCTGTGGGCGGCCCTGGGCGGAGGAGGCATTTGGGGTGTCGCTGTGGGTGCGGGAGGCGTTCAGGGGGGGCCGGAGGTGGTACTGGGCGGAGGAGGCGTTTGGGGTGTCGCTGTTGGTGGGGAGCTGTTTGGGGGGGGCTGTGGGCGGCACTGGGCACAGGAGGCGTTTGGGGTGTCGCTGTGGGCGGGGGAGGCGTTAAGGGGGGGCCGTGGGTGGTACTGGGTGGGGGAGGCATTGGGGGGCTGTGGACGGCGCCAGCCGGGCTAAGTGCTGGGGGAGGCATGGGCCTTGTCGGCTGGGCGAGTGGCGTGTGGACGCTGGAGGGCGTCTCTCTCCGACCAGACCGTTTGGTTGAGCGTCTGCGTCTGGCTCCCGTGCAGGCTGTGGCAGGCCCGGGGCTGGAGGCGCTGGGCATGAGGGCGAATCCTGCCAGGGAGCAGCAGCCACCCTCTGAGCAGGCCCAGCGGCTCCTCGCTTCCGGCACCTCTGTCTCTTTGGGAGCCCCAGTTTGCTAACTAACTAAAGGGGAAATGTGCTGCCTCTGCTGAGCTGGGCCCAGACCTTCCCAGAGTTCGCTGCCTCTCGCCCTCCCCTCTAACAGGGCAGTGGGGACGGGCGGGGGGAGTGGCTGAGCCAGTTGCTGCTGCTGGCTTGTGCCCCCCGTCCCCACTTGCTACCGTGCCAACAGAGCCAGACCACTGCGGCAGTGAGAGCAGCCGATTTCTGGGCCCTAAGGGGGCAGGTCTAGGAGTCCCACTCCAGCCCATGATCCTGAAAGGGAGATCCCCTGTGCTTCACCCCCACCCTGCAGCCTGTGACTCTGGGGGGCTGGAGGAGGTGCATCGGGGGGGACACCCCTCTCCCCGTGGCAGGTTGGGGGAGGGGCATTGGGGGGACACCCCTCCTCTCGTGTCGGATTGGGGGTGCCTCTCTCGCAAATAGCCCAGGGAAACTTGGGAAGCCCGTTCCAGACTTCTCTCTGTGGAGTCCAGGTCTCCCTACCTCACTCAGGGCCAGCGTCCCACGCGGGGCGCTCCCGGGGTGGTGGGGGTGGGGCGGTGCCAGGGACGGGTCCCATGCGGGGCGCTCCCGGGGTGGTGGGGCGGTGCCAGGGACGGGTCCCATGTGGGGTGCTCCCAGGGCGGTAGGCATGGGGCAGCAGCCGTTTCTGGGGTCCCACGAGGGGCGCTCCCAGGGCGGTAGGCGTGGGGCAGCAGCCGTTTCTGGGGTCCCTCGAGGGGCGCTCCCGGGGCGGTAGAGGTGGGGGAGGCAGCACCAGGCCAGGGTTTGAGAGTCTCGACTCCTCTCCTGCAGGGCATTCTCCTGAAGCGCAGTGGCAAGTCCCTCAACAAGGAGTGGAAGAAGAAGTATGTGACGCTGTGCGATAACGGAGTCCTCACCTACCACCCCAGCCTGCATGTGAGTGAGCCCCGGGCAGGCCCTGCAGGGCCGGGGGGAGGCACAGAGGAGGTCTCTGCTCTGCTGCTCCAGCAGGTCCCTCGGGGGGTGTCGTGACTCCCCCAAAGCACCAGGCTAGTAGCGGGGAGGGGTGGGGAGTGCCGCAGCCTGGGTAGACCCAGGACTCCAGCCTCTCCAAGGAATGGCAGCCCAGGCAGGCACTGTGGTCCCACCCTGGCCTGGGCAGCACCTCTCGCCCCACTCCGGAGCTCGGCAGCATGGGGCCTCTGGCTGAGGGGAGAGGTCAGCAGGGACAAGCATGCTAAGTAAACATGGCCCTTTCGTTTCCTGCTTCCCTGTCCAGTCCCCAGTCAGGCAGGGCCCCTGGCAGGAGGGAGAAGGCGAAAGCTCCTTGCGGCCAGGGCCGATGGCCCCATCTGGGTGTGGAACATGTTCCTGGCTGTTAGGTACTGGGTAACACAGAGGAGGTGCCGTGCAGAGCCTGCCGAGCTGAGCTGTCACTCGATGCATCTACAATCCTCTTTGCGGCTGGCTCACAGCTGCCTCTTCCATCCATCTCTGTCGCCTCCCCACTGCGGGGCTAATGGCTTCTCTCCCGTTCCCTCTTGAGCACAGTTTGCTGCTAAGACAGTGAAACGTGGCCACAGACACACCTGTGGCCCTGCAGACCGCGATGCCCTCTGGACAGCAGGGATCACTTCATGGGGGGCACAGGGCAGCCAGTGAGCAGTGGGGCCCTGAGCTAGCCCAAAGGGGTGCCATTGTGCCCTGGGGCTTGAGGGGTGAGCTGCTCCATGCTCAGAGCCCTGAATCCCTCGGACCCCAAGTGTTCTAATGCCCAGAGCTTCGTCACTCTGCTCCTCAACTCCTGGAACCCCATGTGCCCCCGTCCGGCTCTCTGTGCCCTCTCCTGCAGTCAGTTCACCTCGGAGTGCCACCTCTCATCCCATTGCCTTAAGCCGTGGGACTGTAAAACCCATTCTCCTCCTCCTAGCTCTGCTGAGCCACCCGACTCCTCCTCCAGCCCCCGGGTTCTCTGCCCCAGTCTCCACTCCTCCGACTCCCTGCTGCAGTCTCTCTCTTCCATAGCCTTGGACCCTGGAGACTGGGAGGGCTGCCATTGGCTGGAGAGAGGGTGTACGTGTGCGTGTGCCCCGCGTGTGCCCCGCGTGTGCGTGTGCCCCGCGTGTGCGTGTGTACCGCCTTTACGCTGGGGTCAGAGCCAGCCCTTGTGACCTCGGTTGGCTCCCATTGCTGAGGGTGGAGGAGCTCGCTGGGATGTCCCTCCCCTTCCCGACTGCCTCTTACCCTCAGCGTCGCCATGTGACATTACGGGACTGCCCAGTGCCGGCACCCTGCACCCTTCGCCCGGTGCTGCTGGACACCTAGGAAAGTACATGCTGA